>NC_090937.1:734045399-734348430 GCF_040938575.1 Ambystoma mexicanum | reverse complement strand
CACAGCCTTTGTAGGACACGGTATAGAGTCATTATTTGGTGAGTCCTCATGAATGTCAAAGCCCAAGGACAGCAGAAAGGGGACTGCATTCAAGAGTAAATCACAGACAAGTCTGGAATTTATATGCAGTCGGACTTTATCATTCTGATGGTCATTAAAGAAGTCCACTGTTTGAATGTCGTTGGATTCTATTGACCGCAGTCCAGGGACATGAAGTAAAAGCCTAAGGACATTGTTTCGATTCAAGGTTAGGCCATCTTTTGTGTCCAGGATTCTTTCCAAAATTAGCATGTACTTCGCTGGTTTTCCCAGTTTATCTTTGTTTATGAAGAGGTTCTGTGACGATCTTCCTCGGTTTTTGTTGTCCAAGTTTGATCTCGCAGATGTTTTGGGATCATTCAAGATAAGCTGACTTGTGTTAGCCATGTCAGTCATATTGGTTTTCATTTTCATCACTGCTTCAGTCTGCATTTTGTTGTGCTCATTCCAGTAGACTGAACTGATTTCATTTGTAGTTTTTAGAGTTTCATTGCGAGCACCCAAGCGACTTCTTTTTTCTGCCATAGTTTCAAATTTGTTATGTTTTTTGACGGGGGCCAGAGGAATAGCTTCAGTTGGCGGGAGTATTAGTTCACAAACTCGCCCGCTAATGACATGGGCTACTCCAGATGGAGAGCTTGGCCGATCTGATTTTACCAATGCCTCATTGCTTGTGTTTTTGTGTGCAGGTTCTTCGTAGTCTATGACAGCATTTGTCTCATCTTCGTAGACTGATAAGTTTAAGAGCTCCTGCTCATCGATTTCGGCACTTTCATCAAGCACGATTGTCGGTTCACATGTAACAGAGCCATTTTGGTTGGCATCTATGTTAAACTTTTTGGGTGGTTCGTTTACTTTTTCCGTGTTAACAAATACATTGACTGATTTTAGATTTCTTAAAAACCTCCTTGAGCCCATGTTGTTGCCTTTACGTTTGCATTTTTGGTTCTTTGGTTTTTTACCCTGCAATTTGTTTGCGTCAGCGTTGTGTGCTTTCTGGAATATATCGTATGTTTTATCTTTTATGTCTGAACAGCTGCTTTCTTTTTGTTCTGAGATTCCAATGACTCCTTCAGCATTAGCTGATGTAGATGGTACTGAGTGACTTACAACCGACAGATTGTTTTCCGAAGGGACGGTTGAAGTGGTTGAAGGAGGTTTCTTTGCTGTTTCTGACTGCTCAGTGAAAAGTGAAGCGGTGTTTGCATCAGGCAGACGAATATCACAGACAGTATCCAGAACTGGTGATGCTATTTCCAATGGCATTTTTGGGTGAGTCACGATCAGAGGATTATCTGCCTCACTCGTAGACCTTTCATCACCCGCGAGAGCCCGATGGGGGGCGCTCGTATTCGTCTGCTTTGATAGAGGCCTGGAAGTGTTTACCACCTCTTGGCCGTTCGTTGTCGATTGTAGAACGGTTGTCCTTGAGGGCTTTCGAGGATCATCATTTCGATGGACACAGCCATCCAGGTCAGTTGGAAAGAAATCCACATTTTGTGAAGAAGGCTCAGCACAGCAAGAAACTGGCTGGGATTCATAGTGCATGTTCTTTGATGTTTGCGCTTGTTTCAGTAGGCTTAACGCTTCTAGTGTTATTTCGGACATTAGGCGTTTATCGTCAATGTTTGAGCGTTTTTGCTCCACTAGATCCTTTGTTAAGGCTTCAAATCTTTGGATATATTCCAGCATTTTGGCGTTTCCTCCGTTATGGGACAGTTCTGCAGCTGCAAGTTTAGAATTTGATGAAGCTGCAAGTGTGGTTAGATCTTTGACGTTGTCATTAATTTGCTCGTAAAGCTTGAGCATTGGGGCCATGGCTATCGTCAATGACAATAAAACAAACGGTCTAAGGTCATTTAAGGCCTCTTTCACAATGTTCTGTAGCTTAAGGTCTCTCAGGGTTTGAGAGGCAGATTTCCTGTAATTGCAAGATTTCCCTTTAGGTGGCTGATGTCTAGTAAGGGAGATGTTCAGCGATTCGTCGAAAGATGAAAAGTCAGATATCTCCTCATTGCATGAAGATATAGAGGGTCTTGCATTAATTTGCTTGTGACATCTGGATGGCACTGGAGAAGTTTGAGTCAAGGAAATTCCACACCGTTGCTTCCTATTTTGGGAACAGGGTATGGGAGGAGATTCACTGGAGTCAACTTGTCTTCTTTTTCTAAGGCCCCTTGACCATGAGCTGCTCGATCGTGCGTTGTCCTCAAGTTCTTTAGGAGCTTGTGTCTTGAAACAGGATTCAATGGTGTTAGATTCACTGTTAGAATCAATGTCGTTTGATATTGATTTGGTATTCATTGAGCTGTTCATTTTTGTTAGGTCCATTAGTAGTTTATTCACTATGGCCAAGGAATTGCGTTTTTCATCATGAGGTGTTTTCGAGTCTTTAAGGTCTGTATAATTGGCAGGAACATGGATGTCTATAGCATCTCTCGGGCTTCGTTCGACTTCTTCTGATATGTTTGCTGGCCAGTTGCTTTTCAAGGCTTTGTTGGCAAGGACTCCTTCGTCCTCTTTTGCAGATATTTTGGTAGAAGGCAAGGGGCTGGGTGCAGTTGACAGAAGTTGGGAGACATTAGGCTGTTGAAATAGTGAAGGACATCCCATGCGAGGAGGCGTAGGTGGCAATGAAGCAGAGTCAAAAGTGCTTTCAAGCCAGGAGCCAGTAACTTCCGAGGTTAGCCTTTGAGATTTGCGGTTGTCAGGGACCCGCATATCATCAGCTAACAGTGCTGCTGCCGGAGTACAAGAAGGCACTACTATGTGAGCAGGCTGTGCGCATGAGGGTTGGACTCCCTCAAGACTAACACAATCGCCTGCCGAAGTCGGCTCGTCCGACGCATGTACCCCACTCCCAGTAGCACAGCTTGCACTCTTATTCATGTAACTAAACGGAGTGTCATTGCCTTCCCTCCTTTCCTCGTTTTCAAAAAGCCCACCTTCCTTGTCCCTGGATCCAGGGCTAATAGGAGCAGATCCTATTTTTTTTAAGTACGATGTACTGTTAGGAGAAGGGTTACCGTCTGACTCAATGTGGGAGATATTTAAGCAAGAAACATCAACATGCACGACTCGGGAGTCACTAACGCTAGCGCTCAATTCATCCATTGACACACGCGGCAGTGAGATTATGCGCGCGGCCGGGGAGGAATGAAGTTTGGATTTCCTTACTTGATTGTTCCCGGCTGTTGCAATTGTCGCGGCAAAACGGTTCCAGCACACAGGTGAGTTCGCTTCGGATCCTTCTTCCGCGCGTTTCAGCTGCAAGCGGGTAAAAGGATGATGTATAATTCTTGACGGCACCTTGGAAGTTTTTCCTCGATCCATGAGGTTTGTGCACTCAGAGCCTCGCGAGCCTTCAGAGACTCACGAGACTCTGCACCGACCCCCGCCGTTCCGCGGAGTACAGGGGGATTATAAGCACACACCCCTTGTCAGATGGTGGTAGTAGAGAGAGGACTGGGTTACTCCAGTAACAGTCCAGCAGGATACAGCAGGCAAAGCAGACTCACAAGACTCTGCACCGACTCTGCGCCGCTCCGCGGAGTACAGGGGGATTATAAGCACACACCCCTTGTCAGATGGTGGTAGTAGAGAGAGGACTGGGTTACTCCAGTAACAGTCCAGCAGGATACAGCAGTCAAAGCAGACTCACGAGACTCTGCACCGACTCCGCTCCCTGATGCTGCCTAGGAACTGAAAAGGAGAGTTCCACAAAGGGAAGCCTTTGTAATGGAGCATGCAATGAAATTGTCTAACATCGCTTATTGTTACAGCACCGAGGAGCAGGAAGCATATGTCATTAAGCACTATATAGTAACATGGTGTTATTCCCGATTAGTGAAATCGTGATAGCTTCGCTCAAAGTGCCGCCCGTATGTATATGCACACATCATGAAGATGGCTACTGCCCTTCACACCAGGTTTCAGACTTTGTGAAATGATGTCCCAATAAAAATAGTTTAAAAGTAACAATGGGCCTCATTATGATTATGGCGGTCTGGAGAAAAGTGCCAGTAAAATGGCACTAATTTCATTACGGACACTTTACCGTTTCATTACAGCATTGCATATTACATGTCTGAAGGTAATGTGGCGGAGGTACGTACATCCCCCACTCCACCCCCAAAACTTAGCAGATTTTCCATGCAGTATTACTGCTCGCAGTAAATAAGTTAAAATTCCCCCATGGAGCATGGATGCAATTTGGGGGCTACCAGGGGGGTGACTCCCCTGCAGCCCCTGCCACTGCCTCTGCGACCCCTGCTGAAGGAGTGTAGAGGCAGGTCTCCTGCACGCAAGTGCAGAAACCAGGAAGAACTCTGTGCCACCTAGTTTCTGTTCTGGTGCGTGGGAGTCGAGAGGACCTCAGAAGCAGCATCCGGACCGGTGCTGACCCGGAGGTAAGTGAAAGGAAAATCCTTAAATCCCGGAGGTGCTTCCCTTCCCCAGGATTGGTCCCAGGTCGAATAGTAAAGTCTTCTTTTCAACCAAGGATTCCTTAAGATTGGCAGAAATGTCTCTTTCACGCAACACTTTCTTCAGGATGGCAACAATGGGCCTCAATACAAGTGTGGCTGTCCGGAAACAAGGGTACGAGTTGGCATGGAAGCACCGTCAGCAATGGTGCCGGTGCTTCGGAGTCCCTATTCCCATGGAGTTCTACGGGACTCCATGGGAATGGGGGCTTATATTTTACGGCGCCTGACTTCCCGAGACGCCGGATTTGTAATGTCCCGGTTGCACCGGGAAGCTAGGGGCCGGAAACAGTGTTACGAGGTCCGCGGCAACCCGCCGGTCACACCAGCGGGTTACCGCCGACCTCGTAATGAGGCCCAATGTCTTTCAGAAGAATAACAAAAGTGTCTCTTTTCCACAATAGCTTTTAAAGATTGACCACAGTGTCTCTTTTCCACAATAGGTTTTAAAGGATGACCACACTGTCTAGTTTCCACAATAGCGTTTGAAGGATGACCACAGTGTCAATTTCCCACAATAGCCTCTTATGATACAGATCTCCTGGTATACACCCCTGCCAGGTATCTTTTACAAAAATCTTTTTCATTTTATATGGATCTTCTGGTGTACTCCACTGCTAGGAATGCCCCCTCGGGGTTTTGCAGATCCTCTGGTATACTCCCCTGCCAGGTATCTTTCTCCCAAAGGCTCACTGGCTGATGTGTTTCTCTCAATAGGACTTTCCGCAATATTCTCTTTTAGTATGACACAGTTGTACTCATTCACTGTTTATAAGGCTTTGACTTGTTTCAACTTTCCCTATAGTGACATTTCATAGATGGAAACGTGTCCAAGTTCTGTTTGCTAACTTTTTCACTGTTAGTTATTTGCTTGTGGCAATGCTTGTTCCAGTTTTCCCCAAATTGAGATTTCATATTCTGAGACTTGTACATATAGCGCCTTACAAATTCTTCATTATTGTTCATTTGCTGTTGGTAATATTTACTCCAACTTTCCCCTTATTGCCTTAACTTATATGAGGACTTGTGTAAATCTTGCCTTTCAAATGTACTTGCTCGGTATTTGAAACAGGGTTTTGATCGTCAATATATCTGTCGGTATGCCCTGGGGTCCCCAACTTCTATGGGTAGACTCACCAGTGGTTGCTGGTGCTTCTGACCCGTGATATGCTGTTGCAGAAATGCTTTTGCGTCACAAAGACTTCCCTTTCTAAGTAGACCCTTACCCGGTTCCTTTTCCAGCTTTGCGTTCTTCCACCGGCAGAACTGTTGCTGAAGACCGCGTCCCCAGCAGTATCACTGCCATTGCCGGTGGTGCAGCGGTCCTTTCACAGCACCAGCTGTGCTTCTTTTAGTCTCCTGCTTCTTTGGTAAATCAGACTTGCAAGCGGTTGCTTGTGAGAGCATGTCTCTCGCAGTACCGGCCGTGACCGTGCGCTGGCGTCTGCTTCCAGTTCTACTTCCCGTTCTGAATGCTCTGCATCTCTCATCTCCACCTGTTAATGAAGGTAAACCCCTGGTTTAAATGTCCTGTGCATCTCACATTCATTATAACTAGTCTGCACGTTTGGTTTGGGATTTCCTTCAATCCACATGAACTCCTTTCTCCTCTTCAATGTCTCAGAACTTCAGTTTTTGTGAGAGTTGGGGTCCGCATGAACTTGAGAGCTTTAAAAGTTGAGTTGGATTTTGGTTTGAATCAAAAACATTATAGATAGGAGAGGTTAAATGAGAATTATGTGTATATGAAGTATGGATGGTGTTCTGTTTGGGTTGTTTTTCAAGAAGAGGTTTTTGAGTGTTACAATGAGAGGGATTTTTGAATTGACAGCAAACCATCAGGAAGTTGGGAATTACAGGGTCTTATTCTTTTCGAAGGGAAGAATACTGCGTCCCTCCTGATGGGGTCACCACATCTCCCCAACAGCCATCTCCTCCTATGTGATCCTTCCTCGCAATACCACCCCATTGTCAGGATAAGGTAGCGACTGCCTTCCTCTGGTCAATTGGGAGGCGATTTTAGGCTGGGGATAAGTGATGACTGCACAGGATTCATCACATTATGTTGTATGTATGCATAAATGCATGTTAGAATGAGTGAGTATGTCCTGTGTAATGCTGGTTGAATGTATGAATGTATTTGAATGAGTATGTGCTGTTTAAATGCATGAATATGTGTTTGCATGAGCAAATATGTGCTGTCTGAATGCTGTTTGAATTCATGAATGTGTTTTTGAATAAGTGAGTAAACGCTGTATGAATGCATGAAGTTGTGGTGAATACGCAAATAAATGCTGTTTGAATGTGTGAATATATGTTTGAATGAGCAAGTATGTGCTGTGTAAATGCGGTTTGACTGAGTGAATATATGTTTCAGTGAGCAAGTATGTGCTGTGTGAATGCTGTTTGAATGCATGAATGTGTGTTTAAATGAGTAAATCCATGTGGTTGAGCTTGTATTGGGTCTGTGCTAGCCTGGGAGGCTGATTTGGGAATTGTGGAGGGATGCCCGGTAAAAAATGTCATGCCACAGTAAAACCTGGCTAGAGTGATTGCATGAAAATGCATAATAGCCACGTAATAACACTTATCATGCTTGTTTTTAAAGAATGATAAAGCAAGCATGATGAGTGTTACTACGTGGCTAGACAAGCATTTTGATACAATCAGTCTAGCCATGTCTTACTATGGCATGCCATTCTTTACTGGGCATCGATACTACAGCATTATAGATGAGCATTATAATGCCCAGTAAAAAATCTTAAGCCACAGTAAGAAATGGCTAGATTTACTACACTAAAAGGCCAGTGTAGCCATGTAATAACACTTATCATGCTTGCTTTAAAAGCCTGATAAAGCAAGCATGATAAGTGTTATTACATGGCTAGAATTTTGAGGAAAACAAAAACAGAGAAACTGGAGAGCCTGCTGAGGGTTACATTGCATACCTTGGTATTGACCATAGACACAGTAGCAGAAAACATGAACAGACTGCATACAGCTATATCTCAGCCCATGGCAGGTACCAGATGCAGAGAAAGAGAGTCACTGGATATCCTTTTGAAAGCGACATCACAGACTCTGGAAGAAAGCAGACACCCACAAGCCTGCTGAGGGCTATGTCTCAGACGCTGGCAGTAACTAGAAGCAAAGAAGGAGAGATTCTATAGATCCTGCTGAGGGTTTTACCATAGACCCTGGCAAAGACCAGTCCCAGAAAAAGGGAACAACAGGACCAATGAGGGCTATATCTCAGACACTGGCAGAGACCAGAAGCTAATGCAGAGAGAAGCCAAAGAGCCTGTTGAGTCCTAATTTTCAGATGCTGTGAAGTGACCAAACAGAGAGAAAGAGAGAGAGAGACAGGGAGGGATTGAGGGAGGGAGGGAATGAGGAAGGAAAGGAGGGAAAGGGGCGAGAGAGAGAATGAGAGAGAGAGAGAGAGAGAGAGAGAGAGAAAGAGAGAGAGAAGGAGAGAGGGGGAGATAATGCAATCTTGGGGCTGGAGAGAGGCCTATGGCTTTTCGGTTAAAATGGTGTACAGTAACAAAAAGCTTTTTCAGTGAAACATTAATAAGGAAAATAAAATAACATTTTTGGTAAAGGTATATATGGGGGGTGGGGTGAGGGATTAAAAAGGGTGTGGGGTTTGGGGTGGGTAATAAATTTGGGGAAACAAGGGGTTCAGAGGAACCCCCAATTTAAAAAAGAAAACAATTAGTTATTTTTATTTCACTGAAAACGTTTTCGTTATTTTTGTATTCGTTATAAAGACATGGAACCGTTACAATAACACATCCTGACAAAGGCCCTAAGCAATGGTGAAGAGATGGTAGGAATGTGCTAATTCATCAGCTCAGGCAGTGACCCAAGGCTAGCAGCCTGATAAATACTGTAAGGCAAAGGGCCGAGAAGTACTAGCTGGTATGAGAATCCAAAATGTGAGCAGGATGCTATAACCATCGCACAGTGAAGCCAAGAAGCAGGCTGAGCGCCATTCCTCCGAGACTGTAAGTTGGAGTCTAGGAGCATAACAGGTTTTATATCCTGAAGGCTAGGTGTTAGTTGGGGAATATTTGTGAAGACCAGAATCCCCATAGATAGCACCCTGATTCACACTTAGTTCACCTATCCTGACAACTTTAACGTTAGCGTCTTTCATTGTTTCTAGCCTGATTCCCATAGAATCTTTAGGAGTTACCTAAACACAACCTGCTGTATTGAATAAAAGTGTTTAACGTAACTGATGACTCCTGTGTGTTCACTCGGCTCGTCAAACATCCTTTGTCAAACAATGCTACTTTCTGGTAAAACTAATAACAATGCCCATCAAAAGAATTAATGTCCCTCAAGAAGTTTGCAAACTTGACACAAAAACCCATGGCCCACTTGAAATACAAAATTAAGTGTTGACAAGGGTAATACAATTTGACAATTGTTTTAGTTCATCTAGTCCTTCTTCTTTGGCTTCTGTCGGGTATGCACACATTCTTTTTATGGAAAAAGTATTTTAGTGTTTAAGAAATGGTTCACCATCTTACCTTTAATCACGATAAAATAACCTTTGACAGGTTTGAGCGGTTTGCCCCACTGAGCACATAACACATAGACTTTAGATGAAAAAAGTGGTGTTTAAAAGGTAATCCGATATCATAAACAAAACTCTTGTAATTAAATGTAAGGAAACCTCCTAAATGTTTCAAATAACTGAGGCTGTATACTTTCTATTACAGGTTTATTTTATTCAATCAATAAAGCAATATCCGTCTGCTTGCTCTAGATTTCATTGTATGGGTAAAAGGGCTATAAATTGTTGCAGGAAGCATGACTGAGCAAGGTCATGGTAAGGGCAGGTCAGCGTCTGCACGCTGCAGAATGAGCTGCAGGTGCAGTAGAGGAAAGGCGCTGGCCTGGAACACAGAAGTGATGATAACGGCAGGAGAAGGGAAAGGAGAGACAACACTGCCACTCTACGGGGGATCAATCAGCGTCTGGGAGACCAAAATAATATCAAACAAAAGCATGATTTATTGTGAAAGTGTTCATGTCAGAAAAGGGGGGTAGAGCTTCTGAATATCCTACAGGGTAGGATGGGAAAAGGTGTTATAAGGAAAGGGGTACTGCGTCTCACCTTTTGGTGTCCCACTTCCACTCCCCAAAGACTGCTCATCCAGGTGATACTCCCCCACTGGTCCACCCCCAGGAGCTGGATGCAATAGCACTGGCCATATCCTGGCCTCCTAGATGACAGATCTCCGGGGACTGGCGAGTGAGACACCTTCAAGTTTCTCACAGTAGGTATGATGAAACGTGACTAAGAGATTGTGGGGTTAAACCCAGATCTGCTGTAACCGAGCTGGACAGCTGGTAAACCTCAGACGCCATCTTGAGGATGGCATGAGACAGTAATACTGTACTAAATAATGTTTACCACAAGAGGTAGAGGAAAGCAGTTTATGCTGTGCACACATAGAACTATTGCACAAAGCTTTTTCTTTCCTGATGAGCGCCGGATACACAGGCTAGAAGCAGTTCACTGGCTGCCACAGTGTTTAAGAACAGCTCCCCAGAGACTGTTTAAATCTTCAATCATCACAGAGTAATTATTTACTCAAGTGGGGAAACCCGCTGAATCTTCACAATAACTTGTGTGAAGTATGTTTTAATTGCCAAAGTATAAATGCAATGCCTTGAAAGTGAGTTAGTAGTAAAATGTTTTCCCATAGATATACATTTCTTTGGTTTTGCTTAGTTTTTCTAGTAGACTTTGTCATGTAAGTCCTTGGTTGAACCCTCAACAAATCATGTTGTGTCATTTGCATATTTATTTGAATTTCAATTTTCATGTCAATTTCTGTCATCTATGAGACAAATTAAATATGCTGTGCTGCAAAATTACATATTGATTGAATATCCATTCCTGCCACCATATGTTTTGCAATTTGCATCATCAGTACTTGAAATTATATCAACCCAGATTTGCTCGCTTTAGAGAATATAACCCTGGTCTCCTTCCTTTGAAGTGGCTTGACACACTGGAGACACACGCTATGGGCGTCAATTGGGGGTTGACAGAGGTAGCAGATTCTACCCCAGGCAACTTCTTTGGTACCTCTGGCACTGCCGCTGCGACCCCCGGTCTCAGAAGCATGACAGCCTCAGGAAACCTCTTTAAGTGATGTTCCTCGCTGTGGGGCTATCACCCTTCAGCATCACAAGGAGAGAAGCTGGTTGGTAGTTGGCTGACTGCTATAATTGTAGTTATTTTCAAGCTTAATTTGAGGATGGCTGCGTTGAAATGAAGAAGGGAAGAAAGGCAGTAAGAAAGGAAGGTACAGTACTTGTATCGCAAAAATGAAAAGAGACTCAAGGCCTCATTACGAGTCACCCGGTCTGGAAATAACGCTGGCGGTAAACCCGCCGCCACTGTTGTTTCCGGACCGGGTGATCTCGAGTTCTGCAGGCGGGAGGTGTCATTCCCGCCAGGTCTGACCTGGTGGGTTTAACACCACCAGCCTGCAGGCGGACGTGGAAATACCGGCACCATCTCGTGATGGTGCCGGTGTTTCCACTTCCCCATTCCCATTGAGTCCTATGGGACACAATGGGAATGGGGATTTACCGAATTCCGCCTCTGGAATTCCCGGATCACCGGGGTCGTAATGCCCCGGTAATTTCGGGAATCACGGAGGCGGAATGGTAATACGAGTCGGGCAGTAACCTGCGGGAATTTCAGGCACGGTTACCGCCGGACTCGTAATGAGGCCATCAGTCCTCAATTCAGATAGTTACATGCAGAGTATTAGAGCTGCGATGCAGCTAAGCAGGACAAAAGAGGGAGTGGGGCACTTCTGAAAGTGGAAGGATAGGGTGGAAAAGCTGGAAGGAAGGAGAATATACTGTTTTTTATATAAATTGGTGAAGTCCGCAAGTTATTCGAATAATTCGATCCCAGGGTCACTGTTAGAAGTATACCAAAATAAGTAGTGGAACTGTTACCCCGGCGGCGGACCTGGTAGGTGGACGGGAGCACCGTGTAACACATTTTTCAAGGGTTGCAGCCATGCTGATTGACAGCCAATTGAGTTGAAACAGAGCTTCAGTTTAGATGTAACTTCCATCGGTTGGTAAAGTGGAGAAATGTACTTTAACTACACAAAGCACAGTTCCGGGAATGGTGAAAATGGTTGCAAAAAGTAGTGGAACTGTTAACAGCAAAAAAAAGAAATTGTGGAACACCGCTCCCTACCATTCCCTCTCACTTCGACCACTGCCCACGGTGAGAAACAAAAAACGTTTTAGGACTGGCCGCAATATTGAATAGAAGGAACAGGACCGGGTTGGGTTGCTTGATTGGCACAAAATACGCTGACGTTAACTCAATTATTTTGTTTTAATTACTGTAGGTGTGCAATTCTTCATCTCCTTTTCAAAATTACGATTTGAAGCTTGTCTTTGTGCTTGTGAAACATGGGAGGCGAAAGCGCAAGTTAAATCCCTTGGAGTAGGGAAATTCAACATGAGCACAAGAGCATCTAGGATGTCACCTTCTGGCCTGGGAATGTGTAGGGGGTTGTGTTAGTTTTATACTTTCAGTGTACTTATATTTCACATTTCCGTTTTTGCAGTGGGCATAAGCGCGACAGCTGCACAAAACACTGATCTTTGTGCTGTGTAGTAGATTTTAAAATGACACTCTTTTTTATGCAGTTTGTAGTGTAGGGGGATGACCATGTCTCAGTGAGTTATGTACATGCTGATGTTATCTCTTTACCCCACAGCCATACATGTCTGAATCCCAGCAGTGATGTCAAGGCCCCTCATCCTTTCAATGGGCCTCATTGCAACTATGCCACTCCAGAAACAACGGTGCTGGTAAGCTTACCGGCACCGTGGTTTCCGGGCTGGCATATTACAACTCTGTGAGCGGGTGCCATCCCGCCTGGCAGGTCAGACCTGCCGGGCAGAACGGCACCCGGCCACAGAGTTTTCTCTGTTTTTCTTATGTTGTAACTAAGGGATGTGCCCGGTTGCCCCTGGGCCTGGTGCGCTATTGTCACGCCCTCTCACGCAGTCCATCTCTCACTTCCCCCCTCACACCTGTCTCCTTCATCAGGCGCTTCTCGCCGTCGTATTTCCCATTCACACCAGCGGGGGAAACACGGCAGACGGAATACCATGTTGGGCGGACCTGCCTCTTTTCGCCCTTTTCCGCGTTGGCGGTTGCCATGGCGCCTCCAGCACAGCCGGCAACGCCAGGATACCAGGACGTACCGACAGCCCCAATCGCTGGCCACGTTGCGCTCCACGCGACGTGCGTGAGCAGTCACGTGATGCGTCACGTGATACCACTCGCCTCTTCAAAAGAAGCCGGCAAACAAGACTCTTTGCTTCACAGCTACTTCTACGGAGGACTGCCAGGCGTTACCTTTGCTTCTTGTTTTTTCTCCTTGCTTCGACCTCGGAACGCTTTTTGGAACTGCTCTTGGATTACCCTTGGACTCTGGCGTGCTCTCGGATTTCCCGGACATCTGTCATCTATTTGTACTCTGGACTTGCTTTTGGATTGCCCCTTCTGTTTTGCAACCCTCGGATTGCTTCACGCTTTGCCACGGATCCAGTCTAGCTCCACCAGGTGCTTTCAGGAGTGTTAACTCCATCATTCCAGCCTGCTGTGGGTTCCCCTGCATAGGTTCCTTACCTACTCCACCCCTGTTAGGTAAGCTGGTGTCACTGCATCTTGTTTACTCCTTCTGTCCATGGCCAATTGCCTTTTTGAGTGTTTTCCTTGATTATAACCCTTTGCCTTACAGTACTCAGGGGTCCTTCCGGCGTTCCCGATACCAGGCTGACGACAACACTCCCACCTGTGGCCTCAAAGATTGCTTGGGCAGTAATTTACTTTCTGCTCGAGCGGTACTTGGGGACGGAGGCATTACATAACTGCACGACCATCAAGTCGGACCCATCAAGTTAGAACAGACTGTGAAGCCTTATGGTCGTCCAGTTATGGATGTTTCTGCCGGGGACCCTGTGACCGCTTTAATGCAAGCAGTGACATCGCTTAGGACAGATATGGCAGCTGCTACCACTGCCCTCCGCACTGACCTGGCATCTGCCACCACTGCACTGAACCACCGTCTTGACGCCATGCAAAGCACACGACATCCATTGCCTGTTGACGCCGAGTTCGGCGATGCTGCCCCATCCCCAAATCCGATTCCCGTCACACCACCATTTCTGCCAACCCCGTCTGTGGTGGTTCAGACCCCATTTCCTCTAGCAGCCCCAGAGAGGTATCAGGGGGATCCCTTGAAATATCGCACCTTCATAAATCAGTGCAAACTGCATTTCTTATGCCGACCCCAGGCCTTCTCTGATCCTGTCTCAAAGGCGGCTTTTCTTTTATCCCATTTGTCGGGTGTGGCAGCCACATGGGCTAATCCATTGTTGGAGGGCAACCACCCTGCTCTGTATGATTTTGAGTTATTGACCCAAGAAATGGCCAAGGTTTTTGACACTAGATATAAAGCCCAATCCAGAGACATGGAACTCCTAGATCTTACACAAGGCCGATCCACTCTCATTGAATATATCACCAAGTTCAACCAACTCGCTACTGAGACTTCATGGCCAGAGAACAAGAAAGCAGTGGTTTATTATAGGGGATTGTGTGGGTCCATGAAGGACGCTTTATCTGTGGTGCCTTCTCTTCCCTCACTATATACCGATCTAGTCGATTTGACCTTGCAAATTGACGCCAGACGGGCAGAACGTAAGGGGGTAGCAGGGTTATCCCAGACCACGCCTTCATCCTCATCTGGCACCCTACCTGAACCCATGCAGATCAGCGGGGTACGCAGTCCTATTACTCATGCCGAACGTGAACGCAGAAGGGCGGACAACGCTTGCTTCTACTGCGGTCTCAACGGACACTTTGTAAAGGAGTGTCCCCGCCGGCCAAGGAACAAAGCTCTGGGTTTTCCGAAGACTCGCCCTTGAGATCAGGGGTTGGGGCGAGTCCTATACAAAATACCTCTGATCCAGCTTTTGGTCCCGTCCGACTGTGGTGGTACAAGCTACCTTAAACCCAGCCGCAGGGGTCTCCCATGCAGTACAAATAGTGATCGACTCTGGAGCAACAGGCTGCTTCATTGATATAGCTCTAGCCAGTTCGCTAAACTTACCTCTGATAAACAAGAAACACCCCGAACCGGTTCATGCAGTAGACGGGACGTCCCTAGCCTCTGGACCAATCTTACAACAGACAGCCCCTATGGAATTAGTCATACAGGAAGTCCATAAAGAGACCATGTCATTTGATCTCATAGCCACGCCTCAGTTCGGTGTTATCCTGGGCATTCCTTGGCTAAAGAGGCACAACCCCCTGATAAACTGGGGCACGGGTCAGGTCTCCTTTGAATCAGAAACGTGCCAATATTACTGTCTGCTCGAGACACCTCGGGTTTCTAGTCCCGCAGACATTCTCGGGGTAGTCGCTTCTTTAACCATAGAAGATGGATCCGACGCCCAGGACACTCACATGATAGGGGCGGTCATGTACAACATACCTCCTGAGTATACTGCATTTTGGGCTGTGTTTGACAAAGGCTCTGCGGAAGGTCTTCCTCCGCATCGATCCTACGATTGCCCCATTGATTTAGTCCCAGACGCCCCCATCCCAAAGGGGCGGATCTACTCCCTAACCCAAACAGAAGAACGAGTCCTGCAAGAATACATACAGCAGGCCCTGCGTCTGGGTCACATTCGCCCATCAACATCCCCAGCTGCAAGTCCTATCTTCTTTGTGCCAAAGAAGGAAGGGGATCTCCGCCCTTGCATTGATTACAGGCGTTTGAACGCCATCACGGTAAAAAACCGCTATCCTATACCTCTCATTACCCCGTTGTTAGACAAACTCACTCATGCTACAATCTACACTAAACTGGATCTGCGGGGGGCATACAATCTCATACGCATGCGAGAGGGAGACGAATGGAAGACGGCCTTCTGCTCACGTCAAGGGTTGTTCGAGTATACAGTTATGCCGTTTGGCCTCTGTAATGCTCCTGCTACGTTTCAGCGCTTCATGGACGACATATTTTGCGATATCCTGAATGCTTACGTAGTAGTGTACTTGGATGACATATTGGTTTTCTCTTCCTCCCTCGACGAACACATCACGCATGTCAAGGAAGTGTTGTTGCGTCTTCAAACCAACACACTATTTGCTAAACCCGAGAAGTGCATTTTCCACACCAGTCAGGTTGAGTTCTTGGGGTTCCATATCTCTCCTGGGGGTCTCTCTATGAATCAGTCCAAAGTCCGGGCAATTAACGAATGGCCAATTCCGACCACGCTCAAGCAACTACAATCATTTTTGGGTTTCGCCAACTTTTACCGACGATTCATAGCTGGGTTCTCCTCTATTGTAGCACCACTCACTGCACTCACTAGCCCTTCAGTCCCCTATGTCTGGTCCGTGAAACAACAAAACGCCTTTGACTCCCTGAAAACTATGTTCACCACTGCCCCGGTGTTACAACATCATGACCCTGAACTCCCGTTTGTCCTCGAGGCAGACACATCCTCTTATGCACTAGGAGCTGTACTGTCCCAACCATGTCCTACCACTGGTCGTTTGCATCCGGTTGCATTTCACTCTCGTAAGTTCACGGCAAGCGAATTGCACTACACAGTCACAGAAAAAGAACTATTGGCCATTAAGGACGCCCTACAGACCTGGAGACACCACCTCCTGGGCGCAAAACACCAGACGGTGGTGTTCTCCGATCATAAGAATCTCCAAGACCTTGCCTCCCTGAAATGTACAAACAGCCGACAAGTACGTTGGCATCTCTTCTTTGCCGCGTTCGACTTCGTGGTCAAACATAGACCTGGTGTTGGGCATGGGAAAGCAGACGCTCTGTCTCGTTCCCCTGGGGGGGAGGTTCTCCCATCCTTCCCTGAAACCTTGTTGAGTGAGACTCATGTAGTTTGTGTCTGCACACCATCACCTTCATTACAGTCCGCCATACGACAGTGGGTCTCCCGCTATCCACAGTCACTAACAGAATGGGATCCGGTCATGCAGGATGGGCTGCCCTTTGTACACGGGAAGCTCTTCCTTCCCACAAGCGAGACCAGGAACCTGGCGTTGGAGTGGTCTCATGATGCTGCCATTAATGGTCACCCCGGGCAGCATCGTACTTTGGAATTACTCAAACGCTGGTGTTGGTGGCCGAATATGAAACGTGACGTACAAAATTACGTCAACACCTGCTCAGTCTGTGCCCAGGGCAAGTCACGCAGGGGCCGACCTTTGGGTCTTCTTCTTCCTCTCCCGGGTCCTCCACGTCCTTGGCATACGGTCTCAATGGACCTGATTACCGACCTGCCACGTACACAGGGTTTCGATACTATTTGGGTCGTTGTCGACTCCTATACCAAACTGGCCCGTTTCGTACCATGCAAGGGGGTACCCTCAGCCCCGGTCTTAGCCAAGCATTTCTTTAGGTCTGTCTTCTGTCTCTTTGGCCTGCCCCATGTTTTGGTGTCCGATCGAGGTACACAGTTCACCTCCCGATTCTGGCGGGCCCTCACCTCTCTGTTGGGTATTGATGCTCATTATTCCTCTGCTTACCATCCAGAGAGCGACGGGCAAACCGAGAGGGTCAATCAGTCATTGGAGCAGTATCTACGCTGCCTGACGTTACAGTATCAGGACACTTGGCTTAACCTCTTGCATCTCGCCGAGTTTGCTTACAACAATACACTGCACTCTGCTACTGGGTTCTCTCCTTTCTTCGCCCTCTATGGCCAACATCCCTGTACTCTTCCCGTTCCGGACTTCTCCTCTTCTGATACCCCCGCCGCTTCAGCCTGCGCTCGGGATTTGGTCTCGGTCCATGCCCAAACATTGGTCCACCTGCGTGAGGCCCAATCCTCCATGAAAACCACTGCTGACAGGAAGAGGGCGGTTGCACCTGCATACAAGGTGGGGGACCGGGTTTGGCTCTCTACCCGCCATTTACACATCCCTGGCTGTCGCAAACTTCTCCCTTGGTTTGTGGGTCCATATGAGGTGGTCAAAGTCCTGAACCCGGTGGCTATGCGCCTGGCGTTGCCCCCCGCCTGGCGGATCCATCCGGTTTTTCACGTCTCCCTGCTTAAACCGTGCCCTGGTCCTACCCGGCTGGCTACCACTCCTGCCCCGGTCTCTGTCTTGTCCCCCGATGTATTTGAGGTGCGGGCTATTCTGGGTTCCCGTATTCACAGGGGCGGATTGCAGTATCTCGTGGACTGGAGGGGGTACGGCCCTGAGGACCGCTCCTGGGTTGCTTCCCGGGATGTTCACGCTCCCCGCCTGGTGGCCCGGTTTCACCGGGAGCATCCTTCCAGCCCACGCGGTCGTTGGCCTTTGAGGGGGGGCTCTGTCACGCCCTCTCACGCAGTCCATCTCTCACTTCCCCCCTCACACCTGTCTCCTTCATCAGGCGCTTCTCGCCGTCGTATTTCCCATTCACACCAGCGGGGGAAACACGGCAGGCGGAATACCATGTTGGGCGGACCTGCCTCTTTTCGCCCTTTTCCGCGTTGGCGGTTGCCATGGCGCCTCCAGCACAGCCGGCAACGCCAGGATACCAGGAAGTACCGACAGCCCCAATCGCTGGCCACGTTGCGCTCCACGTGATGTGCGCGAGCAGTCACGTGATGCGTCACGTGATACCACTCGCCTCTTCAAAAGAAGCCGGCAAACAAGACTCTTTGCTTCACAGCTACTTCTACGGAGGCCTGCCAGGCGTTACCTTTGCTTCTTGTTTTTTCTCCTTGCTTCGACCTCGGAACGCTTTTTGGAACTGCTCTTGGATTACCCTTGGACTCTGGCGTGCTCTCGGATTTCCCGGACATCTGTCATCTATTTGTACTCTGGACTTGCTTTTGGATTGCCCCTTCTGTTTTGCAACCCTCGGATTGCTTCACGCTTTGCCACAGATCCAGTCTTGCTCCACCAGGTGCTTTCAGGAGTGTTAACTACATCATTCCAGCCTGCTGTGGGTTCCCCTGCATAGGTTCCTTACCTACTCTCCACCCCTGTTAGGTAAGCTGGTGTCACTGCATCTTGTTTACTCCTTCTGTCCATGGCCAATTGCCTTTTTGAGTGTTTTCCTTGATTATAACCCTTTGCCTTACAGTACTCAGGGGTCCTTCCGGCGTTCCCGATACCAGGCTGACGACAACACTCCCACCTGTGGCCTCAAAGATTGCTTGGCCAGTAATTTACTTTCTGCTCGAGCGGTACTTGGGGACGGAGGCATTACATAACTGCACGACCATCAAGTCGGACCCATCAAGTTAGAACAGCTATACAAATAAATAAAATACAAAATACAAATACAAATACAAGCATCGGCACTATTATTAACGGTGCCGATGCTTCCGTGGTTCCCATTCCCTATGGGAATGGGGACTTACAATTTGCCGGCGCCTGACTACCCAGACCGCCGGGGTTGTAAACCCGCGGTGTTACCGGGAAGTCAGATGCTGGTAAATCATTACGGGTCCAGCGGCAACCTGACATTAGGCCCGTAATGAGGCCCAATGTCAATTAAAATAAGCAAAATAACCAAATGTTTCTTAGCATACTGTACATAAGTTATTGTAGGGTCGGCTCCCTCATGAGATGATCCTGCTGTGTCTCGCGGAATGGGGCTCATGAGGCTGGAACGAGGGGCAAAGACGGTTGGAGGTGGAGGACGTGGCATGGACCAGCAGGGCTGTCCTTAGTTACTTCTGTATATTTAACCACAATAAATACATATAGTACTTACCCTGCATTGTCTGCCAGCAATCATTACAGAGTGGCAACGAGCAACCCACCACTGGGAACCCCAGAACCGTATGCCCACTCGCTAGTACATTGAAGCTGTCGATAAATCCAAAGTGAGGGGCTTTGCCAGAAAAGTAAGTCCACGTCAGCCCAGAGGTCGCTGGGCATGTGTGGTCCATGGAGCAAGCTTTACTTATTTCCAGTGAGTGGGACCACAGCAAGGAGGGACTGCGCTATCAATCACCCCATAAACGATTAAGACGTTACTCTGCCACAAGTAATGTAACACGGGAGCATATAAAGGCCCGCTTGCAGTGCCACTAGCATGCTCTAAAGCAGAGCCCGAGAGTATCCTTCATGGAGCCGTAGTGCCCATATGTAGAAGTAGGAGATGGCCTGAGATGCGCACTTTGCACTAATGAACCAGAGGAAAGTACAAATTGAATGAGCAAGCAGCTCCTCACTGATCCTCCTCATCCCAGCACCTGGGCATAACAGAGCATAACTACTAGGAAGGTTGGAGGAGACTTCAACTTGCAATTTGAACCCCTAAAAAAACGAAGGGGCTGTGGGAGGATGTGGACACAGCTTGGGAGATCCCGTTGTTGGAGGCTAGTTTCCCTAAAAGGGTGCATAAATATGCTTTGGAGTCTGCCAAGATATTATATGGGCTAAATTTGAGGGCGTGCAATGTTAAGTGTATAGAGCACAGGCCAGGAAATGGTACGTTCTTCAGATCTGATTGCTCTTCAAGAATAGATTACATACTGATAGAGATGGTTGATTGGGAGAAGTTAAAGAGTTCTTTATTGGGGGGCGCTGTTGCGCCGAAGTAAGATGGCTGCTTAAGAGGACAGCTCCGGACGGGGAGAGCGAATAATCCTCACGTCCATACCGTCACCTCTGCCTTATCCGCGTGCCACCGCTGGTGCCTCTTCGTGAACCCCTCTGGCACATTCCTGCAGAATTCTGGGGTCGGATGCGCCCTGGGCGCCGAGCTGTGCCTCTGATTGTATTCGGGCTGATGCTGCCTGCATCCCCCACCTCGCGGCTCAGAGGACCGCGGCTCTCCCCACCACCCGAAAGCGCGGCGCTGCGGGCCGCTGTGGGGGAGGGGCGCTGAGCCCCCTGAGGTGCGCTGAACCGCGGCGGCTGGCAGGGCTGCCCCCCTTCCTCCTCTCGTCATCCTGCTATGTGCTGCCTTGGGGCCCTGGCCCCTTCTGAGAGTGCCGCCACCTTCGTTGCAGCATCGGCTAGATCCTGAGACCCCAGAGCTCCTGCGCCGCCTGCCTGACTATCGCGGCTGCCTTCTGTCCGCACATCGGCTGCCGTTCCCCCCAGCCGCCTCCCCCACAGGATCGCTACACTCAGACAACTATAAGGTAGGGGGCCAAGGGGACTGGTGGGGCTGGCGCCGGTATCCCTGCAACCGTCCTAATTGCTCCTCTTCACGGCCTCGCGGCCTGCCTCCTTCCAGTCCCGCTTCGGCTGCGGACCCTCTGCATGGCCTGGGCAGCGAGGGTGGAGCCTGGACCCCCTGGTGCTGAGAACTGCAGCGGAGTTCCCCCCCTGCCCACGTCCCTCTGAGACACCTGCGACCTGCCTGGATTGTGCCTGGTCCGTGCGGCGCCATTGTCTTTCTCCCGCTGGGGCCCTGCCCTCCCCCGCACATGCACTGGGCAGCCCTGGATACACGTTTTGCGGTCCTTGCGCCTACGCTGGGCGGCCCGCCATCAGGCACCCCACTGCGCGCCTTCATCGCTGCGCCATAGGCATTGAATCTCCTTGCTATTACAGCTTTTGCAGATAGGCACTACAAAATACAATACTTCATCGGACTCTGTACTCTTTAATACAAACTACTGAAGTGGATCCTGTGGTGTCATTGCTACCTCACACTGCCGTGTTCACTCAATTGAACTTAACACACGGTCCTCCGGATGCGCTGTGCTGATTAAGCGCTCCACACCCTTCTGACTGGTGGCTGCACTGCCCTGTTCACCCCTGCGTTGACTGAGTTGACCACACCTTGTACCTCTCTGGGTCGACTCTCGTGGAACCCCGCTTCCTTCACTACCTCAGTGCGCCAGCAGGCCAGTAGCACCTTCACATTAGAGCTTACCAGCAGCTGCGCCTGGTGCGCCTCGGTCCCTGCGGGACTGGGAGAGATCACCTTTACGCAGCACCCAACGAACCTCATCAGTTCCTTGTGCCTGCCCATCCCAGGGCATTCAGCAACGTGGTACTTGATACTCCTGATCGCAATTTTCTCCCAAGGACCTGGGTTCCACACATGTCTCGTGATCATGACCAAAGGGGCTGGGGCGGAAAAAAAGCAAAGCTCTCTAAACATATTTGCTAAAACGCCCTCCAGGCCGCCGACTGAGCCCCCAGAGGAATCACCAACTGCCTCGACTTCCGTAGCCTCGGATGACTCGCAGAAAATGCTGGAGTACATGCGCGAGGGCTTCACCACGCTGCATACGAAATTGGACGATATGAATGGTACCATTTCATCTATAAAGGCCCATATCGAAAGAACGGACAGCAGGGTTGCAGAGATCGAGACAAGGGTCGGCACCGCGGAGGATGACCTTGGCTCTCTCCGTGCCGCCGTGACCACGCTTACCAGCCGGATCTCGGCGGTCGAGAAGAAAAATGACAACCTCGAATCCCGCTCTAGGTGGAATAACCTCCGCATTGTCGGCGTGCCGGAGGACAACATTAAGGAACCCATGGAGGACTATGTGGAACGTATCCTCTTAACACTCCTCGACAACCCTAAACTCTAGGCACAATTTGCAGTAGAAGGGCTCACCGCTCCCTGACCGCGAAACCCAGACCGGGAGCACCGCACCGTCCCATCATAGCCAGAATCCTAAATGTTTCGCGATCGGGACGCTCTCCTCCGTGCGGCCAGAGCCAAGGGGGAGTTACTTCTGGGAGCGGCAAGGATACATCTGTACCCGGATTTCTCCATTGCCGTGCAACAAGAGCGTAAAACCTTTCTGGTGGTAAAAAAAGACTTCGAGACTTAGGGGGTAAATACTTTATGCTTTTTCCCGTGAAACTGAGGATCGAACACTCAAACCAAACATTCTTCTTTACCATTCCAGAGGAGGCCTCGAAGTTCATAGACGAACGCATTCCTGGTTAAGCTACTCATCATCAATGCGTGTTACATGTCCTCTATGGTTGTTGGTGCACCCGAGCCACTTATGGGACCGCCGTCGGCTAGTCTCCCCTATGTTGGCCACTCACTAAATGCAGTTATTGCTTTGTGGTTTTTGTTAATGATGCTCCATTACTCCCCCGCTACAGTGGCCTTACTTGCCATATTGTCTGATGGTGTTCGGGGTCGTTTCATTCCCTGATGGGTCCCCCAGCTTGGTAACTATCCTATTGCTACTACTGCGACCCCGGAGGTTATACTCCAGGATCTTGACCCGGCCACTCTGGGTCTACATTATGTTTCCGAGACGGTGTATCGGGCCATGGCTACACCCCCTATGGTTCCACTTATCCTCCTCCTCTCTGCCATGGCCTTTCCACTCCTCGCACCTGTCTCCAACACCCTGCTTAATCCTACTGTATTGCAGAATCTCCTTGCACTCTCCCCTGTCCGGCGCGCCGTCGCCCGGCTGCTAACAATCCCCCAGGCGTTGATGCCTAGCAGTTTGTGGTTGTTCTGGTTATGTTTGGGTTTCACCCCGTTGATTGGGGGCGGGATGCGGGTGGTGGGTGGGGTTTGTGATGTTATGGTTAAAAAAGTCTCGACAGCCGCCGGAGGCACCGCATGCGCCATGGCAAGACACCTTGTGCATTTGAATAGGGGGCTACATATATCCGGATTCATCCGCTTTTTGTTGCAGATAACCCCCTTGCAGAAATACTACCAATACCCCCAGAGTTATGGCTAGCACTGACCTAACCTTTATGAGCTGGAACGTACAGGGGTTGGGTGTCATGATGCCTACCTCCAAGGAGCCAGGTCCGACCCAGCAACCCCAGAGGCAGGCATCATTTCCCCCAGGGGAGTGCCAGTGGGCCCTAGCTAGGGCCCTTTGGACGCAGTCCTGGCGCCTTAGGCGCCAGGCTCATGTTGGACCCCTGTCCTGGCGCCTTAGGCGCCAGGCTCATAAAGCTAGACATGTGTTCAAGTGCTTTAATGTGCACTTACCTGATGCAGACCATGCTGCCACATCCAGGCCCTCTTGAGGCCTGAATGGAACTACTTTACCTGTGGGATTACTTTCCACCCGGGTGTGGTCGGGGAAGGATACATACCTGATCGGAGGAAGGATACACACTTGGAACTTCTTCCAAAGCTATTTAAACCACACCCGATCAGCAACTCACGCTTCGCGTTGTTCTGCTCCTCGCAGCTGGATGCTCACCGTGTCAGCTCCTGCTTCTGGACCTCAGCCACGCCTGTCAGAATCCTGGGTCACCTGCAAAGGGAGACGAAAGACCTTACCTGCTAAATCAGCGCCACAGAGACATCACACCGACGATCCTGAAAAGGAAGACAACATTTTAAAGGCATTTCGCTACGATCGCTGCAGCGCTGCATTTCACTCACCTTTCCTGGACGCCACCATCTTCAGCAGCGATCATCCGGATCCACAGCCACTTCCCAGAACCTAGAGAGAAGACAAGAACAAGGTGAGAGGAGGAAGGGAATAGGAAAAGCTCAGTTTCCTTCTAAGTCTTACCTGTTGGGTCATTCCCATTTCATTTTGGGTCTTGCTGCTTCCAGGCATCCGGACCCCGGCCCCTATGGGGAAAAAAGACAAAGACATTGAATGAGCGAATGCAAGACATTACCCGAGCGCTCATCCAGAACTTACCTGTCATTTACTGGAACTGCACGTTTCACTTCGGGTCGGCGCCATATCTCCGGCATTCCGAACCCCGGCCCCTAAGGGGAAAAAGACAATGAACATTATTAATAAGCTAGGACTTTTGGACTTGCAACAGAACTTTTACAGAGCCTTACCTGAATAGTCAAGCTTACCTGAACTCCCATCAATCCTCAATCCAGTGAAGTAACTGGGTTCAACGCGCCCCTGCATCAGAAGCAGGATGGAGAGCTCATCTTTCCTGACCCTAAGGTGAGACTTCACGGGGAATCGCGGAAGGGAATCGTGGAGGGTTGGAAGAGAGTGGGAGGCTTGAGCATAACTCAGTCAGTAGGTAATACTCCCTTTTCACGCACAGGGGAATATTCCTGCGAGCCGGAGAAGCCAGAGTAGAGGGGCCCTTCCTGTCCATCTTCAGAGTCCTGCGCTTCACCATTGAAGAAGCATCAGCACTCGAAGCCAGACCTGCGCCTCCGTGGGAATCAGGTGAGCGTTACAGAACGCGAAGCCTACCCACAATATCCCACCCGGGCGCTATGGAGACTTCCGAGACTGACCAGCTGGCCCAGCTTTTGGGGGAATTACGGGCAGAGGTGCACTCAGCCCGCCAGGAGACTAACGCTCTCAAAAGAGAACTGATCTTATCCAAGGAAAGAACAGATGACCTAGCCAAAAGGTTATTACAGGCCCAGGCAGGGCACACTCCTTTACCTAATGCCGGAGACATTTCCACATCAATGGGTTTGAGCAACCCGGTACAAATTAATCTCCAGAATTTTCAGTGCTTCCAGGCCAGCATGGAAAGATAGTTCGCTCGACACTCTCAAGGACAGGCCCTTGATAACGAACTGCTATCCTTACGACAAGGTAATCAGGATCTTCTGTCCTACATTGCCACCTTTAACAGACTGGTTGTGGAAACTGGATGGCCAGAAAACAAAAGGATCACATTGTTTCATCGAGGCCAGCGCGGAGAGCTAAAGGATGTTCTAGCTCAGATAGTTAACCCACCCCAGGTCTGCGCAGACTACATAGACTTGGTGGTTCAACTGGATCACAGACTTCAAAATAGAAAAGCAGATCGGTTCAAGTATGAAAACCGAGTACCGATCAAAACCCACGCTAACTCCAAGAGTACCGACGTATCTGAACCTATGCAAATCGGTGGCGTTAAAGGACCATTAACGCAGAAAGAACGAGAGAGAAGGCGGCAAATGCAACTTTGTCTGTATTGCGGGACTTCCGGTCACTTTCTTCGAAATTGTCCAGTTAAACCACTTAAGAAGGTGGTTGGAGCTACTGATAACGAATTATTGACACCTGATTCGGGAAACGACCTAGCCCGACAAGCGTAGGGGTCCGCTTGCCGAAATTGAAAACTAACTCTTTGACCTCGCATTTTGTCATGCCAATGGTGCTCGTGAACCCAAAACAGCCTCAGCAGTTGCATGCTATAAAAGCATACATCGACAGTGGAGCTATTGGAAATTACATAGACCGTGAATTGGCTTCCAGGATCAAGCTTCCTCTCCGCCCGAAAGTAACCCAAGATGTCATTACTACAGTAGATGGAACCGAAATAGCCTCAGGGCCAGTAACGCATTCCACTGTTGAAGTGACTCTGGTGGGTCAGGATAGACATCGGGAAGCAATCGTGTTTGATGTGATCAAGGCCCCACAATTTCAAGTAATTCTTGGAATTCCTTGGTTAGAAACACATAATCCCAGAATTGACTGGCGAGCAAAGAAGATAAGTTTTCCTGATTGTGAACCAACTTGTTATTCAAGAAATCCAGCTATGGGTCTAGCCTCTGCAACTTCCACCCCTGTACAGCTACCGTCAGAATACCAAGAATTCCAAGACGTTTTTCAGAAAGAACAGGCTAACATGTTACCTCCCCATCGGTCTTATGATTGCCAAATCGATCTGGTACCCAATGCTCAACTACCTTGTAGTAGGATTTATGCTCTTACGGAACCTGAGAACCTGCATTTGCGTCAGTATTTGGATCAGTACCTAGCCAATGGTTTTATTCGCCCGTCCAAGTCTCCTGTCTCTTCAGCTCTGTTCTTCGTGCCGAAAAAAGAAGGCGACCTTAGAACGTGTATAGACTATCGCGCCCTAAATCAAATAACGATTAAGAATCGTTATCCTCTGCCCTTGATCCCTGAGCTTATCGACCAGGTGAAAGACGCTTGTGTGTACACCAAGTTAGATCTCCGAGGAGCTTATCACCTGGTGCGCATAAAAGAAGGCGACGAATGGAAGACTGCATTCCGCACCAAATTTGGGCTCTTCGAGTATCAGGTGATGCCCTTCGGGTTGTGCAATGCACCTGCCGCCTTTCAGTACTTTATAAATGATGTTCTTCGGGAACTTATCGATGTCTGTGTCATTGTTTACATTGACGACATCCTGGTGTACTCTTCTTCAGAATCTGATCACAGAAAACATGTTAGGGCAGTTCTTGAGAAATTGAGCCAGCACAGACTATTTGCAAAACTCGAAAAATGCGTTTTTCATACCACAGAAGTTGAGTTTCTCGGATTCATCCTGACACCTCAAGGAGTCCGAATGGACTCGCGAAAGGTGGACGTCATCCTCAAATGGCCATCTCCTAGCTCGGTGAAGGGAGTTCAGAGCATGCTCGGCTTTGCCAATTTCTATCGAAGATTCATCCCGGAATTTTCCCGAACAGTCCAACTCATCACCGCTCTCCTAAAGAAAAACAAACGCTTCGAATGGACTCTTGAAGCCGAACAAGCCTTCCAGGACCTGAAAACCAAATTCACCTCTGCACCTGTACTGAAACACCCGCACCCAGATCTCCCGTACATAGTGGAAACCGATGCATCCAGTTCGGCCATGGGAGCTGTCCTTTCGCAAAGAGACCCAAAAACTAACCAACTACACCCGGTGGCCTTTTGGTCCAGAACATTTTCTCCTCCTGAAATCAACTACGCAATTACCGATAAAGAGTTACTGGCCATCAAATCTGCTTTCAAGGCTTGGCGTCACTATCTTCTCGGGGCAAGACACACCATTACCGTAATTACGGACCACAGAAACTTACAGTATTTAAAGACGGCCAAAGCTCAATCTTCACGACAACTCCGATGGGCTCTATTCTTTGCGGAATTTGATTTTGTAATTATCTATCGCCCTGGCTGCAAGAATGGAAAAGCGGACGCCTTATCTCGGATTGGCATGGAAGAACCTAATTCGAGCTTAGAACCCGTGCCCATCATACCTGAGCAAAGAATCTTAGGCTTAACTTCATTGCACACTATTGAGGACATCCAAACGCAAGTAAAACAACTTCTAGACTCTTCAACCTTACTGGAATGGAGTCAGAAGGGTCCTCATTACACCGTTAAGGATGACTTACCCTACTTCCAGGAGCGGTTGTTTCTGCCAAGTAAAGAATTGCAAGAACTTGTTATTGCCCATCATCATGAATCTTTAATGGAAGGACATCCTGGTATCGCTAAAACGGAGGAAAAAATTAAACGTTACTTCTGGTGGCCTTCTTGGAAAAAAGACATAAAGTCTTTTGTTCTGTCTTGCGGAATTTGCGCCCAAAACAAGGCTCAAAAGAAAAGGCCAGCCGGCCTACTTCAACCCTTGGATATTCCACCGGCACCATGGCACACCCTGTCAATGGACTTTATAACCGACCTGCCTCCTTGTGCCGGTTACAACACAATCCTTGTAATTGTGGACCTATTCTCCAAAATGGCCCACTTTATCCCTTTAAAGGGTTTGCCTTCTGCTTCCACCTTGGCCAAGGAATTCCTGGAGAATGTAGTTCGCATACATGGTTTCCCTTCCATATTAGTCTCGGATCGTGGAAGTCAATTTATCTCCCATTTTTGGAAGAAGTGTTGCCAACTAGCACAAATAGATGTGCGGTTATCCACCAGCCACCACCCCCAGACCGACGGACAAACCGAGAGAACCAATCAGACTCTCGAGCAATATCTTCGGTGCATGTTGCACCAATCCGAGTTAAATTGGAAAGACATCCTTTGGATCGCGGAATATGCATACAACAATTCAGTGCATTCTGGAACCGGACAAACCCCCTTTTATACTTTGTATGGTCACCATCCTCGGACCTCTGACCTAGATCCACCTCTGACCCTGGAAATGCCGCAGTAAATCATCTGCATTCCACAATAACCCGAGCCTTCAAAGAAGCTGCAACTCATTTACAGCAAGCCAAGAAAAAGTATAAAGAAAACGCAGATTTGCACCGAAGTAAAACTCCTCCTTACCAAGTAGGAGACCAGGTATGGCTAGCAACTAAACACTTATCCCTCAAGGGCCCGCAAACCTTCAATCCCAGATTCATAGGACCTTATCCCATCAAGGCTATAATCAACCCAGTGGCCTTTAAACTGGATCTACCGTCCGACATGCGTATACATCCAGTTTTTCATGCATCACTTTTGAAGCCCGTACAACCAGGAACCCGATTGTCCAAGCCTCCAGATCCAGTTCAAATTGAAGGGGAATTAGAATTCGAAGTTAAAGACATTTTAGACTCCAAGGTGGTAAAGTCGAAACTCTTCTATCTTGTTGACTGGAAGGGATATGGACCTCAGGAGAGATCGTGGGAGCCTAGTAACCATGTCCACGCACCTCGATTAGTACAAAGGTTTCACCGGAGATTTCCGAACAAGCCAAAACCCCCGGAGGGAAGAACCTTGGGAGGGGCCTTGAGGGGGGGTACTGTCATGATGCCTACCTCCAAGGAGCCAGGTCCGACCCAGCAACCCCAGAGGCAGGCATCATTTCCCCCAGGGGAGTGCCAGCGGGCCCAAGCTGGGGCCCTTTGGACGCAGTCCTGGCGCCTTAGGCGCCAGGCTCATGTTGGACCCCTGTCCTGGCACCTTAGGCGCCAGGCTCATAGAGCTAGACATGTGTTCAAGTGTTTTAATGTGCACTTACCTGATGCAGACCATGCTGCCACATCCAGGCCCTCTTGAGGCCTGAATGGAACTACTTTACCTGTGGGATTACTTTCCACCCGGGTGTGGTCGGGGAAGGATACATACCTGATCGGAGGAAGGATACACACTTGGAACTTCTTCCAAAGCTATTTAAACCACACCCGATCAGCAACTCACGCTTCGCGTTGTTCTGCTCCTCGCAGCTAGATGCTCACCGTGTCAGCTCCTGCTTCTGGACCTCAGCCACGCCTGTCAGAATCCTGGGTTACCTGCAAAGGGAGACAAAAGACCTTACCTGCTAAATCAGCGCCACAGAGACATCACACCGACGATCCTGAAAAGGAAGACAACATTTTAAAGGCATTTCGCTACGATCGCTGCAGCGCTGCATTTCACTCACCTTTCCTGGACGCCACCATCTTCAGCAGCGATCATCCGGATCCACAGCCACTTCCCAGAACCTAGAGAGAAGACAAGAACAAGGTGAGAGAAGGAAGGGAATAGGAAAAGCTCAGTTTCCTTCTAAGTCTTACCTGTTGGGTCATTCCCATTTCATTTTGGGTCTTGCCGCTTCCAGGCATCCGGACCCCGGCCCCTATGGGGAAAAAAGACAAAGACATTGAATGAGCGAATGCAAGACATTACCCGAGCGCTCATCCAGAGCTTACCTGTCATTTACTGGAACTGCACGTTTCACTTCGGGTCGGCGCCATATCTCCGGCATTCCGAACCCCGGCCCCTAAGGGGAAAAAGACAATGAATCTTTATTAATAAGCTAGGACTTTTGGACTTGCAACAGAACTTTTACAGAGCCTTACCTGAATAGTCAGGCTTACCTGAACTCCCATCAATCCTCAATCCAGTGAAGTAACTGGGCTCAACGCGCCCCTGCATCAGAAGCAGGATGGAGAGCTCATCTTTCCTGACCCTAAGGTGAGACTTCACGGGGAATCGCGGAAGGGAATCGTGGAGGGTTGGAAGAGAGTGGGAGGCTTGAGCATAACTCAGTCAGTAGGTAATACTCCCTTTTCACGCACAGGGGAATATTCCTGCGAGCTGGAGAAGCCAGAGTAGAGGGGCCCTTCCTATCCATCTTCAGAGTCCTGCGCTTCACCACTGAAGAAGCATCAGCACTCTAAGCCAGACCTGCGCCTCCGTGGGAATCAGGTGAGCGTTACATTGGGCAATTACAAAAAGATGCGGCAGATACAACTGCATGCTGAACGACACAGGGTTAAAATCCTATGTTTGCAGGAAACCCATGCCCGCTCGGAGCAATGTGAGCGATTCGCTAAGCGTTGGGGGCCTCAGAGGTACTATACCAATTATTCTACTCAAAGCCGTGGTACCCTTACCTTGATACACAAAAGCCTGAAGTTCACAGTTCATCACTCCCACATAGATCCTCTTGGTAGATATGTTTTGATCATCGGCAACCTGCAACATCAGGAAGTAGCCATCCTAAATATATATGGTCCCAATGTTGATGACCCCGATTTCTACCTGAACCTGGCTTCCCTACTTGAAGGCTACCCCCTGATTCCCATTCTGGGGGGTGGTGATTTTAACACGATACTGGATTTCACCCTAGATAGATCGGGATCTAGGCCTCGCCAACTATCCAAAGCAGCATATGCTATCCTTACAACACGTCCCCGCCTGGCACTAGTGGACGCCTGGCGCCTGATGAACCCTGGTTCTCGTGCTTACTCCTTTTATTCCTCGGTTCATGATTCATATTCCAGAATAGACAGATGGCTCATCACAGACATGCTGGTCAGATACCTGTCTCACCTGGCTATCCTCCCCAGGACACTATCAGACCATTCACTGGTACTCATCTCCTTAAACTGGGGACTAGATGCCGATAGGACCAGGCAGTGGCGGATGAGCCCTCATTCGCTTCTCGATCAGGTCTTCGTTACCGAGCTTGAGTCCTCCATTGAGGAATTCTTTGAGTTCAATACAAACTCAGTATCAACACAAGCTGTCCTTTGGGAATCCTTTAAAGTGCACACAAGAGGAATCGCCATTTCCAAAGGCTGTGGCATCCTGAAGGGAATCCGTGCAGACATTGTCACCAGTGAATCAGCCCTGGCTATCCTTGAGTCCCAATATGCCCACGATCACTCTCCAACTACCCCGGCGGCACTGGGAGCGGAGCTGGATAGGTTCCGAGGCCTTGTCGAGCGCGAGGTTAGGTTCCAGGACTCTCCACAGTCTGTGCGGAAGTACGGTGAGGGAGAACAACCCGGTCGAATGCTAGCTAGACTGACTGCTGCGTCGCGAACTTGGGCCCCCAATATCCCAGCCATAGTGAGGCCCGATGGCTCTCTGGCCACCTCCCCTCAAGATATCAATTCTGAGTTCCTCTCATTTTACACCTCCCTGTATGCGAGGCCGACGGCCCCCAGGTCCCAGAAATTGACTCCTATTTAGAGATCTTCCTCTATCAGTCCTATCGGCGGACGCCAGCTTCCTCCTTGAGAGACCTCTCACTACGGAGGAACTTGTTGAGGCCATTGAGTCACTGGCGTCCGGGAAGGCCCCTGGCCCGGATGGGCTCCCCATGGATTTTTATAAACAATACAAATCCCACCTGGCCCCACACCTGCTGGCCCTTTGGGAAGAATCATGTGTTAGGGGTATACTCCCCCCAACTCTCCGAGAGGCACTGATTACAGTGCTCCTCAAACCTGATAAACCTCCCACCCAGTGCGGCTCTTACCGACCACTATCGTTGATTAACAGCGATGTTAAAATTTACGTTAACTGCTAGCCAACCGCTTGGCCCCATACATGCCCCATATTATCCATCCTGACCAGGCAGGATTTGTTCCGGGTAGGTCTACAGCCCTGAATTTAAGAAGGCTCTTCAACGTGATTAGCAGGGTCAGCCCGTCCACACAGGCGGTTGCAGCCACTCTGGACATGCAGAAGGCATTTGACTCGGTATCGTGGAAATACCTATGGAGAGTCCTTGAGAAGTGCAAATTCGGCCCTAACTTCCGAGCCTGGATTAAACTGCTTTACACCACCCCATCGGCTAGAGTCCACACGGAGGACAGGTGTTCCGCCCCCTTCCAGGTATCCAGAGGCACACGTCAAGGATACCCCTTCTCCCCGCTCATTTTCGCCATAGCCATGGAACCCTTCGCTGACATGGTTCGACAGTCACACTCACACAAGGGTCTACGTACAGCCGGCCAATCCGATATAGTCTCCCTCTACGCCGACGATGCCCTATTATACATCCGTTCCCCTGAAATCAACCCCCCCCCCTATACTTGCAGATGTTGCCCGTTTTGGAGACATTTCTGGTTTGAAAATAAACTGCTCCAAGTCTGCCTTATGCGCCCTCACGGACTCCACACAGCCCCCCGCGGACCTATGCGGGTTCATCTGGTCGCCATCTAGTATCACTTACCTGGGGGTGGTGGTCTCCCGCCACACGGTGCAGCTACGCGAGGACAATTACCAGAAATACCTAACTACCCTAGCTACAAAAACCTCTGGCTGGGCCAGACTCCCCATCTCACTAGCAGGCAGAATTGGAATACTTAAAATGGTGGTATTACCACAACTACTTTATCGATTTACCAATCTGCCTGTGTGGCCTGGGGACGCGTTTTTCCGAACACTACGCCACATAAGCAACACCTTTCTCTGGCATTCCGGGGCATCCGCCTCAAACTGTCCACACTGACCGCCCCCAAGGAATTGGGCGGATTCAGCGCCCCAGATTTCATTAGATACTGGGTGGTAGCCCAATCCCAGTTCGCAGCCCACTGGTTTAATACCATTGATCCTCCCCCACATGTTCGCTTGGAGAAGCTACCGGTCTGTGACCGGGTGATCGGCTCCCTGATCCTCAAGCCAATCCCCCCGGACTTAGATTCCGCTGACCCCGTAACTGGCACATCGTTAGCATTGACCAAACTCTGGACAATGGTCGAGGTACCTCATCCATTTCACGGGGACCTGCCGTTGTGGAACTTCTTTCCCGATGTTCCACATATTCCACAATCAGTGGTATCTCACTGGGCGGATGCCGGTTTCCTGACACTCCGTGATGCCTACGAACAGGGGAACTTTATCGAGTGGCCTGACCTCCCTGTCTCCCTCAAACACCGGCCCTCAGTGTGGTTACAATACTCCTCACTCCGGGAGAATCTTAAATCCAGATACCCCGATTTTCCCTCCTTGCCGCCAGATGAACCGATAGTTGCGGAGCTCTGTTCCTTTCTCTCTTTCAGGGGCAAGGTGTCGAGACTCTACTCCCTGTTGCAGACTAGGGCAGCCCCCCCTTTACCAAGCTGTGACACAGGTGGGAGGGGGATCTCGGGGTTGAGCTTACTGACGAGAGATGGTCCCGAATGTGTGCCCGCACTCACGACATGTCTTACAACACTAAATTTAAATTAATCCAATTCAAGGTGCTACACAGGTACCATCATAAACCAATGAGACTTCATCGCATGTTCCGCAGCGTTTCTCCCAGTTGCCCCAGGTGTGGCACAGATCAGGCCTCTTACATCCACATGCTATGGTACTGTCCCCGCCTGTCCCAATTCTGGTTTGATATCTATTCCACACTATCAGACATTTGGAACACATTATTGCCCCCACTCCATTGCATTGCTTGTTCCATGATCTCCCTCAATTGTCCCGCGACTCTAAGAAACTATCAGGTCTCTCTATGCTGTTGGCGGTTCGCTGCATATTGTTATGTTGGCTCCGCCCTATGGCACCTACCTACACACAGTGGCTCAGGACAATCACATGGGCTCATGATACTGAGGAGTCCTGGAACGCAATGCAACATCCACATTCAAGGCCAAGAGACATTTGGTGGAAATTCCGAGATTATATATCCGCCAAGGCCTCACCATCGAACTCTTCTTCTTCCTCCCCTGGTGGTTCCCCTTAGATGTTGTCCATCTTGCAACAGTTGTTATCGCATTGTCTGTTGCCTGGCCTCTGGTATGTTTCAGATGATCCAGGATGTGCTGTTCAACATGTGTACTGCTTGGTTCTTATTGCTGGTGCCATGTGGCCCCTGTTGTTCTCTGGTGTGTTGCGAGTCAGATAATAATAAAAAAGTAAAATAAAAAAAAAGAGTTATTTATTATAGAACGGATGGATAGTGATCATAAACCCCTCTCGCTAAAAATGAGATGGATAGGTAAGAGGCAAAGAGCAATTATGACAACTGTTTCGATTGGGTCAACTGTGAATGTTAAACGTATTATCAAGTGGGACAAAATCACGAGTGGCGTTCTAAAACATTCAATCTATTCTGCAACTCTTCCCTTTATTGAAAATCTCTGCAAACCCCATTTTAGGGATGGTGAAATACTGGTTGGGTGTGATCACCTAATTTCTGAGCTTAGCCCATGGTTTATTAGCCTAGCGACCCTACAAAAGCAGAGAAATCCACGGAACCCAGTATGGTTTGATTCCGAGTGTAGGTCTCTTAAGGCGTACCTTAGATAATCTCTTTGAATCGAAAGAAAAGCGGATAGGGAAGCTATGTGCCTAAAGAGGAGAAATAACAAGAGCTTAGTGGAGCTGAGGAAGTCAGAATTTCCTAAACACAAATGGGAGCAACTAAGAGAAGCAGCTATAAACAAGGATAGTAAGGCTTTCTGGTCTCTAGTTTCAGACCGGAAGGACCTAAAAGATAATATTCCTCATTGCATGATTTCAGAAGAGGAATGGTTTTCTCATTTCTGTGCTCCATACGAGAAGGATGAAGAGCCTGAAGACCCAAACAGGGAGAGATTAGTAGAAACTGACTGGATATTATCTATCCATTGTAGTCCACACCTTAACATTAATTTTGCAGCTGTGAAGAGCGCTCTGATGAGCTCGAAGGGCCGTAAGGCCCCTGGTCCTGACAAGATCCTGGTCGATCTCTGGAAGGACGAGCCTGATGTCTGAGTGCCTATATTGCTGAGATTGTTCCAAGTCGTGGTCAACCTCAATGAGGTCCCAGAATCATAGCGCTGTGCAGAGATGTACCTATGTACAAAGAAGGGGGGAGAGAAAAACCAAGCAACTACAGGCCAATCTTGTTACTTGATGCATCGGGTAAATTATTTGCCAAAGTAGTTCTATATCAATTGCAGGATTGGGTGTCTACTAATGGCCTTATTTCCCATATTCAGCCAGGGTATCAGCAGGAGCTGAGCACGGTAGACCAGTGCTTTCGCTTCTCCATTATCCTGCAGGAATATACTGTGCTTAAATGGATGTGTGTCTAAGCAGTATTTTTAGACCTGCAATCTGCATTTGACAGCATCCCTAGGGCATTGCTACAGCAGGTCCGACTGAGGAGGGGGGTGCCAAGCTAGCTGGTGCCCAGGATTGCACAGCTTTGCTCAAACAACACAGCGACCGTGGGATGGGCTTCCCATAGGAGAGACTACGAATTGGTTCCCTGTTGACAGAGGCGTGCAGCAAGGCTGTGTCCTTGCACCACTTCTGTTTAGTCTCTACATAAATGAAATTATTATAGAGTTGGTTGCAAAATGCCATGTGGGGTACCTTGATCTGCCACAACTTGATGTTGCCTTTTATCCGGCACTATTATTTGCAGATGATTCAGTTTTGTTGGCCACATCACCTATGGGGATCAGGCGGGGCCTGGAGCACTTTATTGCTAAATGCTCGCAGTTAGACCTGTCTCTCAACAGGAGTAAGACTAAGGTGATGGTGCTTAACCCAAAAAGGTCAAGGCCTGTGGTGTGCAGGCTGGATGTTGAGGGGACCACGCTGGAACAAGTTTCCCACTATGATTATTTGGGGGTAAGGTTTTCAGAGAATGGAACCGGGGTAAGCCAGGCCAGTAGGGCACAGACCATTCTAGAAAACAATAGTGGTGGCTTAAAGTCATTCTTTTTTTCCCATGGTGAGCATGCAGCCTTACCAGCAATCAGTATTTACACGATCCAGGTTACATCGGCAGTATTATATGGAGCCGAGATCTGGGGTTACTCCAACTGCTCCAATCTGGGTGTGGCAGAGAACACATTTCTAAAAAAGTTATTTAGGCTACCATGCTGCTACCCAAGTGCCCCATTACTATTAGAATGTGACCTAGAACCTAGAAACCATCAATTGGCTTGGTAACCGGTCCTCTATTAGGTCAGACACGGGAGTTCACCAGAGCTTGAAAAGTACTGAGATGCTCTGATGGATTTATTAAATCACCTGGGAGGTCATTCTTTGCAATGGCCGAGCCATGTAAAACATCAACTCGAATTGGTGGGATTCAGGTCAATTCTTGGTGACCAATATCATGTCACAAGCCCTTCTTTGTCAACCGTATTTACATAGTGGCGAAGTGACCGCAGACCTGGCCTCCATGCTGTGCCCTGCTGCTGACACTCTCTGCCCCTCTAACATCCTTACCCTCTGCATGGGACAGATCAGTCCTCTGCTACTGACACCCTCACTATCTCTAACATTTTTATCCTCTGTGTGAGCTGGATCCATCATCTGCTGCTGACATCATCTGACCCTCTAACATCTTTATCCTCTATGTGGGCCGAATCAGTGTTCTGCTGCCGACACCCTCTGCCTCTCTAATATCTTTATCCTCTGTCTCTCTAACATATTTATCCTCTATGTGGGCCAGATCAGTCCTCTGCTGCTGACACCCTCTGCCTCTCTACCATCTGTGTCCACTGCATGGGCTGAATCAGTCCTCTGCTGCTGACAACCTCTGACTCTATAGCATCCTTATCCACTGCATAGGCCGAGTCTTTCTGCTGCTGCTAACACACTCACTCCATCTAACACCTTTATCCTCTGCATGGGCCGGATCAATCATCTGCTGCTGACACCTTCTGCCCCTCTAACATCTTCATCCTCTACATGGGCTGGAATTAGTCCTCTGCTGTTGGCACCTTCTTTCCCTCTAACATGTTTCCTCTACGTGGATCATTCCTCTGCTGCTGACATGGTCTGCCCGTTTGAAAACGGTATGCTCTGCGTGGGCCCACTTAGTCCAGGTTAACCTCGCACATTTTCCACATTTCCCTTAAGAGCAGTCTCTCTGGATATTTGGAAGTCTAGTTTTGATACAGTAGTAGTTATTTTCTCTATTCTTAAGTGGCGCCATGGGGGTCATCACTAAATGCGGGGGTAATGGTGTTACTGCAGCATTTATCACTCCTCCCAATCTCAAGTCTGGCGTGTTTACCCCCAGCTCATAGCTGGGGGTGAACACACCAGAACAATTCCCATTTTTCAGCAAAATTCCCACCAGCGGTATTACCGTGCAGTAATTGCTTGGAAAATTCTTCATTGGGTCCAATGGACACAATGGGTAATGGGGAGTAACGGTTAGATCCCAACCTGTGATCCGGCGGCAATACTGCCGGACAGGTGGGCAGTAACGCAAATAAAGCTGGGCGGTATTCCATGTGGGATACCACCCAACTAGTGATGAGGCCCATGATCTGGTCGGCTTAGCTTGTTCAGTTCTCAAATAATTATTAATGGTAAATTAAAATAGTCTTTAAATGTACCATTCCTTACATTTGTCAATGTACTATGATGAACTTCACATTTGCATTTTAACCCATTTTGATTGCTGGATTACCATGAGATCATTTTTCAGATATTCGCTCTCTGTGTTGCCAAATACCCTTTCACAGAGTAATCACATGCAGTGAACACATTTCTATAAAGAATTCTTTCATATTGTCAGATTGATTTATCATATGATTTGCAGCTTTTCAAGTCAGCATTATTACACATTGATAAATGTTTCTATTGAAAGAGAACAGAATAGCAATCAATGTATGTGTGTAAAACTGAAAATGTAATATTAGGTTATATGGTCAACAGGCTAAACTGGAAACTTAAACCAACTGGGGCTGTGGTCATATGAAGAATAGCCTTGACCTACGAGGCTTAACCTACCATATGATGTCAGTAAATGGGCATTCTAGGCTGTGCTAAGTACACAATGGAAACACATGGGCATGTGAGTCTGCACCTTACATATGATGACTATACCTGTCATATATGGCTCTACTTGCAGTAGAAGTGTGACTCAGTCTACAGGCAGCATATGATGACAGCACTTTTGCATGTCCGATTGTACCTGGAATATGCTGACTATACCTAGCATGTATGAAGGATTACCATCTGGAAAGGGTGTAGAAATCCTCGCTTTTTTGATTTTTATTATTTAATAAATGATGCAGGTAATTCTCAGAAAGGGTGGGCTGCTAACCAGGCCCCACTTTCAGCAAATTGCATGCCAAAAATATAATGTGAACCTGTGACCTAATGAATCAGTACCCTAATCTATAGCACCTGCTCTCCCACAACACAGAGCAGGATCAGGTCAAAGGTGCTCTCTTGACTGCTGCACTGACAGCCTAATCACTGCAGCACAGGGTCTGCATTTAAGAGATGAACCTCTGTTCCCAAACCACATAATTATGGAAGTTACTATCATGGTGGCAGTTCTCAATTTAAATATAAGCCATATCTGAGTTATGGTATGGTGACTAGCTTATTACATACTTATTACAGCCACCTCATTTGGTAGCATAGAATTGTTTGCACAGTGAGCCCAGCTCAGTTGTGAAATGGTTACGTGTTTTGTGGACTGACAGCATGGACATGCCAACTGATAGGGCTGGAGATGTAATGCCTATGCCTCTCCGTTGATCCTTTGTGAGGTTGGGTAACACCTCTCTCCAGCAAGACTGCCTTCCAGCTGGAGCTGTCCTGGAAACAGGAATCAAAGGGCACATCCATCCCAAAAGGACTAGCCTCACACCATGGTGCTGCATACCAAAATGGCATTTGATGCTATTGAAAAGGGAAGAGAGCAGAGTCAGTGCAGAAAAAGAACTCAGAATAGCTGGAGGAGGATTCCACCATTTTGTTTTGTTCTGTATCTCTTTCCTTCCTGTCTCGTCCACTTCCCTTAGCATAAACCACTTTGGGTATGATGTCAAAAGATGGAGACCACTTTTCTCAAGGACAGGGCTTGGACCCCATGAAGCAGGCTTGACTTAGTCCAATCATCTGTCGGCATTTTCCTATAAAAGAAGGGTTTCAGTCTCCTTCTTTGATTCACTCTTGGACAAGTACCTACAGAAAAATTCACTTGGACCTTCTTTGGGAGAGATTATCTTTCCATAGCCCAAAACCACTGAGGTGAAGAAAGAGAAAGGCATAGTCAAACTCTGCTCCCTAGTCACTCCCAGGACACATTGGGGATGTCCCTTGCTAAAGACCAGGATATGCCACTCTGCACCAAACCTCTCTAGGCTGGGAGAGCAGAACCTGAATGGACCCTTCCTGTCCTAGAGACCATGAAGTGGGTCTGACAGCATCTGGAGGACCAGATCAGCCAAAGCTTCCTGTCCTGTCCAAACGAACCAGCCAAACCGCATTCAAACTGTGTTCTTTTCAATTGAAACAAAGGGATTTGCCCATGCTGATTTTGGCACTCGACTGAACTTGAACTACCAAGCAGAACCTGTCACTTGTTTGGCTCGAACAACCTTACTGCAGCTGCAGGCCAATCTTGAACCGTCACTTCTTTAAACCTTGCATCAAAATACCAATGTCACTGCATCAAACCAACAGACCTCGACTTGAACCGCTTAAGCATTGCATTACTTGCCTAACTGAACCAGCAGCTACCAATGTCTAGAACCACCTTGACTCCCAATCCGACCCTGGTAAGCCATTCAAACTGCATGACTGGATGGCCCCATTCAACCCTATTCGAACTGACTCGATGCCAGCTCGCCACTTGACCCAACATGGCTCATCGAATCTGAACCTGGTTTGACCCGAACCAAGGTACAGCTTGAAACCTGGCTCAATGCTGTTGAAGCACCTGAGAATAGCACAAAGATATTATTGACCCATAACTGCCCCCTGGTCCATATTTAGACCATAGAGAATGGTTAGGTCACTTTTCCCCCATTTTTCAACTGGACAACATATCTTTTTGAGCCCCTTGTTTGAATATTGCCTTTTCACCCCTGTTTTCATTGCCCAGAGTGCTAAATCTCCCTATCTTTGCATATTCTGTGCTCTCTCTGCTGAGCTATCTGTTGAGTTGTTTGAGGGGTCAATAATATGAGGCGAACACCTGTTTGATGATTGTTCAAAATATGCCATTTTCTTAAGGTATAAATGATATTAAATGCCTCACCATACCTACTGTGATGAGGATTTCGCTGCCTGACAAAACTAAAGGGAAAGACTAACGGCCTCATTACAAGTGTGTCCAGTCCGGTAACAATTGTGCCGGTAAGCCTACCGGCACCGTTGTTACCGAACCGGCACACTACGACTCTGTGGGTGGGTGCCGTCCTGCCCACAAGGGTCAGACCTGGCTGGCGGGACGGCACCAGCTTGCAGAGTTTTTAATGGAAGCACTGACACTGTTCAAACGTTGCCGTTGCTTCCGTGGTCCCCATTCCCATGGAGTCCTAACGGACTACATTACATTATGTGTAATGTTGGACAAAGGTCTTTGCTGAAAAACTATTTCTGTTGTTCGCAGGGAGCGGCAGTTTTGGTCACTATTTGCTGTTTAATATGGAATATAGTATCCCTGGGTTTGGCATGCACCACAAATTCCTCTCCCTCTGTTGGATGTATTAGTAATTTCTTACAGGAATTTTAATCTCCCACTTCTTTGTGGGCCACCAGTTTGTATCAAGCTAGTTGCAACCCACTTCTGACACCAAATGTGAAGGGTCAGCAATTGTAGGCGAACAACTGTTTGATGATTGTTCAAAATATGACATTTTATTAAGGTATACAATGTATTAAATGGCTCACTATCCCTACTCTGATGATGATTCCCCTGCCTAACAAAACTAAAGGGAAACCCTCTAATACAAGATGGCTGTCCCTCAAACCTAAACATCAAATACAAAGAAAATATATGGCAATTCAGATAGCATAAACAATAAAATTCACAGTTTTTTAATAACCTTTTTGTAAACTGGGTGAACTCCCTTCCACAGGATTCAAGGTAGATTCAGCTCCAAAGTTCATCAGAAGAAATAAGGGAGTCCATATAGTTAGCAAAGTTTCAATTCAGTTCTTGAAGTATCAATGTCAAGATATACAGGGTAATTCATAGAATTTCCCACAAAAGTGGCGCACGCGGCTGGCGCACAGTGTGCGCATGCGAATGTCTGTGCCAGCCGCGTGCGCTAAAATCGGTTTCCGCACACAGCGTATTCATGGATTTTAGCCTCCAAAACCAGCCGTGGCGCAGAGTGGCGCAGTGACCCTGCAGCAGTGCCAGTTACGCCCCCAAGAACGCCCTCACGCAAGGAAAAGCCATCAAAATTCCCAATTCAGCGCAAAGGGCTGCGCTAACCTTGGACCAGTTTACAGGGCTGCCAAACAGCAAACGCCAAGTGGGGAACGTGTATTACTGGGGTGCGCGTGAAGTTTCACACGCGAAAGGGCCTGTGCGAGTGGCGTATGTGTATTACTGGGGTCGCGAGAAGTTTCACATGCGATTTCAGCAGGGTACGTGTATTATGGGGTTCGCTGGAACTTTCACACGCGAAATGGCCTGTGCGAGTGGGGTACGTGTATTACGGGGGTTCACGGGAAGTTTCACACGCGATTGGCCTCGGTACGTGTATTTCAGGGGTGCGGGGGAAGTTTCACACGCGATTGGGCTGGGTACGTGTATTTCAGGGGTGCGCGGGAAGTGTCACACGCGATTGGGCTGGGTACGTGTATTTCAGGGGTGCGCGGGAAGTTTCACACGCGATTGGGCTGGGTACGTGTATTTCAGGGGTGCACGGGAAGTTTCACACGCGATTGGCCTGGGTACGTGTATTTCAGGGGGGCGCGGGATGTTTCACACGCAATTGGGCTGGGTATGTGTATTTCAGGGGTGCGCGGGAAGTTTCACACGCGATTGGCCCGGGTAGGTGTATTTCAGGGGTGCGTGGGAAGTTTCACAAGCGATTGGGCTGGGTACGTGTATTTCGGGGATGCGCGGGAAGTGTCACACGCGATTGGCCTGGGTACGTGTATTTCAGGGGTGCGTGGGAAGTTTCACACGTGATTGGCCTGGGTACGTGTATTTCAGGGGAGCGCAGGAAGTTTCACATGCGATTGGCCTGGGTACGTGTATTTCAGGGGTGCGCGGGAAGTTTCACACACGATTGGAGTAGGATACTTGTATTTCAGGGGTGCGCGGGAAGTTTCACACGCGATTTTGCTGTCAGAGAGGGGAACGCGTATTTCGGGGGTGCACGGGGAGTCCTACATGTGAATTGGCAGTGTGGGTCCTCCCAGGTGTCCCCTCTAACCCTCCACGGCCCCTGCAGGCAGCCCACACCACAAGGCACTACCCTGCACCCCTGGTCATGTCCTGCAGGCAGCCCATCCACCATGGGCATGCTGCCCCCCCAGCCAAGCCACATGTCACGTTGCAATATGATCACCAACTCATGTCTCCCAGCACCCCCACACCCCAGCAGTGAGGGGCAGCTGCCAGCAGGCCCCCACTCATGTCCCACACATGTCCCCCTGCACCCCCACCCCCCAGCAGTCAGGGGCACCTGCCAGCAGGCCCCCACACATGTCCCCCAGCAGCCCCACCCCCCAGCAGTCAGGGGCACCGGCCAGCAGGCCCCCACACGTCCCCCAGCACCCCCACCCCCCAGCAGTGCAGGGCACCTGCCAGCAGGCCCCCACACATGTCCCCCTGCACCCCCACCCCCCAGCAGTCAGGGGCACCTGCCAACAGGCCCCCACTCATGTCCCACGCATGTCCCCCTCCACCCCCACCCCCCAGCAATCAGGGGCACCTGCCAGCAGGCCCCCACACATGTCCCCCTGCACCCCCACCCCCAGCAGTCAGGGGCACCTGCCAGCAGGCCCCCACACATGTCCCCCTGCACCCCTACCCCCCCAGCAGTCAGGGGCACCTGCCAGCAGGCCCCCACACATGTCCCCCCGACAGGTCATCACACTTCATACCCATGCCCCTCATGGCCACCCAAATTCCACCCCAGTCCAAACACCCCACATTGAATTCCCAAAGTCATGATAGAAAATACATAACCAGCATGCCCATGAATCAATGTCCCTCAGACCCACGCAATGGTGATGACTGTGAAAAGATCAACATTGTGACATGCACAAAACAAAAGAGATAAGACCACATCAGTAAAGTATATAATAAATGTGTATTCAATAATTAACCAAATGAATAAAAAAAAAAAACACAATAATGGAAATAATGAAGAAAAAGCTGCATGTCCAAAATATTCAAAATAAAATGTGTGAAAGCAGAATCCAAATCAATCCAAAAGCAAATGGGTCCAAAGAGTCTGTCCGTCCAACCAAATCCAAAGTGTAAAAATAAGACACATCCATTGATCCATGGTAAAAAAGAAACTTAAATGAAGTGAAATCCAGTGTAGAACTATATACAAAGTACAAATCCAGGGTCCATGAGCCCAACCATTGAAAGGAAACCTACAAAAAACCCTACCTAATGAACAACTATATACAAAAAGGTGGGGCATTGTCCAAGCGCCCCAAATGAAATGAAAACCAAAAGGAAACCTAACACTAATTAACTATATACAATGGCAGCGGGCTAGTCCGACGGCTCACTTCCTGATTTCCCGGGCCAGGACGTCATCGAACTCCTGCTCGATGTCCCGGAGGCGGTCCTCTTCTAAGGCCCGGAGGGTTCGCAGGGATGATGACATCCGGACCTCTAGGTCCCTGCGAATTGCCTCGAGGCACTCGGCCTGCCACAGAGCCCTTTGCAGGGAGTTCTCCGCCCTGACCATCGTGAGCCGTGCCTCTTCCGCCCGCTGCCGCTCTGCATCTATAGCATGGCCTAACCGCTGCCACACGGAAGACACTTCCCGTCCTGGGTCCTCCTGCCCTCCGGCCGATGCCTGCCCCTCCGATGTCGAAGGCCCCGAGCCATCATGGCTCCCACCTTGTTGCTGCTGCTGCTCTGCCTGTGCCCGTGCCCTGGCTCCTGCTGCCTGCACATCCTCCTCCGGCTGGGGTGCAGTTGTTGAGGTGGCCACCCCTGCTGGACGTCCGACTCCCGACTGTGGCAGGGATGTGTCCTCCATCAGCCTGGCCACACGGTCAGAGGCCGCTCCACAGGGTACCCAGGTGATACATGGGTTGGAAGATGGCACGGAGGACGACTGGCGCATAGGGGGTTCAGGTGAGGAGGGCGTCAAAGCAAGGTTCAGCAAGGATCTGGCCTGGGTGACCTGTCCCAGTAGGCTGACGTGGTCAACGAGCCATTCGAGATGACGTGCAGTCTCCCCATGAAAAGACTGCAGGTCACCTCGCATGTCCCGTTGACACAACGCCACCCCACCCAGGACAGGCTCAACCCGGTCCCGGATAGCCACGTCCGCAGGGAGAGGAAGGCCAGTTGTTGTAAGCGGATCCCCTCCCTGAAAACGGGTCTGGACGTAGGCATCCCTGCTGGTGTGGGATGATGCAGTCACAGGATCGGGGACAGGATTACACACAGGCACCTCCGCGGCGGCCTGTGCTGCCTCCTGTCCCTGCCCCTGCACTGCACCACTGGCACCAGTGGAATCCCCACCTCCAGACCCCGTCTCTGTCCCTTGCACGGCCTCCTCCTCCACCAAACCCCCACCAACCTGAATGACTCCGTGCCATCTTCCTTCGTCGGACCCTGTGGGGTCTCAGCTGCCCCTTCTGCTGCCGAGGAGTCCAATTCCAACCTCCGCCTCTTGGACCTACCCTCGGCAGCTGCGGCCTGGTATGCGGCACCGGACTCCTCACTCCCTGACGAGATCACAACCTGGGAGGGGAGCCGGGCCTTGCCTCTCCGGCTGGTGGTGTGATCCCCGCGCTGTGCTCCACAGCACCCTCTCCGCCCTCTTCATCAGTTGACGCTGCAGGCAGGGAGAGATAGGAGACAGGCATCAGGACACTGTACAATGGACTGATACACACATGCCAGTTGCACATGAGTGGCAGTGTCAAACTTCAGACGTGGCATCACAATCCCCAACACACATGGCATGTCAACTCACACACATGAGCAAATCCACAGCCATATGGCAACAGCCAGCACCATCCATACACATACCACAGCATGAGCAGCCAAAGGTGAGCCAGACATCACATGAAACACAGGGAGTGCACTAGACATGCACACACGCCACCACACTTACATGCATGTGTACACCTCCACCAACTGTCGCAGTGATGAGATCGGCATCCATGTCACATCTGCCAATCAGTCTTCTACATATCAGTGTCCTAAGCATCCATGTTGCATCACTGTTGCACCCTTGTGAAATACATACACATGCACATGTACACGGTGCAGATACATGCAGCTGGAACCGACATCCATGTGTGACACCACAACCATGCCAACTTACATACACAGTCATTCAAGCATGTGTGCTCACACATCTGCATTTGGCATGCAATCTTACACACACATGCACCATCCATGTGTCTCACACATGAGAGGACTTGCATGTGTTAGCCTCACGGCCCTGTACATACACATCCATACATGGCCCTACAAAACCACATGTGCAACCTGCACACTACTGGTACACCACCACACGCACAGCTTACAATCAGTATGCATGTACACTTACCGCTCGACTCCGACGGGTCTGCCTCTCAAGGACCTGGACGTGGAGCGCTGGGGATATGCGTTCCAGGACCCTCATTTGATGTTCCGACAGGTGGCCCCAGCGCCCCTTAGTATCTGCTGCCTTCAAGAGGCGCCGGGCCTTGTTAAGGGTCCTGGACCTGAAGTCCTCCCAGCGCTTCTTGACATGTTAGAATTTTCGGACTGCCACCCCCTCCGCGTTGATGGCAGTCATGATGTCCGTCCAGATCCTGGTCCGTCCTTCCATGTCAGCGCGCAAACTTCCGAAGAGGGCATCATACTGCCCCAGGACTTGCTCCACCAGGACACCAACTTCGGTGGCAGTGAAGCTGGTGGCCCTCTGCCTCTCTGGCTGGGGTTTGCCAGTGGTCTCAGATGGTGGTGTGCCCGACATGGCAACCCCAGAGGCAGGCGTGGGTGGGCAACTGGGTCCTGGGGCTGGGCTGTGGAGCGATGGTATCCCAGTCGGGAGCCTTCAGTTCCAGCAGGGGTGGTCACAGCAACTGCACCCCTGCAGATGGCTGATGTGCAGGCAGCAAATAGCAGGGCACGTGGGCAGCAGGCAGGCAGGCTGCAGCAGATGGCAGGTGGGAGCGTGCTCGGGGTTCTTGGGGGCAGGAAAATGGCCTTCAGGGCAGGTGCGTGGTCTTCCGTGTGTTTTCGCGTGGCCAGCTTGATACGGAGTGATTTGGCACGTGAAAAAATTGCACGTCAGCGTGTAATTCGAGGAAAGGCACTTAGCGCGTGAGCGCGTCAGCGCACGCACGCTATTCCATTGGACCAAAGGCCCTTAGCGTGTAGGCGCGTAAGTTACATTACGCGCGCGGGCGTTTCCATCATAGCACGTGATGACAGAGCACACGTGGAAAAACTGCACGTCCGAGTGTCATCGCGTGAAATTGGATGAAAGCGCCCGCGTACACGCGTCTCTGACGTGTACGTGTGGGCCGGTTTAAAAGCTGCGTGTAGGACGCCATTTCCTTGTACGTGCTTTTCGTGGAGAGCGAGTGGGTGAAATCTGTACTTCTTGTCGGTTCACACGCGATTACTTCACAGCGTTTCTAGTTCGTACTCCATGTTACCTCTGACAGCTCTTTTCTGATTTTTTGTTGGGCCTGTTTCCTCAAACAGAGTTCACTTCTCCTTTTGTCCTGTCTCCTCAGACAGCGTACAATTCTTCTTTTTGGTGGGGGTGTTGCCAACCATATTTTTCACGTTCTTTTTCCAGGCAGACGGTGAGTTCCGCACGTACTTAGCAACTGTGCTTGCCCCGTGTGTCGCGTTCCCCTTCAGAGGTCATTGTAGGCTGCGTGTATTACGCGTACGCTTATTTTTGTGTTTTTGGGTGCCACAGCGTAGTGTGAGTTCATTTTTTCACGCACGTGGTCTACGAGGGGTTGCGTGCACGTTTATTTTTGATTTTGGGCTGCCTGTGCGTTGCGTGACCCGTCATCTTCCCCCAGGGGTCACAGACAGCCTTGTTAGAGCACTAGGGTACGAATTCCATCTGGTATCCTACCCCTTTGACCCCCAATTGCCCAGGACAATAGTTTACTGCAACTCCCATACGCACAACAACATCAGTGCCATGGCTGGGAGGCGACCAAGCGGTAAGGGAGGCAAAGGTGGCCGACCCTCAAAAGGTGGGCGTGGTGGGCACGGTAGGGGACGTGGCCGGGATTTACAGGGTACCCCTATGCCCCCATGAGTGGAGGAACAATCAGGGACACCCATGCCCCCCCATGGTTGAGGGAAACGTGGCTGACACCATCCAAGCTCAGCCCCTGTTGGACCAGCCCATTGTGGCACCTGACCTGGCACAGGATGACTCCCTGGCTGACTTCCAGGTCAGCAAGTCTAGGCCACGTGTGGCGGTGCAAGTTGTTGTCACCAATCCACGTGGGTCTGGGGCAGCTATGTCATCTGCTGCCCCAAGTATGCAGGGTGGGGAGGCTGCAGGGGCAGCTGCAGCTCCATCCGCCCCAGCTCTGACTCTCCCAGCCAGGACAGTGTCAGTCCCAGTCCATCAAACTGACGTTCCCCCTGCCAACATTACCCTGCAACCAATGCCTGCATCAAGAACTATGGTCATTGTGCATTCCCACACTCCTACTACCCAGTCCACCGGTGATTCTGCCCCTACTGACCAGAGCGGCATAAGCCACTCTGGCTCTGCTCCACCTTTAAAGAAGAGGAAGAAGGGTGCCCTGGTACGACAGGCTGAGACCCCAGACACGGCTACACACTCCGGTACCTCAAGGAAGCCTTGCTTCAATGAGACGGAACTTGATGCACTTGTGGGCTATGTGTCGGCACATAGCCACGAAATGGTGGTGACTGCAGGGTGCAAGACCACACCTGGTCAACGTAAGGCGCACTGGCAGACCATTGCCGACCGCATAAGTGCCCTTGGATTTGTGAGGCGCTCAGCTGATGATTGCTACAAGCGGTGGAATGACCTGAAACGCAGAGCAAATAACAAGCTGGCCTCAAATGATGCCGCTACTCTGGTGACTGGCGGTGGGTCTCCACAAGAGGACAACGAACTCACTGAACATGAGTCTGTTGCTGGGGCCTTCGTCACAGAAGAACAGATCCAAGGTGTGGGAGGACTACCTGATTATGAAGCATTGTCCGGTGAGTGCCAATGCATGTGTGTGTAATGCATGTGTATGTTGTTTGGGTGACGGGTTCTGATTGAGTGCCAGGTGAGGGTGTGTGTGCCTGAGTGGTATGGGTCACCCATGTGCTTCATCCAAAACATTCAGCGGCCTTGGATTTGGGTGTGACAGTATCCCTTCTGCCCACATTAGTAATTTGGATCAATATTACGGCAGTTGCCCTTGAAGTGGCATCTTGCAACAACATTGTTTGTATTTTTCAGTGTTCGTTCAGGCTGATTGTTTCAATTCTCCCACTTTGGCTACGCATTCCACAGCCCTACTGTCACATTTGTGACATGCTTCTGTCATTGATGAACCCCACATTGGACCACATGTGTTACCTTGTTAGATGAATAATTTGACCATTCAGGATAATTGAGTATTGGCCTGATCACAGGAATTTATGGGGCCTGTTTGAATGTGGAACATGATAGTTGTTTCCTGTCATGTTGAAGTGACAAACCATTGATGTGTACATCGGCCTGCAATCACTGTATTTTTGTACACTGGATGTGTTGCAGTGTGTGGCACATGTCTATTTTGTCACACTATATAGCATTTTTCATCTCACCATGTCCATCTCACAGGGATGGCTGACAGTATTCATTCACTGACATGCAGAATTTACCATGGCTGTGTGATGGCATGTGTCATGTATGTGTATTCGACATGCCACTCACAGGCCAATGTGTGATGGCAGTGCTACCCAGCATGCAGCAAATGTGTTGCTCTTCCATGTAGGTGTCATCAGTGTCTGCCTTTTGGGTCCCCTTCAAACTCAGTGACAGTGCATGCATGGGAGGGTTATAGTCATGTGGGACATGTGTAAATCGTGTAAATCATGTACTGGTTATGTAGCTTGTCAGGCCTATTTGTGTGCTAAGGTGCTAATGCCTGTTTCCATTTTTTGTCTTTCATGTTTTTGCAGGGGATGACGCACTTGATGCTGTTGAGGAGATGGTGCAGACCCAGGAGGATTCTCAGGCACGACCGGGCACCAGTGGGGGACGTGGTGTGGTGGTGGGTGAGAACCCAATCTTGCTGCAGAACATTGTATCGAGGGGTGCCTCTGAGTGCACCTCCCCAGACCTCTATTCAGGTGCTGATTCGGATGATGAGACCTATGTGCCGTCGCAGGTAAGTGTTTTTGGCAGGGATTCTGTATTGTCCAACCCACCTGTACCAGGGGTAGAACCCTCTATGGGGATGTCAGTGTTGGTAAATCCGCCTTTGGCGGTTACGGATGCAGGGTCACACTCCACAAGATCTGATACTGTTCCTGGGCCAGCAGATCAGAGGGGGAATGCAGTCCTGCAGCCTCAGGCAGTGCCGGCACAGCAAGGCGCAGATCACCTTGCCCCAAACAGGTGTGGTGCCCGCCGACGCGGTGGCCGTACGCCACCAGGCAATACCGCATGGGAAGAATCCATTTGCGGTATGGCACCCCAACAGGCAGCATCAGTTGAGATGATGGCTCAAGCAATGGAGAGGGTGGCCACTTCCATTGTCCCCCCCTGAAAGGCAGATGGAGCTACTACAGCAGGCAACAGACTCCATTTGCCAATCACACAGGGAGGACATGTTGGTGTCTAACAGGGACAGACGGGCGGCACTGGAGACTCTACGCCAATCGATATCAATAGAGTCCCAGGGCCACAGGGAAGCCCTGAGGGTAGAACTCCATCACCTCAGGGAGATTCTTGTTGACCTTGAGGCTTCCACTAACTTGAGGATAGAACAGCAGCTGGAGCGGCTCACACGTTCACTCTCAGCTGAGATGCAGGCAACTCGGGAGGAGATCCGTGCATCACGTCAGGTGCTGCATGGGGATCTCCGCACTATAATCCTCCAAAACGAGACCTTTCACACCCGCATGCTTGCTGCCATGGAGGACCATACCAGGGCTTTGCATGGGCTGCCTCCCATTGCACCACCACCTCCTGTGGCAGCACCACCTCCTGTGGCAGCAGCAGAGGGTGATGATAGTGACAGCAGCAGTTCTCCCACATTGGCATAGCCGTGCAGGCCATGAGCCCATGGAGGTGTTTTCTTTTTTCCCGACATCCACACATGGCCATTTTTGGTTTTTGATTTTTGATTTTTTTTTTTTTTTGCAGTGTGTTGCCTTGTGTGGCTCCCGTGGGCATCCACTTTATTCCAGCTGGGCACATTCAGGCTTGTCCTGAGTTTGGGTTAGATGCTTGGGTTTGTGAGACACACACCCCTCCTGCTTCCCGTTTCCATGGGCTTGCAAAGGGTGTGCCCAAGTGACATTGACTTACACGGTGACGTAGGACTCCCATGAGCTGTGTGGGCAGTCTGTAGTCAATACTGTGTATACATTCCTAGTGGATATTGTTGTTGAATTGTACACTGCATGGTGTATTGCTATGTGCTTGTGCATCCATGTCTTTCGTCTAATTTGCAGGTTAATTCTTCATGTCTTCACAAGGCTGTCTACTTTGGAGATGGAGTTCATGTTGTAAGCAGCGCACTTGGACATTTGCGTGGCAGCAGCACTGTACAGTTGGAAGTGGCCGATGTGCTGGCATGATCAGGTTGTAAGACTACCACTACTTTAACTTAGTACTGTCATGTTTATGCTATGTTTGAGGTTGTGTAGCTGCATTGTATTGTTGGTAAGTATTTGGTCATGTGTGTTGTTAGTTCTACATTACTGGGAGCATATTGTGTGTGGGCAGTTTCCATTGAGGGCACTGTACTTTGACACTTGTGTGATGTTTTGGGGATTGCTTTATTTGTTCTCACATAGCATGACATGCCATGGTGTGTTGGGTGGCTGTGCTGGGGAGGGGTTGGGTGACATGGCACTCTTGTCATGTTGTATTTTGCAAGGGGGTAATGATTTTTGCAGCATTGAAATGTGTCTTTTGATGACACAGCATTGGTGGTGTTTGTGTAGGTAGGGCACACAATGTAACACTTCCAGGTGACCAATATCAGGCTGGTATGGTTGTGACAGTTGACTGTCCCTTATGTCATCATCATTGATTGTCAGCTGGCATGTGCCCAGGCTGTGTGCACTCCACAGGGGTGTGATTTTAGGTGAAGTTATTATCCACCAGCTGTGTACGGGCTGCCTCACCCCGTGCCCTTTCCCCTCCCATGCGCAGCGGGCGTGCTTGTGGTTGGGGATGTGGGGGCACCACCATGTCCACGGGCAGGCCCCGGCATGTTGCAACATTGTGCAGGACACATGCTGCCACTATGATCATGCACACTACTGGGGGAGCGTATAACAGCTGCCCGCCAGAACGGTCAAGGGAGCGAAAGCGTGACTTGAGCACTCCGAATGTGCGCTCCACTATGCCCCGGGTTGCAATGTGGGCTGTGTTGTATTTTACCTGGGTGCTCAGAGGGTAGGCTCTGTCCCCTGGGGAGGTGGTGATGGGTATCATTAGTGGGGTTGTGACATTGCTCAGTATCTGACATGCATGCATGTGCTGTGGCATTTATACTCACCGAGCAGCCATGTATCAGCCATGTATCGCCATGCCGCCCAGCTTCTAGGTCCCGGTTTATGGTTGACATTCTGTAAATGAAACTGTCGTAGGTGGACCCTGGATAGTTGGCATATACTGAGGTGATGATTCCCTTGGCATCACATACTACCTGGACGTTGATGGAATGCCAGTGCTTGCGGTTTCTGGAGATGTGCTCTGATGCCCTGGGGGGACGTAGAGCCACATGGGTGCAGTCAATGGCACCTAGCACTTTGGAGAAGTGTTCCACCCCGTAAAAATCCTGGACGACAGCCTGCCTTCCTGCAGGTGTTCTGGGCAGGTATATGTGCCTGCGGACTGATGGGCGTGCAGTCATGATGGCCAAGACCCGGTGTAGGGAGCGTGACTGCGTGGCCTGTGACACCCCCCCAATATAGCAGTTGTCCGTTGAAATGATCCAGTGGCCAAGATGTGCAGTACATTGAGGACCTTCTGCAGGGGGCTGAGTGCTTGGGAGCACAGGGTGGGTGATGTGAGGTCATCCTCCCACTCACTGACCAGGTCGAGTATTATGTGAGGTGGAAACCTGTACCTCCCATACACCTGGTCATCAGGCATCCCAAAAAGGCTGGTTCTGGGTGTAAAAATTCTGGGCCTGACTATCCTCCTCCTCCTCCTGCGGTATCCCACGACCACTGCTGCGGTATATTCATCCTGGCGTCTGTGCTTGTTTGTTGTTTGTGCGCACTTTTATGCTGCGCGGGTCCACGTACGCCTGCTTCCTGCTGGCGTATGTGTTTCCGGATTAGTGCGTCTTTTTTGGTGCACGTGTAAGCCCCGTTCGATTCCATGAATACGTGTTTTGAACGTGCGTGTGAGCGTTCCGCGCACTTGCCTCCTGTACTTCCCCCGTGACGCCCACATTTTCACGAGTTGTTCCCCATTCCGCGTGTCACGCCCTCTGTTCCTCCTACTTTTGTTGTGTGTGCCGCGCTATGTGCAATTTCGCTGTGCGCTTAGCGCATGCTGTTTGGAGACGCGTGCGCCAGCGTGCGTGTTAGGGAGAATTCTCTGTTTAGGCTGAATTTCCTAACCTAGTGAGTCCCCCAGCAGCTTTGCTGGATTTCTGGAGTTTGTTTTTTTCCATCCTGCCAAGAGTGAGACTCTTTTCTCCCACTCTTGGACATGTATGTGTGTAATTCCTTTGAAATGTCAATGTGTTCGATGGGCTATGCGGTCTTTTACTCCATAGGGTCTCATATGTTTTTCTATGTGTGTTACACCGCACCCTACGTGCCGTAACACGGGGGCGCCCTAGCGGGTCCCCCACCATATACTCCATACCCGGGGACTGACTACTGTATCCCCGGGCATGTAAAGTCACCATTGGCTTTACTAGACCTAAATTTACTAACAGAACTAGTACCAACCATCTTATTGTGGACGTACTAGTAGGGGTAATTCGATTACTCCTAGATCTGTTACTCGAGGGGGCACTGTCCCGTCCCCTCTCGTTGAGTTTTGGCTGGTGGCAGTGGAAACTACTTGTTATGTTCGACCCCGAACATAACCCTATGGGATTCGTCCCATTGTTGGAGATTGGCTCTTTTTCTCGTTAATCTCTAACATACCACCGATCTACTTATCTTAAATAAGTTTATCGAGTGGTATTTTCTGCCAGAACTCGGTTTGTAAAATGGCGTCTGTGTTCGTCTCTGTGACTCCTAAACCAAAGGTCGAGCCCTTTGTTCCACTTTTGGCGGGCTCTGTACAGAGACCCTCCAAAGTGGTGCCATTCTGTCTGGGTTACCACAGGGGTGTGGGAGGGGGTTTAGGCACCCTGGACCGAGTTGCCTTGCCAATTCCGGTCGCACTCTGGAGTGACTGGCCCAGGTGGTGAGCCTTCCCGCTCACCACTTAGCATGTGTTGATTGACAGGTAGGCTGAATGAATGGGGGTCTTCTGCATAAAAGCAGGGCTTTTGGGACTGGATCTTCAGAAGTCGCCACAGGACCTAAGAATCCGACGAGGTTAACGCTGAGCCGACCTGCAACGACGACACCTCCGGTGGAGCCCTGCTGAGCTGACTCACCACTTCCCGACGACAGAGGAGATCTCCCTGCCGGAGAGTCTCTTCCCCTGACTGGTGGGAACAACCAGTCCCCTTTGCTTTTTATTCGCCTCAGGACGCAGTGGTCGAATTGCCCGTGCAGAGCACCTCGGCAACCGGATAGCCACTACCCCTGTACCGCGACCAAAAGGTGGTGCCTTGTGACGGAGCACTCCGCGGCTGGTCTCTTCCCTGGTGGTGCACCGGACTTCACTTTCCTTCGACGACGAGATCATCTCTACTCTTGGCCAAGACCCGACGTGCATCCACCACCAGGAACAACTGCCCCCGCCGGAGCTGCCCTCCACAACAAGAATTGCCCTATTTTGTATACTCCACATACTGCTCAACTTTTCTTGAGAGAAGTCTGACTGCTCAGCCACAGCTACCAAGTGAATCTGTGTGGTACAGACTGCTGCCAAGTGGGTTCACCGCCAACGCCTGTAGTCCTAAATCTTTTGCAGTGGTCCCAGAGGGAACTGCACAGGTTTCCGCCTAACACTGGTGTACAGCGGTGGGATTTGTATCGAGTATACAGTTTAGAGTGCTTCTCGACACTGCAGGATAACTAACCACAAAACTTTGCACAAAAAGCAACTTTCAAAAAAACATGTCTACGATGGAAACTTACAGTCAAGAGTCTTTGTCAGGTGAAAATACTGAGAGTTTGCGAGCTCTCTGTAGGCAAGCGAATCTTTCTGTAAGAGGCAAGAAGTTAGAACTAATAGAGAGATTGCTGGCGAACCAAAGTCTGGGTACTGGTTCAGAGGAACCAATCTCCCCAGCGAATGTAGACGACAGTAATGGTGTTGATCTGAATCGTAATTCTGATGATAGCGATGAAGAGGCTGACAAGGACGGAGAGGCTAACGAAACTGTCTCCCCCGCTCCTCTACCTGCCTTACCAGCTGTGCCTACGGGGCCCATACCGAGTCCCACAAGTAACCCTGCTTATTTTGAACTTGAAAAAAATGAAGCTCGAACTAGAATACAAATGGTTCTTGGCTCAATCTGAACGAGACCAAGAACTCGAGTTCAGACGGATGAATGCCCAGGCTGAGCAGAAGCAAGCTGAGTTAAGACTCAGAGAAATAGAACTTAATCACGAATTAGAGATGAAAAAGTTGTCTATGGAAAATGCTTCTCTCTCCTCTGGTTCCTCTAGGAGCTCCAGTCCCAAAAGACCCCGGATGCCGAAGGAATTAGTGGGTATGTATGAACCGAGGTTGGATGTGTTGGATTGGCTGAAACTGTTTGAATACAATCATGGGCTCCAGGACATCACCGGGAATGCGTTGCTTCCCTGTTTGTTCTCTAGGCTCCCTCCTGTTGCGACTGATGTGGTAATGGAGTTGGGGGAGGCGGATAAGACGGATTACGAAAGTGTGAAACTAGCTTTGATAGCTAGATTCGGGAAGACCCCTTCCCAGTATCTTAAGAGGTTTAGAACCCTCAAAAAGCATGATGGTACCCCTTGGGCTACCTGGGTGAGTGAAGGGTTGAAAAACTTAGAGGGATGGATTAAGGGTTACAAAGTGAACACTTATGAGGGTATGAGAAATCTTTTTATGTTGGAGTCTATTTATGATGCCTTTTCTCCTGAGCTCAGACAGCACTTGGCTGATTCGAAGGAATTGGATTCCAGGGCACTAGCTAAGGCTGCTGACTTGTGGGTTGCCAACACGGCTACTCATAAGGATTCTGGGGCAACTCAGAAAAAGGATGAGGGAAAACAGCCTAAAAAAGACTCAAAAGAGAATTCGAATAACTCACATTCCAAAAAGGGCCCCAAACAAAACCAGAAGGGTAAGCCACCGGGAAAACCACAGCAGAATAGTGTGTCTTCTGGTGCCAAACTGGAAGGAGGTCAGAACAAGCCACCATTCCAGAAAGCGTTCGGTAAATGCTTTGTTTGTGGCTCGACTGACCACGTGAAAGGAGATCCCAGATGTAAGGGTAAACCTTCAGGGGTCCAGCTTGTCTCCTTAGCCTTCGCTCCAGAGGAGGAAGTCCAAATGGCAAGTGGAAACTTTCTACTGCTAGCTGACGAACCCATTGGAGTCTCAGCCAGCGCTTCTTTAATATCTATGGGGTTGTGGGAACAACAGAATTTAGATGTCTATAATTCTATCCCCGATAATACTAAAGAGTATTATAAGGACAGTGTCCAGGTGAATGGTCAGGAGACTCCTGCCATTAGGGACACTGGGGCCAGCATAACTGTGGTGGATAAATCGTTTTTTCAGGCTGAGGATGTTGCTAAGGCACCCAAACGCCTCACCAAGTTAGCTGGAGGGCCTGTGCAGATGCTTCCCCAATTACCAGTTCTCATCCAGTGTAACGACATGACTGTGAAGATACCTGTCAGCATACAGAGTGAGGTACCAGGACGCGTACTGTTGGGTAACGATTTGAAAACTCTCTGAGTTGTATCGCATACTCCCAGACCTCCTAGTAAACGGTTACAGGAGCTAACCAGACCCGCAAGAGAGAGGACCATGCGCGGTACTCTCCAGGAGATGATGAAGAAAGAAATCACTCCTGCTCCACTGGAATTGTCGGCCGCTGTCTCCAAGAAATCAGAAGCGAAGGGGAAACCTAAGACTTCTATCCCGAAACCAGCCGCCAGCATTCCAGTGCAGCTGACACGGACTTCCCCGCGATTGTCCAACGTCACACCCGTAACTCCACCTCCAGCCGAGGCTGAGAGGGAGGAACAACCCTGCGTGGTAGAATTAGACTCTGAGGAAGAGCTAATGGAAGGCCAAGAACTCATTGGAGATCTGGATCCTGTTGACCATCCTGAGCTGCAGTCTTTACTGGCAGAAGGTCGGCCCAGCAGGGCAGACTTCAGTAAGGGACAGAGAGAATGTCCAACTCTGGAAGGTCTTCGCCATCAGGCAGAAGCTCAGGCTGAAGGGCAAGAGCCTGGGAAATACAGGTTGCACTGGGAAGATGGCCTCTTCTACAGTGAACCGACCGAGTCTGCACCTGGAGACTACAAACGACTTGTAGTACCCCAAGAGAACAGACCACAGTTCTTGCAGTTAGCCCATGAGATTCCTTTGGCTGGTCACTTGAGTTTCAAGAAGACTAAGGAAAGGCTCTCGCTCTACTTCTATTGGCCAAAGATGGGGGCCGAAGTAGAAAAACACTGCAGGAGCTGCCACACCTGCCAGATCTCTGGTAAGGTTGGATCCAAGAATGTGGCACCGTTAGTGCCTCTCCCAGTTGTGGGAGTCCCATTTGAGACAGTAGGGATTGACATTGTTGGTCCCCTTGATCCTCCAACCTCCTCAGGCAACAGGTTTATACTTGTTGTAGTAGACCCTGCTACTAGGTATCCTGAGGCAATTCCTATGAGGACTGTTACAGCTCCGGCTGTGGCTAAGGCCCTCCTTGGTATTTTTACCAGGGTCGGGTTTCCTAAGGAAGTAATCTCTGACAGGGGGTCAAACTTTATGTCCCACTACATGAAAGCCATGTGGAAAACCTGCGGAGTAACTTACAAGTTCTCAACGGCTTACCACCCACAAACCAATGGGTTGGTAGAACGGTTCAACCGAACCATGAAGAGCATGATAGGTGCTTTAGAGGAACCCCTTAAGCGTAAGTGGGACCTTCTATTGCCATGCCTTCTCTTTGTTTATAGAGAAGTCCCTCAGGAGGGAGTAGGTTACTCTCCCTTCGAACTACTCTATGGTCATCCCGTCAGAGGTCCATTGGCCCTGATTAAGGAGGGGTTGGGGAGTGCTCCTTCCCCCAAGCCAATCAGAGTGATTGACTACGTGATAGGTCTCCGGAGGAGAATGTCGCACATGATGACGGAAGCAAGCGATAACTTGAAAGCTGGACAAGCATTGGTCAAGCACTGGCACGATCAAAAGGCTAACATGGTTGAGTTCGCTCAAGACCAGCTCGTTCTCGTTATGATCCCAACAAGGCAGAGGGCCTTGCAAGATAAGTGGATGGGACCCTACCGAGTAGTGGGTAAACTCGGAGAGGTTAACTATCTGGTGGACTTGGGCAATCCCAAGGAGGCTCCGACAGTCTTTCACACCAACCGACTTAAAGCGTATGGCTCGCGACCTGATGTAGGAGCGTTGCTTCTAGCATCATCCGAGGAAGAAGAAGAGAGTGAAGCTCTTCCGGATCTCCTCAGAGGCTTACCTTTAGATGAAAAAATTGAAGGAGTGAATCTCTCCTCCAATCTGACACCCGAGCAACAAGAAGAGTGCAAATCTTTGTTGAATCAGTTTGCCCCTCTGTTCTCGCTTTCACCAGGCTTGACCCCTTGGGGCCAGCACGACATACTCACTGGTGACTGTCTGCCGGTCAAAAGCAGAGGATACCGCATGTCAGAAAACGTACAAACCCACATCAAAGGTGAGGTCAGGAAGATGCTTGATCTCGGGGTTATAGAGCCCTCTACTAGTCCATCGTCTAGCCCAGTTGTGTTAGTACCAAAGGCCGGATCTAAAGAACTTAGATTCTGCGTGGATTATCGAGCTCTTAATGCAGTCACCAAGACTGATGCCCACCCTTTACCAAGAACAGATGAGTTGGTGGATAAACTTGGCGCCGCCAAGTTCCTTAGCACATTTGACTTGACGTCAGGCTATTGGCAAATAGCCCTGACAGACCATGCCAAGGAGAAAACTGCATTTTCTACCCCCGTTGGTTTATACCAGTTTAAGGTAATGCCTTTCGGACTGAAGAATGCACCTGCTACGTTTCAACGGATGGTAAACCAGGTTCTGAATGGGATGGAGGACCTCTGCATGGCATACTTGGATGACATCGCAGTGTTCAGCAATTCCTGGGAAGAACACGTAATCCACCTGAGAGATGTTTTGCAGGCTCTTGGACGAGCCAATCTGACCATAAAGGCAAGTAAATGCCAAATTGGACAGAGTAAGGTAGTCTATCTTGGGCACGAGGTAGGCGGTGGAGAAATAAGGCCTTTGCTCAGTAAGATTGAAGCTGTGCAAAATTGGACAACACCGACTACTCAAACCCAGGTGAGAGCCTTCCTAGGCCTCACTGGGTATTACAGGAATTTCATAGAGAACTATGGGACCATAGCTTCTCCACTGAATGTCATCTCCTCGCCCAAATTTCCTAAAAAGGTTAAATGGAACGAGGAGTGCAATCAGGCTTTTGAAAACCTGAAACAGGCTCTTTGCCAAGCCCCAGTACTCAGAGCTCCTGATTACCGCCAACACTTCATTGTGAAGACAGACGCTTCCAATGTAGGGATAGGTGCCGTACTCAGTCAACTGGATGGGAAAGGTAGGGAGCACCCCGTTTGCTTCATCAGCCGCAAGCTGAAGGATCCTGAAACAAGGTGGGCAACAATCGAAAGAGAGTGCTTTGCTATCGTGTGGGCTCTGAAGAAGTTTAGGCCGTACTTGTATGGTTCTACTTTTGTTATTCAGACTGACCACCAACCCTTGAGATGGTTAATGCAAATGAAAGGGGAAAACCCAAAACTATTGAGATGGTCGATCTGCCTGCAAGGGTTTGATTTCAACATTGAGCACAGGTCAGGGTGTCACCACCAAAATGCTGATGGTCTCTCTAGGATGTATGTCATCGACTAGCGGTATGAGATTCATCCAGGAGTGGATTAAATCCTCCTGTCCCTTAGTCTGGGGGGGGGGGGCGAGTGTTAGGGAGTATTCTCTGTTTAGGCTGAATTTCCTAACCTAGTGAGTCCCCCAGCAGCTTTGCTGGATTTCTGGAGTTTGTTTTTTTCCATCCTGCCAAGAGTGAGACTCTTTTCTCCCACTCTTGGACATGTATGTGTGTAATTCCTTTGAAATGTCAATGTGTTCGATGGGCTATGGGGTCTTTTACTCCATAGGGTCTCATATGTTTTTCTATGTGTGTTACACCGCACCCTACGTGCCGTAACACGGGGGCGCCCTAGCGGGTCCCCCACCATATACTCCATACCCGGGGACTGACTACTGTCTCCCCGGGCATGTAAAGTCACCATTGGCTTTACTAGACCTAAATTTACTAACAGAACTAGTACCAACCATCTTATTGTGGACGTACTAGTAGGGGTAATTCGATTACTCCTAGATCTGTTACTCGAGGGGGCACTGTCCCGTCCCCCCTCGTCGAGTTTTGGCTGGTGGCAGTGGAAACTACTTGTTATGTTCGACCCCGAACATAACCCTATGGGATTCGTCCCATTGTTGGAGATTGGCTCTTTTTCTCGTTAATCTCTAACATACCACCGATCTACTTATCTTAAATAAGTTTATCGAGTGGTATTTTCTGCCAGAACTCGGTTTGTAAAATGGCGTCTTTGTTCGTCTCTGTGACTCCTAAACCAAAGGTCGAGCCCTTTGTTCCACTTTTGGCGGGCTCTGTACAGAGACCCTCCAAAGTGGTGCCATTCTGTCTGGGTTACCAAAGGGGTGTGGGAGGGGGTTTAGGCACCCTGGACCGAGTTGCCTTGCCAATTCCGGTCGCACTCTGGAGTGATTGGCCCAGGTGGTGAGCCTTCCCGCTCACCACTTAGCATGTGTTGATTGACAGGTAGGCTGAATGAATGGGGGTCTTCTGCATAAAAGCAGGGCTTTTGGGACTGGATCTTCAGAAGTCGCCACAGGACCTAAGAATCCGACAAGGTTAACGCTGAGCCGACCTGCAACGACGACACCTCCGGTGGAGCCCTGCTGAGCCGACTCACCACTTCCCGACGACAGAGGAGATCTCCCTGCCGGGGAGTCTCTTCCCCTGACTGGTGGGAACAACCAGTCCCCTTTGCTTTTTATTCGCCTCAGGACGCAGTGGTCGAATTGCCCGTGCAGAGCACCTCGGCAACCGGATAGCCACTACCCCTGTACCGCGACCAAAAGGTGGTGCCTTGTGACGGAGCACTCCGCGGCTGGTCTCTTCCCTGGTGGTGCACCGGACTTCACTTTCCTTCGACGACGAGATCATCTCTACTCTTGGCCAAGACCCGACGTGCATCCACCACCAGGAACAACTGCCCCCGCCGGAGCTGCCCTCCACAACAAGAATTGCCCTATTTTGTATACTCCACATACTGCTCAACTTTTCTTGAGAGAAGTCTGACTGCTCAGCCACAGCTACCAAGTGAATCTGTGTGGTACAGACTGCTACCAAGTGGGTTCACTGCCAACGCCTGTAGTCCTAAATCTTTTGCAGTGGTCCCAGAGGGAACTGCACAGGTTTCCGCCTAACAGTGCGCCACGCAGAATTTTGGCGCACATCCTGGAATTTCCTCGCGCACAGACTTCCATGAATCGCTGTGCGCGGGTTTCGCTGCAATTTTCGCACTGGCGCTGCGATTCGCACGCTTGCGCTGAAAATTTCAGCGCACATTAATTCCATGAATTGGCTCGCAAGTTTTGTTAACCAAATTTCCAGCAACAAGAAAACTCTTATTCTTGGTGAAATAAGGACTTTCCACTTCCTCACCATAGCATCAATGTTATTAACAGCCACAAAGCCTTGGCCCAACTTCCAGTTATCCAAGAAGACTTGACACAGTTCAAAGGAAATACAACTTCCATAAATGTTACTGGAACACACGTCTTAATAGTTATTAAGTCGTTATTCGCTAGATTAGAATTCACAGTAGATATGTTTGTCAGGATGACTTCACAGTGATGCTGCTTCTACTTCAACAACTTCACTTCTAGTAGAGTTTAACATGAGGAAATTCTCCTTTCCGTCATAGCATTCCACTTCACTTATACCACTGATGTCTTGCATCTACTAACTACCAAATATACCATCACAGCTGCAGTATTTTGTGATACCACCACAACTTCAGTACTTTGTAATTGAAGAAAGGTTCTGACAAGATTCACTTTAATATACTTCAACACCTTCAAATAGGCAAGGTACTCTTCCGCTGAATATCTCTCTTCAAAAGGGGCAGCCTCTTTTGTCTGTCTGCCACAACAAAATGAGTTTGCCTTTCGGGCTCACTTCCCTCTTTCTCCGAGAGTCTCTAGCAACATAGGTTCTATCAACTTCAAATAATGTTTATAAGCAAAAAGTTTCCCTTCCTCGGGTTTGACTTCACCTCTCTGCCAACAGTTAGCTGAATATAATTACACATAAGCCTTGGTGCCACTCTCTTGGCTTCAGATAATAGTTGCACACTTGCATCTTATTGTTACGCTCATCTGGTATCCACGGGGGCGCCACACAATACTGGATGGAGTTCTAAGCGCTATCCCGGACCCCTCTCTGCTTGGTTATGTTCCGGACGTTGGGTAGCACCTTAGGTTTTTGTGCGTTGAACTCTCCATCCTGCGTCTTTGTGCAGCGGCGCGTGGTTGGTGCGGGCGTTCCGTGGACTTAGTTGCTTCACTGGTCCATGTGCCCTTACGTCGGGTCCAGACCGGCTGTGACTCCGACTCTGCTTGCTGTCTTCCAGGTGATTTATAATGTCATTTCTGTCTTTATTCAGTCTCTTTCTTTCCCTCCATTTTCTCTGTCTTCCCAGCGTCTTACTCCACTACGCTGTTCACTAACAATGTGTCTTTTTGTTTTCACAGGGATGGTTGTGATCTCGGAGTTACCGTGCCGATGGCAAAGACCATGGTGAGCTATTGCTGCGCGGAGCGCTGCGCTGTTTCTTGGTGTTAATTGCTAACATGTGTTCTCTTCTCTTCTTTGTACAGGTTGCAGTGATGTTCCGGAGTGATGAGCGATCGAAGCACTGCTTGCCCATGCAGGTGCTTTGTTAATGCTGACCGTGTTCCTTCCCCCTTGCAGGTTGCGGTGAAACCCGGAGATGGGCGAGGTAAAAGAAGCGCAGGGTGCTGCTAGGACTCGCTGCTTGCCCAGGTAAGAATTGTTATTAATGCTGTCCTTGTTTCTTTACCTTTGCAGGTTGCGGCGAACTACGGAGATGGGCGAGGTAAGTGAAGCGCAGGATGGATTCAAGACCGGTTACTTCACAGGTAAGTGTTCTTGCTTGCTGATGCTGTTCTTGTTCTTCCAGGTTATTAATGGAATCCAGATCTAGGGCTTCAGGATCGGGCCGCCGGAGAAGCAGGTGAGCAGGAGCTGGACACGGTGAGCATTACGCTGCAGGAGTGCAGAATAACGCGTAGCGTTTTCTGCTGTTAGGGTGTGGTTTAAATAGCCCAGGTAAAGTAGTTCCAGGACAAGTAGTTCCAGGCCCAGCCACACCCAAAACACTAGACTGCATGGCTTGGTTCTGAAGAAATAAGCTGTGTAATAGGCTTCCATGTTGGATTAAGTTCCAAAACTGGTATTGCTTTATTACTGATAATGAGCCTGGTGCCAAAGGCGCCAGGACTGACTCCATGTATGTTTTTGATGGAGTTCTAAGGCCCGTGGGGCCAGTGTGACGGGCTTTAGCCCCACTGCTGCCAGGTGGCTGTTATACCTGAGGGGGTCAGGGGCATGGATCGTGACACTTATGTACAGTTGACATTTTATTGGGCTCACAGTATTGTTTAGATTGTTTTCTGGCTCTGAGAAAGGCTACTTTGAATCTTAACAGGGGAATATTCTTGACTTGGGCAATGCTTGCTCTCTCTCCAACTTCAGATGCAATATTTAACCACTTGACCTGTTTTATGAGTAATGATTGTTTGTGTGAATAAAGCGATAGAGTTCACGATTCCTTGGAAAAGCAAAATGTGGCAAATACAACCACTTCTTCATAGGTTTCACAAAGGTCAAATGTTCAACAATGGCTTTTGTAATGTATGTTCTGCGTAATGAGAGATACACAATCACTTCTCCACAAAGCTTACAAGGTTTAAGCGAATAATGGTCTTTTGCAGCGTTTGCTCTTCACACGAGTGAAAGAAGAATTATTCGATCACACACGAGGGCTACTTTTCCATTGTCCCCTTGTTAAAAACTCAACAAATAACTTCAGCCCACTTCTGCTTATATGCAAGTGAATATTAAGCTGGATACTGTTGCCAGCAGAACTTGTGCAAGGAATAAGAATGCCAGGTTTAACTCACCGGCTTCTGTAATTCCCTTTCCATGTGTTGCACAACTTCTGCTGCTGGCTTCAGCTGGGACCCACACCCTTCCTCGCTGAAGGTGTTTGCAGACCGGCCACTCAATGAAGGAGCCTCTCTCGCTCCTGAGACCCACGGCTTCACAACTGCTCTTTGCCTCAGTCGCTGTCACACAGATTGCACAGCAACCACTGCAACTAGGCTCACATGGGGAAATACAGCATTTCTGCATGCCTTCTGCTGCGTAGCCTCTGCACTCCAGAGATTGGGGAAACAGGGCCCTCTCAGAACATCAGGTGAAATCTGCTGCTTCCCTTTTCTGACTTCCCTTAAATTCTTAAATTCTCCCACTTCTGTTTGGATTGCCATAACTGTGCCGTCTTCTTTCTGTCTCTGCTACTACTATACGCACTCCATTCAGAGGTCCAGCTCCTTCTCAGTGCCAGTGCCTGCACCTGAGGGAGCCCTTTATCCCTCCCAGGTTCCTTCAGGGGTGGGCTATTAGGCTTAATTGTCTGATTACTGCTACAGCACAACTCCTCAGACTTCTTCCTCATCCCAGTACTTATGGGATTATGGGACTTGGAATCCCCAACAACAAAGTTAGTTCTTTTAAATAATTTCTTGATTTTTACAGGTAGATTTATTTCCCTTAGAATTATTTAAAGGTGAACCATTAGAAGTCGCTGGTAAGCAATAAGACAATTTGCTTAAGGCAATATTTCTAGATTGCTTTCCATTATACCTCTGGGAGTAAGGAGGAGTTTTATCCTGAAATACTTGAACAGATCTTTCTGTTATGAAGGTAAATTAGCGGAAACCTCCTGTGTTTCCGATGCTAGACGATCTTTGCACTGATTATTTCCCAACAGATAATGTTTAAAATCCTGTGTCTCATCTTTGAATGCATCCAGGGGTCAGCTCCTAAGTATCTTTGGTAAAAAAGTAAGCCATACCTGACACTACGCCATGCTCGGTCTACTAACACAAATTTGCTACATACTCCTCACCAGAGGCGGCAGACATTTCTCTGTTCTGGGTCCCTGTCTTTGGAACAATGTCCCATGCAACTCCATTCCTCAAATTCCCTGGGGATCTTTCACAAAGTAAAATGTATAAGTACCTTTTCCTAACATTTGTTTTTTGGTTACCAAGGGATTTAGACAGTGGATGTTTGTCCATTTTATTTCATCGTCACCCAGATGCAGACAATGTTTGTCCACTACTCAGGGTTAAGCTCTATACAAATAACAAACTTAACTAACTAAATAACTCTCTTACAGGGGTGGCTTTATGTAGTGTTTTTAATAACTATTTGTGCACTGGTGTGTTTAATTTTAGTATCTAAATTTTTTATAGAACCTTGATTGGACATTGCTTTATTTTTGACTGCTAAACACTGATGTTTGGGTCACTACTGGATCACATTTATACCCCTTATATTATCACAAAAAGCAAAGAAGGTATATCTCTTGTCTCTGCCTGTTTTACCTTTATCATTGGGATCATTGCTGGTGTGAAGAAGTGTGGGGGATGAGCAGGTGGTTTAGTCACAAATCATGCCTGTTTTCCTGCAAAGTCATTTCGTCACAGCATGTTAGGTTTGACCAGGCATAAGAGGGCTGTAACAGGGTATATAAGACAGCACTTTAATAAATTATGACACTGCCTGAACGTGTGATGCTTTATTCACTTATTAGAATATCTGGCATGTGTGATTATATCTGGTGTAGTATGTATGAGACCGGTTTGGAATATGAAGGCAGTGCCCCTAGTCTCTGATGGCTCTGCTGGGGGTTGCAACATGGCATTCATGACTTCCACCAAGGCATACATTGACAGCATCATAGTTAATAAATGGTTGGCCATTAAAACAGCCATTTATTTGCGTTACTATTTTTTCTTTTATTACGCTTACACTTATAGCAGGGTTTCATTAAATCAGTGATGTCACTTCCTTTGATTTCTTCATTGCCAAAGGTCATATGCCATCAATTCCTTTGACAAACTGTCTAATTTGGCAGCATTTTCTATGCTGTCATCAAGAGCATGATGTCACTTCCACAACCCTTGGCGTTTTGGTTATTTGAAGTCCCTAGAATAAAGCAAAAAATGTGGGTGTTATTTTTGATTCTTGTACAGTCTTCACCTTGCAAATAAATACTGTGATCCATAAAACTCACCACAAAAATGTGATTAAATGATTCTCCCCTTGCCAAAGATGATATACAAAATTGTGTTAACGAAAGGCTTGACAACAAGAAAACATGATAATTGCAATGCCCGCTATCCTGCGCTACCCAAGAAAGCCCATCAACCAGCTCCAAATAGTCATAAATAAAGCAGTGGGCTAATTTAAGTGTCAAACCTGGGGCCATATCACACCATTACAGAAGCAACTTTAAACAGAATAAAGAATCATTATAAAAGTTATATGGTTAACCCTCAATGCCTTATGGAATTTTGGTCCTAAATACCTATCAGATGGTTTCTCCCATTGTTCACCAGCAAGAATCATCTGTTTTTTATCAGTTAAGGAAAATAAAAACTGGGACCAGAGTATTATCCATACAAGGCCCACAGCTGTGTAACAAGCTCCCAACAGACCTGAAGAAGCTTGAAGGCCCAGGAAAATTCAGAAGACTTCTCAAGCAAAACCACCACCATCATGACCTCTGCCTTCGTACGTCAGACTCCTGATACAGAGACGTAGTCAACTGACAAGTATGTCAGGCTCGCCATCTTGCGCGGAGGTAGCACGTACACCTACCTCCCCGTTGGGTCTTGGTGCCTGGCTTGGTAGGAAACACAGGCCACCGCGACCCGCCGGGGAAAGAGGGTTAGGGTCCTCTGGATTGGGTAGGTAAGGGGAATTAGGGTAACCAGGAAAAGGGTAAGGGAGTGGTTTTGGATAGGGTAAGGGGTCTGGGGAAAGGTCCACCTTGATGTTCCCTGTTGGGGCTCCTGAGTTCGAGGTACACCGCCCTTGCACACCTTCTCACACTCGTGCACCCTATAACCTCAAAGCTTTGACACCGTATCAGGATGAACATATAACCATATGCTTGAGCGTTTCTATCACGCCCTAATTCTAAGCATTTCCTGGATTGGTATTTTCCCAAGCACAACCAGAACTTTGTGGCCCCCCCACAGCACTTATTACTAGCCCAATAGGTAGAAATCAAGACAGCACTTAGCTCTGAGTGTTGCTGCTGAGTTGCTTGCAAGGCGACTGCCAGTTCTTGCCGTAATGCCACAGCGCTGAGCGAGGTAAGTTTGTGCTGTCAGTACAGCGGTGCTCCGCTACAAGAGAACCAAAACATATGTGAGACCAGGTCAAGACCGTGTTGTTTCACACGGTTACCAACATTGACATTCTACTCCACAAGATGCCGAGTTACTGCACTCGGCGCTACGGGTGCCCGTAAAAGGTCTGCAACTAAGTCTTGCCACACAACGTGGCGTGCCCAAGCTTTCCCCAGCTGTTCGGCGCGTACACGCGCCTGATTGCCAAGGGAGTCTTCCCCACGAGGGCTTCTACACACACTGATGTCAACCAACTGTTGACAAGCGATCCACATCGATCACTTGTGCAAAATCATGCACAGAGAAGGAGAAGCACTTATCTGTCTGTGTGCGCGGGGCCTGCAGTTCACGCAGGCGGGGGGTGGCCCCGCAAGTCGCTGCCTGCAGGAGCCCTCAGCCGAGACGTCTTCTCTGCTCCGTGTCCATTAGCGCAAGCAGGGATCCTTGCGCGCACCGCGCGCATGCGCAGAATGTCGGGCGTGGTCCGGCACGTAGTTCTTTGGCTCGTGAACCCGCGAGCATGCTGGGCAATGGAGTCTTTCACCGGTCTGGATGCCGGATAGCATTTTCTGCCTCCCCCGGCCCATTTCCTGCAATAAGGACACAACAGAGTCCTGAAGTATGGTTGCCTGTGTCCCATTACCTTTGTCCCGAGCTCAGGCTGCTCCCTCCTATGCATCAGATCCACCTTGGTTACAGTGGTGGCCCTGACAGTACTCCCCCTCCCAACAGGTCTTGCTTTAGCGGGATTATTTCTGTGGAACCTGCGCACTAGTCGGGCTGCATGAACATTAGACGCTGGTTCCCAGGAGCGTTCCTCAGGCCCGTAATCCAACCAGTCCACCAAATAATACAATTGTCCCAGGCGAAAGCGTGAATCTAAAATTGCTCTTATCTCGAACTCAGGAACCCCGGCAACAGGTATTGGGGGAGGTCTTTTTGGGCGGATGGACGCTGGGGCAGGCTTGAGTAATGCCACATGAAATACCGGGTGCACTTTCATTTGCGCTGGTAAGGTAAGGCGGACAGCAACTGGATTTAAAATCTTTTCCACAGGGAATGAACCCACAAACCTGGGCTGGAACTTACGAGGCCCCACCAAGTGCAGATTATGTGTGCTCAACCACACCTTATCCCCAACTCGATATGTCGGGGCTTGTCCCCTGCCAGCATCAGCGTACTTTTTATAGGATGCTTTAGCAGCATTCAAATTAGCCATCATACTCTGCCAGACCTTTTCTAAATGTTCCTTGAGCGAGGCAACAGCTGGTACCTCCGTACTCGTTACCACAGGTACTGGCTGAAAGCACGGGTGGAAGCCATAAGTGCCGTAAAAAGGAGATACTTTGGTAGATGCGTGCACGGCGTTGTTATATGCCAGTTCCGCCAACCAGATGACATCTGCCCACATGTTTTCGTTATCATATGTCATACAACGTATGTATTGCTCCAGTGTTTGGTTCACCCGTTCGGTTTGCCAATCCGTCTCGGGATGATAGCTGGTAGACAATTTCAGCTGCATACCTGCATGGGCGCAAAAGGCTTGCCAGAAGCGTGATGTAAATTGCGCCCCACGATCCGAAACAACATGTAGGGGTATGCCGTGTAGACGGACTATATTTTGGAGGAAAAGGTGAACCAAAGCCTGAGCCGTGGGGACCCCTTTACAAGGTACGAAGTGCGCCAGCTTAGTTAGTGAATCCACGACTACCATCACTGTGGTATAACCATGGCACCTTGGTAGGTCTACTATGAAGTCCAGAGATATTGTGTGCCAAGGCATCGGCGGCGTGGGCAAGGGGCGTAGTAACCCGGCTGGTTTTTTGTGATCCGCCTTGTTTCTCAAACAACATTCACACATACGTAGGTATTGTTGAACGTCCTGCTTCATCCGAGGCCACCAAAAATGACGTGTTAACAGCTCATAAGTCTTGGCTACTCCAGGGTGCCCTACAAATGGGGAATCGTGACACCACTCAATGGCTTGTTGACGAGTTGCTGACGTGGGTAGATATAAAGCAGTGCCGAAGAAGGGTAGTCCATCCTTTACAGTTTTCCTCTTGTCAGGATTGTTCCACTGGGCCAAATCGTGAGCTGTTAATGCTTTTCTGATATTTGCAAACATGTCATCTACTACCACACTATCCACGATGTGTGTTGGTGGTACTATAGGTTTTGGTTCTTCCATCTTGTCGCAATTGGATTCCAATTCTGGGTAACGAGACAGGATGTCAGCTTTCCTGTTTTCTGCACCTGGACGGTATGTGACTATGAAATCGAAGTCGGCAAAGTACATGGCCCAACGTAACTGACGGGGGCTTAGTGCTTTGGCTGATTTCAGGAATTGCAGGTTTCTATGGTCGGTCAAAATCATTATAGTGTGTTGAGCTCCCATCAGGAAGTGACACCACTCACCGAATGCTGCCTTAATAGCCAGTAATTCTCTGTCTGCTATTACATAATTGCGTTCCGCAGGTAACAAGGTATGAGTGTAGTACGCCACTGGATGTAATTGACCGGTGTTATCCCGTTGGGACAATATGGCCCCGAGAGCATAACTCGAGGCGTCCGTTGCGACTACGTAGGGACGAGTCGGGTCTGCATGTAATAAGACCGGAGCTGTGGTGAAGGCCTTCTTTAAGGCCAGAAAACTGGCTTCGGCGGCGGCATCCCATTGAAACGTTATACCTTTTCTCAATAGACGAGTAATCGGCTGCACCATGTTTGCGAACCCATTGATAAATCGCCGATAGAAGTTGTCAAATCCCAGCACTGTTTGCACGTCCTTGACAGTCGTGGGGGATGGCCATTCCATAATGGTTCGCACTTTGCCTTTGTCCATGGTTACGCCGTCAGGGGAGAGAATGAATCCCAAAAATTCCACTGTGGTTTGATGAAACATGCATTTCTCGATCTTGGCGTACAACTGGTGTTCCCTTAAATGCTGCAAAACAGCTTTTACATGGTCCTGATGCTCATCCAAGGTTTGAGAATAAATGAGTATATCATCTATGTAGACGATGGCGAAGAGATCCAAATAACCCCGCAAAACCTCATCCACGAAGTGCTGAAAGGCGGCGGGTGCGTTGCAGAGGCCGAATGGCATGACCTGATATTCGTAGAGCCCATACTTGGTTCTAAATGCGGTCTTCCACTCGTCCCCCTCGCGCATCTGCACCAGATGGTAGCCCCCTCGTAGGTCGAGCTTAGTGTAAATCTTAGCATTCCGTACCTGATCTAGCAAGGTAGGGATTAAGGGCAGCGGGTATCGTTTTTTTATGGTTATTCGGTTAATCGCTCTATAATCGATACATGTTCTTAATTCTCCAGTCTTTTTGGGAACGAAGAATAACGGTGATGACACTGGTGACATGGAGTGTCGTATAAAACCATTAGCTAAATTTGTATCGATGTAGTCCTGTAAGTATTTGTTCTCTGACTCCGTCAAGGCATAGATGCGACTACACGGTAATGCTGCTCCTGGTTCTAGATCGATCCTGCAGTCAAACGTGCGGTGGGGTGGCAAGGTTTCCGCTGCGGCTTTACTAAAAACATCCCGGTAAGCTTGGTAGACGACTGGTAAGCTCTCTATACTCCCGATCACATGCTTCTGACTTGGCATCTGTTGCGCTGCCGGGATCACAACTGGGTTTTGGTGGCAATGCGTCGAACAATGGCTGGATGAGAAACGTAATGAACCTAGAGCCCAGTTTACGTCTGGGTTATGCTTCCTTAACCAGGGTAATCCCAAGATCATTCCGAACTGTGGCGCTGCAATTACATCAAATATGATGACTTCGTGATGCTCGGGGGTGCATTCCAGATGTACCCACCTAGTTTGTTTTGTTATGAGACCGGAAGTAAGCGGCGAGCCGTCCACCGACTTAACTTCCTCCTGACGTTCTTTATCAAGGAGGGGTATTTCTAATTTCTCTACTAGGTTCTGGACAATAAAATTGCCTGTGGCCCCAGAGTCTATCATCAGTAAGACTGGCACCTGTCGAGTGCCCCAGCTAATTTGCCCTGGGATCGTTACATGGACCACTTGCACGTGACTGGTATTAGCCAAAAGCTTCGGGGTGTTTTCTGCTTGGCTCGCCCAGACCACCCTCACTGGCGAGCGCTTTCGTTTCCCGGCGTTCCCCCTTTAGGTTTCGCGGGACATTCCCTAACAAAGTGTCCTCCCTTACCGCAATATAGGCAGAGCTTTTCCCTACGCCCCTTGTCCCTTTCTTCTTTGGTTAATGGCCCACGTATTGTTCCAATCTGCATAGGCTCATCGATTGGCTTCTCAGGTTTGGTAGTCTTTAGTTGTTGGTCAAATCGAGCTACGGGTCTGGATTCCCATTTCCTTCTATCCTGCCTTCTTTCGCTCTGTCGTTGATCCAATCGCAAAGCAAGATCTATCATTGAAGAGCAAGTCTCTGGCTGGGGGTCTACTTGCACAATGAGGTCCTTCATGTCTTCCCGCAACCCTTGGTAGAATAAAGCCAAACGCTTCTCTTCTGGCCAGTCCGTTTCTACTGCTAATCGATTAAAAGTCGTTACGTAGGTAACTAAGTCTTTGGCTCCCTGGCGCAGAGTGAGTAGTTCTCTGTCCTTAATCAAGGTTGCTGCTTTGCGGTTACAAATCTTGCCAAACTCCTCCAGAAAGGTATCCCAACTGTATAATATAGCATCGTCTTTGGTTACCAAGGGTGTGGCCCGAGAAGCTGCATCCCCACCCAGATATGATATAACAAATGCAGTGCGAGACTGGGCGCTACGGAATATGTTGGGTTTGGTAATAAAGTGCAACTGACACTGCATGATAAATTGGTTATAGCGTTGCGGGTCCCCATGGTACGTCTCTGGGGCTGCCAATGGTAATGGTGGCTCGGTAGACACATGCACCTGGACTGGGGTGGGTGGAACATGATCCCGGGGTAAAGGAGTGGCTTGGGCAGTGCTCTGTAAGGTCAATGTATGCACTTGCCCTGCTAGATTCACATAATCTTGTCGGGTGGCCTGTAACTCCCCCTTTAAATCTTGCAGAGCTGCTAAAACCTCTTCCATGGTGACGTGCTACCCAGGCGCTTGAAGATACGTGGGCTTGCGCTACTGTCAGGCTCGCCGTCTTGCGCGGAGGTAGCACGTACACCTACCTCTCCCCTGGGTCTTGGTGCCTGGCTTGGTAGGAAACACAGGCCACCGCGACCTGCCGGGTAAAGAGGGTTAGGGTCCGCTGGATTGGATAGGTAAGGGGAATTAGGGTAACCGGGAAAAGGGTAAGGGAGTGGTTTTGGATAGGGTAACGGGTCTGGGGAAAGGTCCACCTTGATGTTCCCTGTTGGGGCTCCTGAGTTCGAGGTACACCGCCCTTGCACACCTTCTCACACTCGTGCACCCTATAACCTCAAAGCTTTGACACCGTATCAGGATGAACATATAACCATATGCTTGAGCATTTCTATCACGCCCTAATTCTAAGCATTTCCTGGATTGGTATTTTCCCAAGCACAACCAGAACTTTGTGGCCCCCCCCACAGCACTTATAACTAGCCCAATAGGTAGAAATCGAGACAGCACTTAGCTCTGAGTGTTGCTGCTGAGTTGCTTGCAAGGCGACTGCCAGTTCTTGCCGTAATGCCACAGCGCTGAGCGAGGTAAGTTTGTGCTGTCAGTACAGCGGTGCTCCGCTACAAGAGAACCAAAACATATGTGAGACCAGGTCAAGACTGTGTTGTTTCACACGGTTACCAACATTGACATTCTACTCCACAAGATGCCGAGTTACTGCACTCGGCGCTACGGGTGCCCGTAAAAGGTCTGCAACTAAGTCTTGCCACACAACGTGGCGTGCCCAAGCTTTCCCCAGCTGTTCGGCACGTACACGCGCCTGATTGCCAAGGGAGTCTTCCCTACGAGGGCTTCTACACACACTGATGTCAACCAACTGTTGACAAGCGATCCACATCGATCGCTTGTGCGAAATCATGCACAGAGAAGGAGAAGCACTTATCTGTCTGGGTGCGCAGGGCCTGCAGTTCTCGCAGGCGGGGGGTGCCCCGCAAGTCGCTGCCTGCAGGAGCCCTCAGCCGAGACGTCTTCTCTGCTCCGTGTCCATTAGCGCAAGCAGGGATCCTTGGTGCACCGCGCGCATGCGCAGAATGTCGGGCGTGGTCCGGCAAGTAGTTCTTTGCTCGCGAACCCGCGAGCATGCTGGGCAATGGAGTCTTTCACTGGTCTGGATGCCGGATAGCGTTTTCTGCCGCCCCCGGCCCATTTCCTGCAATAAGGACACAACAGAGTCCTGAAGTATGGTTGCCTGTGTCCCATTACCTTTGTCCCGAGCTCAGGCTGCTCCCTCCTATGCATCAGATCCACCTTGGTGACAGTGGTGGCCCTGACAAAGTATGTAATGTGGTTTTATATCATGGTTGACCCTAGATCACTACAAAAACGTAAGCGCTAAGTCACTAAAGAATGTTTTGACCTTGGTCTACCTGCAAATGTTGTAACTTTAAACTTACCCTTTTCCACCTTCTACTTCCTTCCCCTTATTATCTTTCTCTCATCTCTGAGTTTGTGAAGTGAGGTGTAAATGACATGGAGAGCAGGATAATGGCGTCTTTTCACATGTCCACCTTATCGGATCAACAGAAATGTGAAACTGGTGGAATGCCGAGATGGCCAGTATTGTATTTCGGGAAAAGGGACATTAATTGTCACAAGACGCTCCTAATGTCTGTAGCATGTACTGTAGTTTGCAATTGAGGTCACAGTGTGAGTGTACAGCGGCATAAAATGTAGGGTTGGGATATTGTTTCTGCCCAGCCGCCTATGGGGAAAGCTTGCAATGGTTATCTGTGAAAATAGGATTACAGTTCATGGCAATTGGTATTCATTTCTCATATGATAGGGGCAATTACCTAAAGTCTAAGATCTGATGGCACATTAAAATTCGGGCAAAGCCTTAGGGTTCTCTACATTTCACCTGCCTCACGGATCTCATAGAGTAGGTCTTGTTTAGGTTCAGCTGAAGCGAGTGGGATATATTGTATTAGAATAAAAGCATTAAGAAAATGTCACATGATGCCAACAGGAGGTGCACAAGTGTCAATCGTTTTTGCCGTGTTTATCCTTGCATGAAAAAGTCAGTATGAAAAGGTGGGAAATCAGAACGAAATAGCTAGCCATTCTCCTCTCTAGTAGCTGTCCTGTCCCGCTGTCTTTTCTGAATGATTCGTGTTTTTGCAGCCATCCAGCCGCCCCTTAGCCCACTTCACCATCCACAACCACTGAGAGTGCTGGAGGGCGGGCTTATAGCTAGGACTGTGAGGGATGCAGAGATCAATTTTTCGTCCCGCCCAGTGAGCTCTATGCATAGGGGACATGTAGTGATGAGGAAAATGTCTACTGAGTGAGCCATAGTCAATAATGGGATAATCAAGCTTCTGTGTTAGGATCTATGCATCAGAAGAGGGTTGAATAGCTGGGTACTTCAGGGCTTTCATCAGTAATGTTATGTGTCATGCACAAAAACATATTTCTTTCTACTACATGAGCTGGAACCATGATATGTACTTTTCATCACTATCATTTTTAATACACTTTCAATAAACTGTTTTGGTCTACTGCTGGAACTGCTGAAATATGAACTTTATAGCACTTAATTCACCACAAGGCACACGGATGCTCTAGTGGAAGTAATGAAATCTGCACTTTTTAACCTTCCAGAGCGAGTGATGCCAGATATTCCGCAGTGGAAATTTCACACAATGCTTTGAAATGGTCTTAGGTAAGGTCTGGAACCTCGAACTGAACTTCTAATCCTCATTGAGGCAAATTTCAAAAATATCTGGATGAAAGCATTAAAGAGATTTGAGACATGTAATGTTGCAGATGGTCCTCTGTCCAGAGTCCAAGTGCATGCTGGTGCATGCACTGCCTTACAGTGGGGTATTTTATTTCACTTAAGTTTCATCTGTGAGCAGATATCTCACCCCTGCCCACACTGAATATCACCAGGAACTTGCTATAAATGCAAATAAATGCCTCCCTCCTCCCCCTTCCCCCACTCTGCTGACAAACGATCACTGTAGAACTACAGAATTATTTTTCACTCCAGAATCTGCCAGGGTGACCGCAAAGAACGTACATTCGAACAATGCACTCTATCTCCCTAAATAAGGATATCAGGATATTACTATATGACCGTACTCATTACTATTATTAACAATGAAAATGCAGTGGGGAATTACCCCACTGAGGGTTTGCACACTTTTACAGGGTCTTTCCACAGAACCACATCAGTTTGGATCCAAGGTTTTATAATGATCAACCTAAATATTTTCACAATAAAGCTTGTATTTACTCTATCAACTTATATTTCCAAAATAAACAACAATACAGCATCAACAAAGCTTAATGGCTTGTTGTAGAGTAGAGAGATTCGTAACATGACCCTTCTCGATGCGTTTCGGACCACAGATCCTTTTTCAAAAGTATTTATCTGTAATATGTACAATAATGTACACATTTATAGAACCTGTAAGCAAAGATCACAAAGGGAAATAATAAACAGAACAAATTCAGAAAAAGTGACAGGCCAAACTATGAACATACACTTTATTCTTACAAAGTAAAGATTACAGAGATAGAGAAATAATGAATTTGGGATTACTTTTAATCACAAACATGTATAACAAAATCTACCTATTAAAGTAAGACACAGAAGGTATAAAAGATCTGTACAAATGTGTTTTAACAAAGTATATCCCTTTAAAATAAAAAGGAAATAACAGCTACATAATTATAAAAATGATTTGTTTGGTATCAAAGTCCAAAGAGCAAGACATACTAATACACATCAAAATATAAATGGAAAATTGTGTCAGAAAATCACAGCAATCTTGTATACAAGACATATACTTCAAAAATCTTACCATAGATCTCACATAAATCTTGAAGTGCCCAAGAGACAAACAAACATCCAAATGTAATGCCGCAAAAGGCTACCAAATGTGTACCAACCAAAAGTGTCTCTGCAAAAACAAAAAAAAAACAGCACATTAATTTCCAATACCCAGTTACACACAGTGGTCTGTACACTATCCTAGCCAAACACAGGTACTAGAGCGTCAAACATCACAAAATACAAATATTCCTATATAGCAGCTAGAACTTACCTATTCTTAACGTTGCATCAACCTACAAGCCAGCGCCACCTATACATATCTACCTCAAAAGGATCACCGTATATAAGTATACTTCCACTATGCACAAGAGCAGAATCAACCAAAGGTTACTAAAGGTCGCAAGAGGAGAGCTCTGCAGGAACTCAAACCGAGAAGTAAAGACAGAAAGAAACTCAGATGAGGCCAAATCATGCCAAGAAGCCAAGGTCGTATTGGTTGAAATAGACCAACAGTGAAAGAAGAACAGGGTATCCTCTTCATAAAGGTCAAGATAAGCCACAGCAGGCGGATGGCTGGCATAATTAAATCCAATACTCAAATTGCATGAAGAAGTAGACGATTTCACGGTGTCGGACTCACGTGACCAGCCAAGCAAGATGAGATGAAACTTTCACACCCACGCATGGCCTTGTGTCATGCACAGATATCTTAATTTTTCCAGACCAAGAAGCAGTCTCAATGCCAACCACAAATAAATAATTGACACATGACCACTGAGGTGATGATTGATTGTAGCAATAATTGGAAGGACAGGTGGGGGTTCAGACGAGCTACCTGCACCTGGCCTGCTATTCTGCATGCTACTAAGCAAGTGGAAAAGTATGAGTGGGGTTGTTGCCAACCCAATCATAGTGGACCAAGTAATCAAGGTAGTTAGTAGAACCAATGAGACGTTGTACTTTTAGTGACATTTACAGTAGCCATTTTGAAGGTAGGGCTTAGATGCCCCACCTGACAGTGTTTGTCCAATCCCCTCACTCTGTTACCATATACATATATAGTACCTATATTAAAGTTACCTTACTAGAACTAGTAGAATTGCATGCAACATTTTAAGCGTTACACGTCAGTGATGATGAGTTTTTAGTATAAATGATGTGTTTTTTATGAAGTTCGATGGAGTTGTTGAAGCGAGAAGGAAGATCGAGCGATTGCTGATATTCATGAACTCCCTGTTTTTTGTACTTGTCATTAAACAGACTCCCTTTGCCAAACTATTGAGTTGTCATTATTGATTTGATGTGAGAGTATTAATCTGCATCCCCATCAATCTCACGGGTGCTGCTGTCTCATCTTAAAGTGCTATTGGGCAATCCCCAGCTCTATGGTTCAGTTGGGGTCCTAATGCACATTTGGTAGCAGAGGATGGTTTATCGACTATCGATTAATTAAGACACTCATTGGCCGTCGACATAAGTAACTCTAGGTCCTCGGCAATATCACAAGTCCTTTGCCATCCGGCTAAGTAGACCGAGAAGCTCCCCGTAGATAGTGGTTAGACTAAAGTGTGAAACCTGCAGGTTGAGGTCTTAAGGAGCCTGTGCTTTCTCCCACAAACCCCTTCCCACTTCTGATCGAGCGAAAAGCAGGAGAGGCGGTAACAAAGGCGGTGATCCCGAGTACCCAGAGAGGAAAACATGCGAACGGTGAGTGAAAAAGACTAAATGCTTTGGCAAAAAGTTTCATGCCTTAGAACAAGTAAGGGAAGGTAACGGAGGGAGGTGGGATAAAATAACGTCAGAGTAAGAGTAGAATGTATATATATAAGGGGAAAAGAAATAGTGACTCGAGGGTGACTTAGCAATAGGTAGAGGATACCGGGAGGCTACCCGAGCAAAGAGGAGTATACCAGGAGGATACCTGAGCAGAGAGAGGATACGCCCACATACCTAGGCTTTAACATAGTGCTAGAAGAAGCCTGGATTCAAAGTCCTGAAAAGATAGGGCGCAGTAGGGGACCAGAATCGATGAAAGAGGCGATCTGAAAGGGATGGGCTTACATTCCATGTTGGAATAGTGGTAGGGGCAGGAGATTTGTCTAGCCAGCCGGAGTCTGTCTAGTCTGTCACGTCTGTCTTGTGTTTCCCTCTGACGTCATAAAGTAAGAACATTTTTTGGAGGAATTAACATGAAAGTTGCGCGATTGTATAGCCAGGATGTTGTATGATATGAATTGATGGTTGTTGTTTGGAAAAGTAAAAAGATTTTTTGTGAAAAAACAGGATTGGAGCTTGCGACGATTGGTGCTCGCTCATATTGTTGGTTTTGTTTGAGAACCGTAAAAACATAACAAAGTGTTCTATGAGGAGAAGGTGAACAGATTTAAGCATGGAAGACGTTCCACCGTTAATACACTTGTGCAAACAGTTTCCAAAACATGCACCTAAGCTGAAAAAGTACAGTGCAGAATGGGTTAAAGGAACCGCCCACAAAATGTTTATGCCATGGCCCCAGGGCAGATCGCTATCTAAAACAGTCCTGCAACACATGATGACATATTTGCACACCACATACACTGGCAAAAAGTTAGACAAAACGCCTAGCGAGTTTAGAGCTTTGGAAGATGTACCAAGAGGATAAGGAGGAGGAGCTGCCGTTAGATTGGCTACTTAACGTATGCACAGAGGGGGGTGAAACGCATTCCGTGCCACCCACCCCTTCTGAAACAAAAATCGAAGCTAGTAAAGACGAAGGATTATACCCGTTGAGGGAACTTGAAGCAGCCATGGGATATAGCAACCCGGCATACGAGTCACCTACGCAAAGTAGTGACAAAAACCCAGACAAAGATAGAGATAGAGATATCACCTCCAAAGTCCCGAAGGACAAGGAGAGACACGAGAAAGAAAGAGGAGACCAGGCACAAGCAAGTACATCTCTAGACACTAATAGAGAGAGCAAAAGATGGAACGGGGAAGAGGACAGAGCTGATGAGATGGCATTCACACAGAACTAATGGATGGGAGGTCAGATTCTATTGAAACTCTATGGTAAAGGCATTGAGGACATGAAACAAAAGGGAGAACCGGACAATTCAAAAAAGAAAGAGAAGGAAAAGGAAAAAGAATTGAGAGATGAAAGGATCAGGAAAAAAGATAGAGAAGAGAGCAGTTGTATCGTGAGGAGCAAGAAAGGAAACACGATCATAAGCCAAGAACAGCTAGCGATCAGAGCAGGCAGGAACAACGAAGGATAGAAGAAGAAGAACAAAAAATACAGGAAAAAAGAATAAAGAGACAGAGGGATGTGGAAATACAAAGGGCAAATGAACGTAGAGATGCGAAGAAACAGGAGGAAGCGAGAAAGCGCAGAGAGTTTGATGATGACATAGAACGCAAGTGAAGACAGAGAGCACGGGATCTTGAATATCTAGAGAGAGAGAGGTTAAAAAACCTGATCCAGTAGTAGACTGTGAAGACATTGAAGAATTCTTTCCTGAGTACAATTCAGTACCAGGCACGTCTAGGGAAAATATCTAAGATGACTTCGACACCAGAAACATCGGAGAAACGATCTATAGAATATATGATGAAATGGGGCTAGAACAAGTACCCCAAGGGAAAGGAGAGGATGAGAATCTGGAGAGCACTCAGTTTACGACACTGAGGACGCCTCCCGAAGTAGCAGAAATAGAGAGCTTTCCCTAGATAGGTTGACACTAAATAGACAAAAGGAAGATGAGAGAAGTTTCACAAGTTGGGCACAGACAATATCAGACGCAGAAAGAGAGGAATATGAGGAAAAGGAAGACGAGAGAAGATCCAAAAAACGCTTCTCTGGAGGAAAAGGGATAAGATGGTCAGATTCTAGCGAGTCTGCACCTAAGGCATCACAGTCAGCCACACAGTCAGAGCGACACGAAGGTGTATCTTACGGTCAGAGGGGGGGTGTCTCCACCGCCCTATGTGAGCCAACTGAGGACATTGCCAGGTAGACGGCGATGCAGGACTGTTGCTCCTGCAGTGGATAGAAAAATGATGAGAGAGGAAAAGGAGTGCCATGTATTACAATTCCCGTTGCTCAAAAAAGGAGGAACGAGGCCACAGTATATACCATGGCCACACATACATAAAGAAAATATGAAAAACAATCTTCCAATGTTGACATCGGGAGCCGGAAAATGGATACATGAGTTAGAAAAAATGACGGGAGGGAACACATTAGCTATAGGGGATATCAAGGGTCTGATGATGTGTGGACATGGGCAGGTTATTCTGGCATGACTACAGTTAATATACTGCGCATGATCTAGCTCCATTTAACAATTGCAGAGCCGCAGTATGGAAAGCATTATTATTGCTATACCCGGACACTTCTGACATGGGAGCCATAATGACATGAAAAATGAAAGAGTCAGAGGATCCTTTGCTTTACATGCAGAATTTCCAAGATGCTTGGGTATTGGAAACTCGGGAATCTTGGGGGAAATCTATACCTGTGTTTTACCATATATTATGCCAAGGGCTGCCAGATAAGGTGCAGAAGCAGCTCAAGAAGTTGGTAGGAATCAAGGCCAAACCATGGTCTGAAATACAGTTGACCATAGCTCACTATTGCAGATTGCTGCAGGAGAAGAATCGCAAAAAAGAGGCTGCACAAAAAGCTGAAGAGGCAATATTAGTGCAGAAAAAATTGTCAAAATATGCCATTCAAGGGGCAATGATAACTGGCACAGACGGATCAAACATACAGCAGGTCAATAATCAACAGCAGGTTAATCAGGGCAGTAACAGATTCTACCCAAGGGGAAGACGCTTTCGAGGAAGAGTGTGGCAGAGTAATTAGGGAGGTTTCCAAGGTAATCAGGGAGGTTTTCAAAACATGCAAAATGGTAATCAGGATATGTCCAATGGGCAAATAATCAGACCACCACCAATATGTTGGACGTGTGGAATGACAGGTCATCTAAGTCAAGGCACGGTGCAAAACGGCCAAGGAACAAGAGTAGCAATGGCGAATCCACCTATGTTTTTACAGCAGGATGGAAATAGAGTTGCACAAAATCACACAGTGCAGCAGCAAGCGCCGGGAGCACAGCAAAGCTTGCAACCTCAGAATGTGACAAATTGTCCGCAAGGACAGTCTCAAAAGTCGCCTATGCAACTGTCAAAGGCAACAAGTACGGGACAGGTACTGAATTCTGGAATGAGAAATAACACTGGTGATGGAAGAAATCCATTCACTCAGCATGGGACAAAGTTGTATATGGATTAGGACAGTTCACTGGGAAACCTGATGTGTTCTATCCTATCAGTGACACCGAAAAGCATGAGGTCACCCCAAGGGTACTGTGAGTCTCCTTCGATTTTCAACTGAGTCCTGCAGATGGACTTAAGCAATATTGCATTAGAGAGTGTTGTCTTGCAATATGTGGATGACATCTTAATTTGCAGCACAGCAGAGGAGATGTACAGACACGATTCTATTCAGCTATTGACTATATTGGCTGAGAAGGGATATAAAGTTGACAAAGCGAAGTTACAATATTGTCAACAAGAAGTGCTTTACATAGGCCAGCTGATCTCACATGAGGGGGAAAGGGTTACCACTGAAAGGGCTGAAGCCATCTTGAGCACAGCCAAGCCACACACGATAAAACAGATGCAGAGTTTTCTAGGCCTTTGCAATTATGTCAGGGCATGGGTCTTTGACTACAGCTCGTATACCAAGCCCTTATTACAGGCTCTAAAGAAAGCACAGGAGACGATAGAAAAAATTGAATGGACTAAGACCATGGAAGAAGGGTTTGTTGAATTTAAGAAAGCTATTTGCACGGCACCCGTTTTAGAAATTCCCAATTATGCAGAGGAATTCCACCTGTTTTCACACACGAATGGCAGTGTTATGGCGGAGGAATCACACAGAGAACCACATTGGGGTACAAGCCCCGGGTATACTATAGTGGGAATCTAGACCCAGTAATGAGGGGTCACTTCCCATGCAAACAAAATTTAGCTGCTGCAGCGTTCGCCATAGAGAAGACTACAACCATTGTGATGGGATGCTCAAGGACGTTATTCGTCAAGCACACATTATTTGCCATTCTAGAGAAACCGAAAGACACACTGACATCTCAGAGAGCTTCTACTTTTGAAGTGATCATATCAAATCCATCGATTCAGATAATTCGATGTAAGATAGTGAACCCAGCTATGTTTATAGCAGAGCCAGTCACTGACAGAGAGCCAATCCATGACTGCGCGAACTGTGAAGAATTCTATGATGAGATTCCCAGAGCGAAAGAGAATGCATTGGCAGAAGGAGAAATTGTCTTTGTTGACGGTTCCTTGAGAATCGATCAAAATGATGGGCAAAGATATACAGGCAATGCTGCGGTAAAGCACACAGCCAATGGAGAATTTCGAGTACTCATTAATGCGCAAATACCCTCTCATTAATCAGCGCAAGCTGCAGAATTAATGGCATTGATTCTCGCACTCAAGAATCACGCAGACCAGGAAGTGACAGTGTACAGTGACTCTGCCTATTTGACGTCGACAGTACATGCAGGCCTAGCGCGCTGGAAAAGGAGGGGCTACCTCTGAGTGAACGGCACACCAGTGCAGCACGCAGCCTTATTGAACAGGCTCATTAAGGCACTACAGCTCCCAGTGGGCATAGCAGTCGTGAAATGTGCCACCCACACGAAAGGGACAGATTTGATCTCACGTGGAAATCAAGCAGCAGACACGGAAGCCAAGCGTATGTGTCCAAGGATGAAACAATAATGCCTGTGGAAATAACTGATGTGCATGGGAGGATGATTGTTGCACAAAGTGAACCTGAGGGTCATAGTAACATGGGGCAAACCCTGTTAATGGAACTCCAAGGAGAAGCACCACAGGAGGAAAAGAATCTCTGGAAGCGGAGAGGGTGTTCTTTAAGCCCCTCCAAAAGCTTGTGGCGACAAGACAGCACGGGTAAACCATTGATGCCTCTAGCCCTTTTAAAAATAGCATTTGAACAATTGCATTATCCAGCACACATGACAAAAGAGAATCTAGCAGCAACAATTGCTGAAGACAGGTTTATACCGAATTTAGCAGAGCAAGTTGCATTTTTTAAGGTGAACTGTATAATTTGCCAACAGTTCACGGCTGGGCATACACTAAGAGTAATTAGAGGAGTCATCCCAAGGCCCAATGGACCTTTTCAGCACTTGCATGTGGATTATGTCGATATGATTCAAGTATCTAATGGGTACAGGTATCTTATTGTTGTGGTGTGTCCATTCTCTAGATGGATAGAAGCAGTTCCATGTACACACCCAGACTCTACCTGTGCTGTCAAATTTCTGGTGAAAGAATGTATTTCCCAGGTGGGGAGTATGTGAGGTCATGAGGTCAGATAATGAGCCTCACTTTGTTAATGCAGTCTTTGAACAGATTAGCCTGCTACTTGGTATAAAGCACAAGTTCTCATCGGCGTATCATCCGCAAGGTAGTGGGATATGTGAGAAGCTCAACGGCTTGTTAAAGGAAAGGATAGCCAAGTTGAAGTTTACTCTAAAGAAGGGATGGTTACATTGCCTTCCATTGGCACTGTATGCAGTCAGAAACCATCCTGGTTCTGACCATCATCGTACGCCGCACGAAATAGCAACAGGCAGAAGGATGTACACTCCATTGACACCCCGACACAAAGCTAAGGGTGCAGATGAGCTCCCTGCACCTGGCCGGCTATTCTGCATGCTGCTAAGCAAGTGGAAAATTATGAGTGGGGTTGTTGCCAACCCAATCATAGTGGGCCAAGTAATCAAGGGTCCTATAGTTAGTAGAACCAATGAGACGTTGTACTTTTAGTGACGTTTACAGTAGCCTTTTTGAAGGTAGGGCTTAGATGGCCCACCTGAAAGTGTTTTTCCAATCCTCTTACTCTGTTACCATATACAGATATAGTACCTATATCAAAGTATAAAATGTGTGATCCTGATGTCATTTCACAAATAAAATCCAGGAAAGACATGCTTCAGAAAAATAATCAAACTCCTCATTCATCCCCTTCGGGGTGCGAGTATTCAATTTCTGAATCCAAAACATTTCTCTTTGGGTTTATTGTTTCAAAGATTTCCCAGCATGTGGGTTAGGCTTAAGGGCTTCCAAAATTTGAAACCTCAACTGAGGCAAAGAATGGTGTTTTGATACAAAATGTTGTGCCACAGCAGCGGTCATTTTACCAGTACGTACATTTGAGCGATGCTCATTCAATCTCAATTTGGCTTTATGTACAGCCTAACCCACATAGTAAGAGCCACATCGGCATCAAATGCAGTAAATTACTTTTTGGGTATCACAAGTAGTAACATTTTGTAGTTGCATTTTCAAATGGTTACATGGATGGTATACCACAGAACCTTTCATAACTGAAGAGCAGTTATTACAATTTAAACAGGAAAAAGCTCCCTTTCTATATGACACATATCTGTCATCCAACTTGATTTTTAACATTCACCAGCAAGTCCATATAATTACTAGAATATTTGAAAGCAAAGATTGTTTGTGTGTGAAATAAATCCTTTGTAATCACATCCTGTTGCAAAATGTGCCAATGTTTAATAATCCCTTTTTGTTACTTGGGGGCTCTGTGTGGCAAAGGTAGACACAAAAACGAGTTGAATCCTTCAAAATCTCTTCTCGGGATACTCGTTGTACATGTGAGACTGCATTCATATCCATCACATCTGACACCCCTCTTTTATGATATGTATCAAGCTTTCTAGTCTGCTTAGCCTATAGCGTGTCGTCTTCACTTACAATACTTTGAACTCTTAAGTGGTAAATGGTACATTTCTAATTAAAGATGGTGGATGAAAGCTAGATGCTAGTAGCAAGTTGTTCTTGTCTGTTGGTTTAACATGTAAATCAGTTGTAAAATGTCCTTGACAGATGTTAACCTTCACATCAAGGTATGTCGCTACAGGGTCACCTACATTTCAAGTAAATGTAATGTGGTCATGTAAAAAATTTACATTGTCTAACAAGTTAATCAATAACTCCCTGCTTCCTGACCAAAGTCCAAAAACATCACCAATATACCAATGCCAACAACGATTGTGTTGGGTCGATTATATACAGATTACACATTCTCTCCTGCTCAAATTTACCCATGTATACATTCGCATATTTTGATGCTATTTTTGCTCCCATTGCTGTTCCCGAAATCTGTGGAAAAACTTCATCCTGATAACAAAAGAAGTTATGGTGTAGTACAATGTGTAGCAGTTACATCACAAAGAGGAATTCAGCAGGTACATTTTCTGCATTTACCAAATAGAATTCAATAGCCTCCATACCCTCGAAGGGAGATTGGAGCTATAGAGACTGTCACCAAATTCACTTTATCTCACTCTAGATTTTCGCTCACTTGAGTGCATAGTCCACATCAGATTTGGCTCACCCTGTGCAAGTTCCAAGACACGGTTACATATCCTACTGTGGGTGAAAATACACTACTGTGGGTGAAAATACATACCCCAGAGATTTACAAGGAAATGTCAGGCAATTTGCAGGGAACATTGTTGAGATTCACATACAGTATTTTGGAGATTTGCTAGGAATATTAGAGAGAATATTATGGAGAATTCCAAGTCACGTCTGTGATATGTGTGCAATCTGCAAGGAACATTTGCAATGCATATCAATATTTTTTGAGAATATTAAGTTGCAAGTTAGCTCAAAGAGATGAATGTTTTTTGTTGAGGCGTGTGTGTGTGTGTGTGTGTGTGAGAGAGAGAGAGAGAGAGAGAGAGAGAGAGAGAGAGAGAGAGAGAGAGAGAGACATTCCGGTCATAATTTCAAAATCACAGAAGGGCAGACTTTCATCTTCTTAAGCATGATACATTTCAGTATCTTTTAGTTCAATAACTTTCAATTCCCTGTACAATTGGCACACATTGCACCAACCTTTAGCAAATTTTGGAGCATGTGATGTTCTGAGTGGCAGTGGTTGAAGTGAGTGGGAGTGGTTGGGAGTGACACTCCTTTGCTTTTATCTTTGATGTTTCACCATTCCTGTGCTTTTATTTAAAAAAGAAAGCATTCCAGAACGAAATAAAAGCAAACCAATTTGGAACCTACAATATGCACAGAGCAGCACTGCACTCACATCACAGCCTTTGTGTCTTTCCTGAGACATGTGTCACATAACGTGACATCAATCTGCTGAACAGATGCTTCATCTCACATGCAGCCATGAGCAGCCATTTAGCTTGCTACTTGTGGTGCTCTAATGTTATGTTATGATATGTTAAAGGTTCTTATACCGTGCACTGTTGCCACCTGTGTGGTCTCTTGGTGCTCTGGTGGATCTCTAATGCAAGGAGGGTGCCAGGTATGTCAGTAGGATTGAGCGGGAAAAAGAGCAAGAGATGTGTAATGTGCTGTTGGAAGCGTCAGTTTTGATACATTGGTCACTGAGCGTAGGTGCATTTTTTGGTTGGTGGCTGTCATGTGGTGTTGGGCGATATTATGTGTGGTTTGTTTCATTGTTGTGATGTTGTGAAGTATGTGCAGTGTGTAGTGCTGTAGAGGTATGGTTGTGTTTAGCTCAGAGTTTGACAGGTGTTTGCAGAAGGGTGAGTTTTTAATAGGATGTGTTAGTTGCAGTACATTTCCTATTGCCATAACTGCGAGACATGGCTGACTAGCACAATTGGGCTAAATGCGATGTATGGCTGAATAACGCAATTGGGCTAAATGCGAGATATGGCTGACTAGCAAAACTGGGATAAATGTGAGATATAGCAGACTAACACAATTGGGCTAAATGCGAGATATATATGACTGGCACTATTGGGCTAAATCCGAGATATGTCTGACTAACAGAATTGGGCTAAATGGGAGGTATGTCTGACTAACATAATTGGGCTAAATGCGAGATATGGCTGACTAACAAAATTGGGCTAAATGCAAGATATCAGTAGTTTGTTTGTGCCTACACCTCTTTGCGCCAAATTTCTGATGTAAATGAATAAAAGTACGTAGTCAAGTTTCTTCAAGTATATTTTCTTAATTTATTTGATATATGTTCTGCCCATATGGATGACACGTGTTTCGGCGTTCCATTGGCGCCTTTTTCAAATCCGGGCCTTATTGAATGTAATGCGAATCTCCCTTTCCTTATTTCCGGGAATTAGTTTTTAGTTGAAGTGTATCACGGTAGTTCCAGGGTTAAATCCAGGACCCCCGATGCTTGAGGCATGAGCAAGAGAATTTTGTAGGTGGGATTTAACCCTGGAACTACCGTGATACACTTCAACTAAAAACTAATTCCCGGAAATAAGGAAAGGGAGATTCGCATTACATTCAATAAGGCCCGGATTTGAAAAAGGCGCCAATGGAACGCCGAAACACGTGTCATCCATATGGGCAGAACATATATCAAATAAATTAAGAAAATATACTTGAAGAAACTTGACTATGTACTTTTATTCATTTACATCAGAAATTTGGCGCAAAGAGGTGTAGGCACAAACAAACTACTGCTTACTTTACAAACGGAGCTGAGGGACTCTATGTCTCCGTGTTGACCTACATCCTTGCGACACAAGAATAAAATAATAAAATAAGAAAACCATTGCCAACTTTAATAGCACTAACATACGGGTCGCGAGAGTACACCTTATGAGATCCCCACTCAAGAAGTTCCTCACTCAGTAAATGCAAGATATGACTGACTGACATTAGTGGTCTATGTTCTAGTCAATTATAAGAGTGGCAGGGCTTTAATGGAGTACAGTATGTTAGGCAAAGTTTGTTTGCAGTACCCTCTGGGACCACTGCACACAACTAGGACTACAGGTGTAAACAAAACCAACCTTTGGTATAAGTCTGTACCACACAGTTTGTGGTATCTCAAGATGGAATGTGAGCTTATAAGGGTGTTACACAGAGGTCCATAATTACAAGTATTCAGACACTTATACTCAAGGTTTCTTGGTAAAACACTTATTAATGTATTAAACAGTCAGTTAGAAAACATTCATTAAAAGGAGGCAACCTATATCACACACAAATATACTACAGTACTTCACACTATCAGGTTCTGAGGCACTTAAACTACTTTGAACGAGGAGCAAAATGGCATTCAGAGCATTTGAAGTAGGAGCAAAAAGGCATAAGTTTAAAAAAACGAATAATAGAGTTACTCTTAAACAGTGTAAATAGTTTGAGTTCACCAGAGGAGTTGATTCAATGCAATACGTAGGCCAAAGTCAATGGGCTAGAGTCCTGTATAAGAAAAAATGGTTCTGGTATTAACGGAAAAGTCTTTGCCACAGTTCTCAGAAGTAGTTCATTGAAGAAAGGTTTGTATGTCGGGTCACAAGCTGACTAGGACTGCAAGTTGCCAAAGTTGTACACACATTCGCAGTGAGAGGTAAGTTCTTTCGGTCGGGTTTTCACAGTACCTTATACTGAAGAAAAAGATGCCCTTGAAGACTTCTGTTGCTGGCAGTTCCTGCAGATCTCGCTGTTCCTGAGCCTCAGTCATGGGGACAAGAGGAAGGACGTCGTGGGGCTCCTGCACTGCACGGGGACTGGTCACAAAGCTGGTAAACTGGCAAATCTTCGATTCCAGTAGCTGTCTTCAAGCACACAAATTGGTGTCCTTCTCCCTGGCTATTCGGTTTCCTACAGCACTCTGAGGAAAATACAACCAGCTCTGAGAATGGTGTCCAGGTGGCTTACGAGTTTATTGGTCACACCAACTCAAAGGGAGAAATTGTCCTTGAAGGGCTTCTCTGTCGAGATGAACTTGGCGATTCAGACCTGCAGCAGGGCTTCACCGGGCAAACCAATGTTTCAGAAGTTGCAGCAGCAGTCCTCTTCCAGCTCATCTTCGGTTCTTTTGTTCCAGTGGTCGACTCTGCCTTCCCAGCCAAGAGACTCGCCTTTTAAACAGTTTTCTCCTATTCATTGCAGCCTAGCTGCCACTCAGTCAGCAGGGCGGCTGTCCTTGCTGGACAGTCAGCCAGCCAATCACGCCAAAGTGCATTGGGGTCTCCTAGGAGACTAAGCACAGGGAGTTTTGAGCACCTCCCTCACGTCTTGCCAACCCCAGACACTCGGGCGCCAGAGGTGGTCTTCAGTCCTGAAGCCCGCCAAAGCGTAGGAAAAAAGGGACCAAACCTTGTTTGACACAAAGAGACAAACTCTAGAAGGACCTTTCCGAAAAGAAACAGCAAAAAAGAAGACCGGGACCTGTTTAAACAAAGGGGGAATCAGACACCATCTTGAAAAACCTGGCTCCCGTGATTTTTAGCTACCAGTGTTCGCGGTCGGGAAAAATCATGGTAGTTCATTGTAAAACCACTGCCACAAGCCATTTCGATAGGAAAAGGTAGAATTTGAATGCTACATGAGTTTCTAGACATAGGGGATACTAGGTAACCCTTCCAGCACTCTATTCGAAGATAGTGTGTGCTGGGTCTAGGAATTTAAACCAATTTAACTTTACATTCTCTGGGAAACAAACAGTAGTTTATCCCAGAGAAGGTGTTTAAACCTTGGGACTGCCTAAAAGGCTTCCCTGTGTCACTGCACTGAGGGTGCTGTGTGACACACATGAAAAGATGATGCCTATGGAGTTGTCTAAAACTCCATAATCAAAGAACACAAAAACACACATCAAAATACATGAGAGTGGGGAAAAAAGCTCACACTCTCTCCAAGTAAAAAAATCAAGTCCTCAAAATCCAGCAAAGTTGCTGGGGGTCTCTAAGGTGAAGACAATTAGCACATTTATGAGAATTCTCCCTAACACAGTAATGGCTTTACTCCCTGCCCAGACCGTACTTACTTTATCAGTCACTGGTGGTTGACGGCAGCAAGCTTCCTATGTGAACACTGGAAACATGGACTGGAGCTGCTTCTTTGGGAGCTGCCTTTTGCCTCTGGACCCTTAGCTGACTATCTGCCTGGGCAGGGAATGCCCTGGAGTCTTTGCTAAAATGGATTTGGATGTCCAATCATAGGCCAAAGGGCGGGCTGGGAGGCAGGTGGCACTGCAGATCAGGAAGTGGTTAGGGAAAGTGGTCAGGGGAAGCAAGAATGTGCACAGAGTGCTAAAAACAAAGAACAAATAAATTACAAAACAAAAACTGGATCGCTGGGCTTGGGGCTGCTAGAAACGCACTGCAAACTTCACTGCATGAGTGGCTTGTGCACACATTCAGATGGCCTAGTCCCTCGAAGATCTTCCAGTGGATTAGGATGGCCAATCACAGGCCAGAAGGCAGAATAGGAGGTGGGGGCACGGCAGACCAGGAAGCGGGTGGGGAAAGGGGTTGGGGAGGCAAGAATGTGCATAGAGCACCAAACAAAACAAATAATAATTACAAAACGAAAACTGGATCACTAGGCTGGGGGCTGCTAGAAACTCACTGCAACAGCAGAGTTCACTTTCAGACTTCAGTCATATAGTAGCCACCGCCAACAGCTGTACCAACCAGCATTTTGATGGTGTGACTTGACTCACCTCCCTTTACAGATTGTTCAGCAGAGCCAGGGGCTGGTCCATCCCATCAAATCCAGCTTGACATGATATAGCATCCTATAACCTGCAGGTATGTACCTGGGTCTGCGGAGGATGTTCACACTAACTTTCAATAAAGAAGGAATCCTCATACTAAAGTTATTTCAAACACTTAAATACCATGCTAGGCAGGTAGGCATTTAAGGTTGACTGGCTTGCAATACATATTTTCACCCAGCTGTATGCAACAAATGTTCATAAGAGGTTAAAGTTGTATTTTGCGTGTTCACACTTGTATTCAATAAATGCGTTTTAGTAACCTTCAAGGTATGTCTAATTATGTTTCAAAAGTACAACAGCAGGTTAAAGGAACAAGAGTTTCCGAAACAAGTGACTTATGAATGAAACATAGACCGTTCATGGCACTGTCAATACGGCTCTATGTTCATTTATCAGCCGTTTTTTTTTTTCGCTGCACTTTTTGGCGACAATTTTTTGCTGGAAAAATCTTTGATTTTTTATTTTATTTTGGGAGTCCCCCCAATACTCCTCCCCATAGTTTATTACCTATACACCACCCCACCCTACACCTTATATCCCCTCCCCCTCATATTTTTCAAAGATTTGTTTCGACACAAATGTTTCGACAAAAAGTGCTGCGAAAAGAAAACGGGCGATGAATGAACTTCATACCGTCAATGCATCAAACTGTTCAATTGTGGAACTGTTGGGACAAACCTTGAACTGTATACAAAGCATATATTAAATAAATGTGTGCAACATGCAATATACTTTTGCTGAATATAGGAGGAAGGAACCACGTTTTCCCAGTTTTGAACGATTGGTACTGTCAGAGAGAGGTTGAAAATATTAATTGCAAACTAGTTATTAATTACATGCTAATGTATTACCCATTGCTGCCTTTTTCTATTCCCCTTGCCTGGAGGGTCACTTGTGTGCAGAGTTGATGAATATCCTAATCTGCTTTCCCCTTTCTCATCTATTCCTTGTTATGGGTCATGCTGGTATTTCCAACTTCTATCACTCTGCTCCCTGTCCAGCATACTGAAGCCAGCAAAACATTCTCCCAAAAATTAATTCTCAATTCTCAGATTTAGCTGCAAACTCTGGCATTCTATGCTCCTCTGCTCTGCCAGTGACTGCAACCTTTCCTCTGTGCTTCTCTGTGAGTATACTTCCACCAAGATCTGCTTTACCAAACATCGCATTCTAGGCCTCTCACTCAGTGCTCTTGAAACGCTCCCCATATCCCTCTCTTAATTGACTTCTAACTTGTAACCTTGGTTATCAAAATGCCACCATGCTTGCATAATACTGCAACTGAGTGAGTTAAGCACTGCACTTGCTTTTTGTATTGTCCATTTGCTTACCCCCAAAAGCCATAGATCCAAATCCCAACAGGTTTGGTTCTCCATTTCATCCTTCAAGGTCTATAGCAGCACCATCGAGTTTATACTCTCATACTCTATCTGGGCCTTAAACCATTTTTGCACCACTAAAACAAAATGAGTAACAGTAAAATTGTCCCTAGCTAAGTGAACATACATGTTACAATTCATTAAAAAAAAGATAGCCAGGTTTCTTCACCTACTCCCAGAAAGAAAAAAAAACATACTTCTGCAAATGTTATTAGGGAGTTTCAGAAGGGGTCAGCTGTGAAAATGTTGACAATTTCCATAGCGCTGAAAAATTACTTAACTGCATCTTAACGCTTCATAATTATTGCCCTAATTGATGATGCACATTTCATAGAACCCAATGGGGTGAAATGCCGTGTCTCTTCTCCACTCTCTAACCTTCAAGTTACAAAATGATCATTGCAATGAGGGCTCATCCTACTAAGCTATTGTACTGCCTTTTTCTTTGTGTAACTAGCACTAGACACACTACACCTTCTGCACACTGCAACCGGCGTATGGCACATTACAAAAAAACATCAGTGCCTATATTACATAACTTGCAGAGGTTCTTGGCAGTTTTCCACCAGTGCCGAATATTTTTACACCAGTGTCAGTCATTTTGCAACATTTGCACCAACCAACTAGTACAATAATGGCATTTGCCGTGAGTAGTGCAAAGATGATATTTTACATCTGTTGGTTTGTGCAAATGCAAGTAACAAATGACTCAGCACTAGTGCTATATTGCCTGTCACCTGAAAATCTCTTCCTAGTTAAATAAACATATCGGGCCTCATTACACGGTAGGCGGTGAGCCATGGCGCTATTAGCGCCATGGCTCATGCCGGTAAAATACCGGCACCGCCTTGGCGGAAAGGGGATTTACCGCCCTATCCCAAGGTTGGAGGGGCGGTAAATCCCCCTTCCGCCATTGCCCTTCCCCATTCCCATTTCTGCCCCATAGGGCTCTATGGGAATAGGGAAGGCGCTAATTACGGCACCGCAATTTTGCGGCGCCGTAATTAGCTCCGAGGTCCCTTAGCGGGTTGGTTTTTAACGCCTGCAAAAACCAGGCGTTAAAGCTCCAACCCGCTAAGAGACCTCGTAGTAAGGCGGCAGGGATTTACCGGTACCGGTATTTTACCGGTACCGGTAAATCCCTACCGCCTACCGTGTAATGAGACCCATCTACTCTTAAATGGATTTTGGGTGGAATGGAGAGATACGGATACGCACATATTTTATGTATTACTAGCAGACGTACCCGTTCTCCGAATGGGTTCTGTAGACGGACATGATAACACTGATCCTGTAGGTACATGTTCCGATTCGCTTATCGACTTGATGTGCTTTGCACCTTGGAGTGAACTGCACTGAGAAAGGGGTTATGTAGCTGGCACCATCTCTCAAACATCCTCTGGAAAAGTAATTTTACCTGATGCAGCACACATTTTTGGTTCCCTTCCCGGTCAGGGCCATCTTAAGCACTTTTGGGGCCCTGGGCACAGACATCTTCGGGCCCCCTCTCCACCAAACCAAAGGAATTAAGGAATCAATAATACTAGTCGCGCCCCCCACCCTCCACCCGTCGCGCTCACAACCTATAGGTTGATATGCTGTCTCGCAGCATAATAAGCATGTTTACTCCATTTAAGTCCCCTTGCCCTCTTCATTCTTGCTCTAATCAGAATGATAAACAAGTAGCATTTGAAGACCATCATTAGCAGTCAACAAAGCGGTTACTGTTCTAGTACATACAGGATACTTTTTATCAATAACATTCAGGAAGGTAGATGTAGTATTAATGCAGGACCGTATGTGAAAGGTATATGTAACCCATAATAGACAGAGAACTCACTTTAGCTGCCTCGCACAATGCAAACGTGCTCTTGCATGGATAGAGACCACCAATTGGAAGGAAGGAGAACGCTACACATACCGAGGCATGGATAGTGGAGGCAGATTAGAAACTACCAGGAAGGTGGCTTTATCCAGACAGACTGAGATTAGAAGTGGGATATGGTTTTCAATAGAAGAGCCATTAGATATCAAAGGAACAAATGCCTGTGGTGTGCAATATAAAAATGCTCACTATGAAACCATGAATAAGGCTTTTATAAAGACCATACCATGAGAAGGAAATCACTCGGAAGGGCTGACAATTTTGAAAGGTTTAGGGACTGGTAATATTGAGAGGTTAGGCAATACAAGATTAAATGAGATGCCCAGGATCACACATTGGTTAAGGGGTGAAGGGGTGAAGCTGGGATGTGTGCCAACTCTGCAATTTCTGCATTTGAACACTTTCATTTCCAGTTCTTACCATGAACTAAAACAATCTTTTTTTTATTTTTTAAGGGACTTGGAAAGTACACAAATCACATCACCAAACATGAAAATTCTTAAACAAAATATTATAGAAGGGTGTTATGCAAAATAGGAATGATTCCAGCTTCATTCTCTCCATCATCAAGAGAAGTATTTAAGAACCAGCATACCAATCGATGTGATTTAACAAATTTGATCTGGGTTTGTCTTTTGTATTTTAAAGCTTTAAATACTTCCAAAACAATGGCTTGTGACATTCTCATTTATAAACGTGCATAAAAACCTTTGACTTTTACCAAAAAGCAAACCGTTTTTGTGTCAAACAAGCAGATGTTAAAATATGCTTGCCTGAGGCCTGCAACATATGGTCCACTCTTTACGGTCTACCAACCTTTCCACCCAAATGGTTTACAAAAGAAGAAAGATCAAGTAATGGGCTAAACAATATCAGCAGCGTGCAAGAAGGCAAACTTCACAGAAGACAACACAGTAATGTAAGATATATTAGATGATTTGACCAGGATCACTGTATCGTCTGCTGGAAAATCCAGGATACAAACATGAACCCTGTCGTTCCATATTCTTGAATTTGGATATTTATTCACCCCTTGGAGTGTATGCCATAGTTGGAGGTGAGTGCCTATGTTTTACAACATCTCATCTGGACAAACCAATTTCTAGACCTTCACCATATGGGTATGTTAGTTTTTATAGCAACCCCTATCTGGTACAGGTACATTGCTGATAATAGCAGATGTTGTTCTGCAAAACAAAGTACATATACAGGCAGGTTTATAAACTTCAGACATAGGAAAGGCTCAGCCAGCCTTACTGGAATGTGATATTCTAATTTTGCATATGAACACATATCTCTGCAATGGGTGCTTCACATACTAAGCTAACTTCTGAACCATTGTGGCACTCAATTTATCAGTATGCATTTCACCATTTCCTATTGCACATGATCAACATAATTCCCACAGGAAGGAAAGAATGCTACAGAGTTGTTTGTTTGTTTGTTTGTTTGTTTATTTATTTGTATAGCGCACCTGACCCAGAGGTATATGGGCGCTTGAGCATCAAGTTACAGGCATAGGTAGGAACATTTGTACAATTGTGCAATGTAAGTATAGTTACAACATCGGTTATGACAGCAGTTATAGTAGACTGAGTGACATACATACATACGGTGCTAGTTAATTGTTAAGTAACCAGGTGATGATCTTAGTTCTGAAAGGTTGAAATGTAGGGGTAGATTTGATGTCCGATGGGATAGTGTTCCATAATTGTGAAGCTAGAACTGGGAAACTGGATCCGCCGGCTCTTTTGAGGGAGTATTTGGGCACTGTCAGTTGTAGTGTATTAGAGGATCTGGTGGTTCTAATATTCTGTCTTAAGATGAATTTATCGGTTAAATAAGGTGGGGCCAGGTGGTTAAGAGCTTTGTAGGTGAGGCAGATAGTTTTTAGGTCTATTTTTTGTTGGATGGAGAGCCATTTGCATGTGATTCTTGTGGCTGAGATGTGTTCTCTTCTGGGAATATTAAGGGCGGCGCGGAGTGCATTATTTTGTAGAACTTGTAGTTTGTTAACAACCGTTTTATTGGCACCTACATACAGGCTGTTGCAATAATCCAGTTTGGATTGTATAAGTGCTCTGGCTAGAGTAAGGCAGTTGTTGGGGGATATCAGAGGTCTGCAGGCTCTGATTAGTTTCCCAGTGTAAGCAGTGGCAGAGGCGGTCATATTAATTTGTTTGGCGAGGTTGGTGTTAGTGTCGAGATAGAAACCAAGAGTTTTTACACTTTTGGCAGTGGGAATGGTGTTGCCGTCAATGATGAAGCTAGAGTAGCTCGGGCTGAGATTCCGGATAGTGTTGGGTGAGCCGACAAGGAGCAGTTCGGTCTTGTCATCGTTCAGGCAGAGGCCATGTGTGGCCATCCATGCCTGAACGATGGAGAAGACTTCACCGATCCTGTTGGCATCCGTGTTGTGGTTGCCTGATAAAGTGAGGAGTATCTGGGTGTCATCTGCGTAGTTAGTGTAGGTGACACCCAGATGGTCCAGTTTATCGAATAGGGGCTTTTTGAATATATTATACAAGGTGGGTGAAACACACGATCCTTGTGGGACACCGCAGGTAATGGGAATAGGGTCGGCTGCTGCAATGGGTGAGAAGACTCGCATGGTCCTATTGTCCAGGAAGGATTGGATCCATGTGACCGCCGAGTGGGAGAAGTGTGCTGCCGATGATAGGTGGTTGCACAGGATTTTGTGGTCAACCAGGTCAAAGGCAGCGGAAAGGTCGAGGAGAAGCAGGATAGCAGCTCTCCCTTTATCTTTGATTTCGTCTATCTGGCTCTTGAGATCAACAAGGGCCGTTTCCGTCCCATGTTGGGGACGAAAGCCAGATTGGCGAGTACCTAGTAATCGGTTAGTTTCAAGGTAATCCTGAATTTGTAAATAGGCCACTCTGTCAAGGATCTTTAGTAAAAATGGGACAGTGGTAATGGGTCTATAATTTGTGGGTATGTCTGGGTCGAGGGTCTGTTTTTTTAGCAAGGGTAGGACCCAGGATTGTTTCAGATTACTTGGGACCATATTGTTAGAAAAAGACAAGTTTATTAATTTGGTGATGAAGGGGGAGAGATCCCTGGCAGCATCCTTGATTATCTGTGCGGGGCAGCTATCCCCCTTGCAATTCGAGGGTTTCAAGGATGCTATAATTTTTTGTACTTCAAGTGTGGTCACCTTTTTGAAGGTGAAGCCTGAGCTAGAGGCGGTGAGTGGGGGATGGGTGGGTCTGGAGGAGGGGTCGTAAGTGAGCTGTTGCCGTTTGTTTTCAATTTTAGTTTGGAGCCCTGAGATTTTGTTGGCAAGGGCGTTCTGGATCCCTGTGCACCAAGGTTTATCCTTTGTGCAGGTATCTTCAGGAGGAGTGGGGTTTTCTAATTCCTTTAAGATGTTAAAGAGCTCTTTTGTGCTGGAGCCTGCCTGTGAAATCCTGGAATTAAGAGATTCTTTCTTAGCACGCGTGATCTCATTTTTGTAGTGGGTGGAGAAGTTGGTGAGGTTAGTTCTATTGTCTGCTGAAGGCACCGATTTCCATAGTGATTCCAGTTTGCTTTTTTGTAGTCGGAGAAGTTTGAGCTCTGGGGTGTACCATGTATTCAGGTGCGCTTTAGGTTTCCCTTTACGCATTTTTAGTGGGGCAATGGTGTCAATAGCTTTAGCCATGGAGTCATTATAGGTGTTGACCATCGAGTTTAAGTCAGTTGTATTTGGTAGGGCGTTCAGAATGGGGGTCACCAGAGGCATTAAGGCTTCCGCTGTAATATTACTCTTTTTCCTAGTTTGGCAGGCCGGAGCAATAATAGGCTTTTTGTGCACTAGGTTGTTTATATTAATGTCAAGGGGGAGGAAGTGGTGATCCGTCCAGATGAGTTGTACAGGGTCCTTTAGGGTAATGTTGCAATTGAGGGCGGTAATCCAGTCAAGGATTCTGCCTTTCGAGTGGGTGGGTTTAGAGCAGAGTTGAAGGAGGCCATGCTCCTCTAATGCCGTGGCCAGGGCAGTGGCGGGGGAGTCATGAGGGTCATTAAACCCAAGATTGAAGTCTCCCAGTATAATTATTTGAGCTGAAGGTTTGGAGCTTTCGGCTACTAGGGAGGTGATGTCTTCCTCAAAAGAGCCCGGTGGGCCCGGGGGTCTGTAGATTATGTGCATAGTGATCGTACTCTTTGGGGAGGTTTGTAGTTTAACTGTGAGGTGTTCACATGATTTGAGTGGAGGAGAGGAGCCTAGTCTGATATCGAGTGAGGACTTGAAGATGAGGGCTACACCACCTCCTCGAGCGTTAGGTCTGTCTACTCTGAGGATAGTATAGTTGTCAGGGATGGCTAGGGTAAGGGATGGTCCCGCAGCCTCATGTAGCCAAGTTTCTGTCATAGCAAGGAAGTCTAGGTTGTTAGTCAGAATGATGTCAGCGACTTCTGTAGAATGGGCGACCAGGGATCTAACATTTAGAAGAGCTCCTTTTAGTGTATGGAGGGTCGAGATGATGGGGGTTATAGTGTACTTGTTGGTTTTGTTGGGTGGTTTAGGTAGGCGTTTGCTCGTTTTGTGGTGGATTCTGGCACCAAGTCTATTGTTGCGATCGGTAGGGATAAGGGTGGTTGTTTGAGAGACAGTAAGGTCAGTCATCGTGGAGGGGCTGTGATGATGGGTTGGGCAGGGTGCTCTAGTGTCTGTTGGGTTCTGCTTGGATCTATCTGCACTCTTGTTGTTTAGGACATCGTAAAATTGTGCATGGTCATAGGTAGGATAGGCAGATAGTGGGACCGGGAGGAAGGCTGGAGTAGTGGGCAGGAATGGTGTGGGGCAAACGATAGGGTAGTGTCTTGGGCAGGCGGGTCTAGCTAGTCCATTTTTATGGGTTAAGTAGCTGTTACCGTTGCAGAGTATATTGCTTTGCATGACACAGAAGGGGAACATGATCACGGTAAGGCAAAGTAGCATAATGTGTGTGCTAGGGGCAATGCGCCGTGCAGAGGATAGGCAGATGAGGGACATCGGTGCGGCCATAAGGCACAACACAATAGTATGGTTAAAATACGACCATAGGGCACAACACAATAGCGTGGTCACTGTGCGATCATAAGGCACAACACAGTAGTGTGGTCTAAATACGACCATAAGGCGCAACACAGTAGCGTGGTCACTGTGCGATCATAAGGCACAACACAGTAGTGTGGTCTAAATACGACCATAAGGCGCAACACAGTAGTGTGGTCACTATGCGACCATAGGGCACAACACAGTAGTGTGGTCTAAATACGACCATAGGGCGCAACACAGTAGTGTGGTCACTATGCGACCATAGGGCACAACACAATAGCGTGGTCTAAATGCGACCATAGGGCACAACACAGTAGCGTGGTCTAAATGCGACCATAGGGCACAACACAGTAGTGTGGTCTAAATACGACCATAGGGCGCAACACAGTAGTGTGGTCACTATGCGACCATAGGGCACAACACAGTAGTGTGGTCTAAATACGACCATAGGGCGCAACACAGTAGTGTGGTCACTATGCGACCATAGGGCACAACACAATAGCGTGGTCTAAATATGACCATAGGGCACAACACAGTAGTGTGGTCTAAATATGACCATAGGGCACAACACAGTAGCGTGGTCTAAATGCGACCATAGGGCACAACACAGTAGTGTGGTCTAAATACGACCATAGGGCGCAACACAGTAGTGTGGTCACTATGCGACCATAGGGCACAACACAGTAGTGTGGTCTAAATACGACCATAGGGCGCAACACAGTAGTGTGGTCACTATGCGACCATAGGGCACAACACAATAGCGTGGTCTAAATATGACCATAGGGCACAACACAGTAGTGTGGTCTAAATATGACCATAGGGCACAACACAGTAGTGTGGTCACTATGCGACCATAGGGCACAACACAGTAGTGTGGTCTAAATACGACCATAGGGCGCAACACAGTAGTGTGGTCACTATGCGACCATAGGGCACAACACAGTAGTGTGGTCTAAATACGACCATAGGGCGCAACACAGTAGTGTGGTCACTATGCGACCATAGGGCACAACACAGTAGTGTGGTCTAAATACGACCATAGGGCGCAACACAGTAGTGTGGTCACTATGCGACCATAGGGCACAACACAATAGCGTGGTCTAAATATGACCATAGGGCACAACACAGTAGTGTGGTCTAAATATGACCATAGGGCACAACACAGTAGTGTGGTCACTATGCGACCATAGGGCACAACACAGTAGTGTGGTCTAAATACGACCATAGGGCGCAACACAGTAGTGTGGTCACTATGCGGTTCACTTCCCGGTGAACACGGTTTACGGCTCTGTTGACAGGCCACAAACCCACAAACCAGTTTTATTTTTTGCTGATATCCAGGGAAAGCGGTGGTGTGTCCATATCTCATGAAGCTAGTAATGTTAGTTGTGCCATAAGGAACACACAAACTATGTATACCACAGTGAACACAAAAAGCAATACATGGTGAATTGATGAAGGCGGAATGCACTTGTCAAAACAGAAAGGCAATGGGTTTAGAGCCTCAGCAGCACCCCATAAAATATCCTGACGTGTGCTGTTAAGACTGGTGAGCAATGGAATCTTACTTCTTCAGATCAACTAGCCTTGTGGGGCCCCCTCCAAGGTCAGGGTCCTGGGCAAGTTCCCCTTTTTCCCTCCCATAAAAACGTCTCTGTTCCCGGTGAACATGGTTTAAGTCATTGTAAAGCTTGTTTAGAAACAACATTTATTGTTTCCCTTCCCAGTGAACATTGTTTAAGGCTTCGAGATGGCAGGCACCATCTCGCAAAAATTCTCTAGAAAAGTATTTTAACCTGATGCAGCAAAAATATGGAAACTTCTGGAATGCTACCTGCCTTCACTTTCGCCTCTCATACATTTTTTGTTTCACTTCCCGGTGAACATGGTTTACGGCTCTGTTGACAGGCCACAAACCCACAAACCAGTTTTATTTTTTGCTGATATCCAGGGAAAGGGGTGGTGTGTCCATATCTCATGAAGCTAGTAATGTCCGGAGGGACCTAACAGGTAAGTATGCAAAATTTGGTGCAGATGGATGAAACTATGTGGAATTGTATAAAGAACAACGCTTCGCCAAATCAAAAACCCACCAATTTGTTAGGTTATATCTTAATGCCATGTTCAGTTTGGGCCCCTGTACCTAGAAGCTGACTTTAATCGAGAATACACAAAAGTCTGCACCGTTTCCCTTTCACAGAACCAAGCCTCACTGTAGAATTGGGGAAACGTGATCGGTAGTTAATGGTTAATGATTGAGCACCTGGACTTCTGCTGCTGAGAGGCGGGATGCAAGTGAGATTGAGAGAAAGTCCTTACAGTCTCACACTCGCTATTTCCGGCGCTGAAAACAAAACTTCAAAAGAGTTGTAAAAGAAATTTAGTAGCGCTAGGCTGGGTCCACAGATAGATGACAGGATCCAATAGCAGTAAGCCAGTTGTGAGCGGGATCAAGAGGAGATCCTTGCAATTTCCCGCAGGTTCATCCGGCACTGACCGTAAGCCTTCAAGGGAATAATTACAGTTTTAGTGATGCTGGGCTGAGTCAAAAAGTAGATGGTGGGATCCAATAACAATGGGCCATTTGCGGGCGGGATCAAAAGGAATATCCTCACAGTCTCCCACTCGCAAAGTCAAAACAATTAGTGAATGTTCAGGGACTTCTTATCCACAGTTTGTTGTAGCTGATATCTTCTACATCCACAGCAATGGGTCGACGAGGGGCTCCCACCTACCACCGCGATAAGTCCCAAAGGGGGAGTTTCGGTCCGCACGACCCCCTCCTCGGACCCTCCTTCAACGTGGGTCCGAGCTGTCCGAGTATGCTTCTAGAGTCCTTTGCATAATGAGCCGCCAAACAACTACGGAGCCTCAGGGCACAGAGCCCGCAAGAGCCCAAAAGACTCTGCTGCCCAGACTCTGCGGCCCGCGGATATGCAGGGTTTATGAGCAATTTACACAGAAAGAGGACTGGACTCCTCAGACACAAAACAGCTTCCACGAGGCAAACACTGTGCTTCCAGACTATTCAATAGACTCTGCTACCCAGACCCACCAATACATTTCGACTTGTGCTGAAATTCAGGGACTGGGGTGGGGTGTCCAAATGTCATGTATCCAGTATTGTCCAGAGGGTCCTAACAGGTAACTATGCAAAATTTGGTGCAGAATGGTGAAACAGTGTGGAATTGTATAAGGAACAATGCTTTGCCAACCCACAAACCCACAAATCTCGTCACAAACCCACAGACAAATTTTAACTTTTATAAAGCTATTGCTACCTTTTCAGAAAAAAACATTTCTGCTGTTATAACCACACATCTACCACGTCTCGTGCAACAACACTTTTTTTTCAGTCATAATCTATAGCCCCACTACTAGTTTTGTTCCCTTCAACCCCTGCACAGTGGTCTTCCCTACTGAGGCAGAGTTCATTCGAAACATCTTGTGGTTGATGGAGTCCTCCATACTATAGAGAGTGCACCCTGACCCATAGTCCTTTTCAAGAGGGCATTCCCCCACACTGAGGCAGGCAGTATTCCATTGTATGTAGTTCTGCTAGGGCATCTGCCCTAAGGGAGGCATAGTGTATTCTAAATGTGTAGTTCAGAAGGAAACTATGTTCTGAGCACGACAGAGTGTATTCTAGGCCATGCAACTCTTCTGGCAAGGACGCTGAACTGAGTTTGACCGGGTATTTTTGGACAGGTAGCTTATTGGAGCATCCGCAGAAAGTGATGTAAAGGGCATTTTCGGGCATGTAGTCGGCTCGAGGTATATGTTCTCTGTGAGACACAGTGTGGTCGTATGGACCCTTCCATAATGAATGGATAAATGTGCCTTCACGTATAGTTCTGTGGGTTTTTAGTGCGGGCCGAAGTGGGCTTGAGAATGATTCAAAGACAAAAAGCCAAGCGCCAGTCCATAGTGTGCTAAGCCACTTCAAAGGAAGGAGACCAGGGTTATATTCTCTAAAGCGAGCTGATCCGGGTTGATATAATTTCAAGTACTGATGATGCAAATTGCAAAACATATGTTGGCAGGAATGGATATTTAATCAACATGCAATTTTGCAGCACAGCATATTTAATTTGTCTCATACACGACAGAAATTGACATGAGAATTGAAATTCAAATAAATATGCAAATGACACAACATGATTTGTTGAGGGTTCAACCAAGGACTTACATGACAAAGTCTACTAGAAAAACTAAGCAAAACCAAAGAAATGTATATCTATGGGAAAATATTTTACTACTAACTCACTTTCAAGGCATTGCATTTATACTTTGGCAATTGAAACATATTTCACACAAGTTATTGTGAAGCTTCATCGGATCTTTCTACTTGAGTAAATAATCGTTCAGTGCTGATTGAGGATTTAAACGCAACTGTCTCTGGGGAGCTGTTCTTAAATACTGTGGCAGCCAGTGAACTGCTTCTACCCTGTGAATGCGGCGCTCATCAGGAGAGAAACAGCTTTGTGCAATAGTTCCGTGTGTGCACAGCATAAACTGCTTTCCTCTACCTCTGTGGTAAACATTATTTACTACAGTATTACTGGCCCATGCCATCCTGAAGATGGCGTCTGAAGTTTACCAGCTGTCCAGCTTGGCTACAGCACCTCTGGGTTTCAACCCACAATCTCTCAGTCACGTTTTCATCATACCTACCTCCCGTGTGCTGAGGAGATGAGCAGTGTATTCTTCAAGATGTGGAACACCACCTTCTTCTGACTAACCATTCTATAATGTTCTGCTTTTTGCAGTGCCTGACTGTCAACCACAGCTTTTGGGACCCAGCTCCAAACCTCTTTTTTTCACCTTACAGTATTTTTGCCAAGATGATCATCTCCAGGGTCAACCTGTCTGGGAGCGGCTTTGAAAGGAACCCTTGGGGGCCACAGGGAGAACACCACTACCTGATGCTGACCCTGGAGGGGGGCATGCAGTGGATCCCCATCGCCTTACTTATCCTTACCTCCAAATCAGGACCCAGACTGTGATCCCATGAAGGGAAATTTGACGTCAGAGTTATGCAGATTCAGGTTGCTCACAACCGTGTTTAATGATTGTGGCCCACAAGTGGGAGGTAAAATAAAGACAAACTAACAGGCGGGGGTTCCATGGGCTGACTGAAAATTACTCACAGCTGCTTACATGCAGGCTCAGCACCAGTGGCTTCAACAGTGATCACATCATCAGGAGGGGGTAGAGATTTCAGGCACACGATGGAATAGACCACAGTGGAATCATGCGGCCCTAAACACAGGGCCAACCAGTGGCGGCCGCTTATATAGGGCGGGGGGCCCCGTCCCCCTCCACCCAGGCCCCCCCACAGAGTGCTGCAGACACTGAAAAGTATTTATTTGTTTTACTTTTTTTTTTGCTCCAAAACCAAAAATATAAATAATTAATAAATACCGCCTGAGAGGCCCAATTAGCAACATTACAGAGCATGGTCTGACTCAGACCGCTCTGCAATGTTGACTGCTGGCTGGGCCTGGCTACTAGTTACAACACAGGGGCGCGTCCCCTTTTACGCACCTTTTTTGTATTGTAGATGCATGGAGCTCGTAGCTCCACGCACTCTACGTTGCAGCACACAATGTAGGAGACTGGCAGGGCGCTAGAGGGGTGGCCCCGCCAGTAAATATTCTGTGCGCAAACAGCGCAACACCAGCCAGCCTCTTACTTTACATTGGGGCATAGGCTAGCAACAGGTATTTAGTGAATGTCATTGGCTGTTTGCCAGCCAATGACATTCATGAGTGTGGGTGGGGTTGGGTGATGGGCGCCGGCGTGTTGGTGACGTAGATATTGCCACCTTCTAGAACTTCTCAGTCAGTCTACTTGAGAAGTGTTTCAGGCAGCTGCCCAGCCATGGCGCAGAACAGGACAGCAGAGAGAGAGGTCCCACTTCAGTTGCAGTGCATCGGTAAGTAAAAGGATGTCGGAACCTTCAATCGTTCCCCAGGTCAGCAGGACCTGGGGAATACAGCAGGACCAGGGAGGGCCTAGTCAGTGTCAACGCCGTAGTAGTAGGTAGGCCGTTGACATCGACTGGCTTGAGGGCCCAGGGAAGAGCACAGACAGACTGGCACAGATTGATCAATGCCTGTGCAAAGCGCCTCCGTGCCCTGTGCAATCGGGAAGGAATGCATGCAGATTTCGGTTTAATAGGAAGCAGTTGCTCAGAGTATAGACACGCACTGTAGAGCAGCACATGTACACCCTCCCTCGTACATTTGGCTGGCCCAGATGCTAAATACAAACCTGCATTTTAACCATCAGGTCCTCTGGCATGTAAAACCACTCCAACCACTTTCAAACCTGTCCGCAATCCAGAAAATGCTGTTTCGCAGAGTATTCCTTACAAATAGACAAGGACTGTGGCCAATACCCCTCATCCCAGACAGACAGCATGTGTGTAGTTCCACTTGCACTCAAGCCATATTTTCGATGCATCACATGTGCCGGGCGTTGCATCAGGCGGCCTTCCCCATTCTGCACCAGCTGTGTCAGATCAGATGCAAGCGTGTGGTGCACCCGTGACAAGGAGATCTGGTCCCTGTTGCACCTTCAGTTCTTTGCAGTACGCCCAGAGCAGACGGGAGTGCGTGCATTAACACCAGAAAAGGGAATTAAGGCAGCCGCACACACGCACACACTCACTGCACAAAGCATGGACACGCAAACTACCTTGCAAACTCTGCCCCTACTCATTTCAGATGCCTTAAATGTTGCCCTCGTGGAGGGCACACCAATGCACAAAACAGGGTGAGGGTGGTGATGCTTAAAAACCGATGTAGACTGCCTCACCTTGGGGTGACCTTTAAATAAAGGCTTGCACCTCGCATATGGGGGGTGAATCTCGTCGCATGATAGTCATACAATATTTTTAAAAAAATGGGCGCACAGGCTTTAAGTCCCACCAACATGGTAAAGTCACAGAAGAGAAAGGCACTATTATAGCAAAAGTTAAAAATATATAGCCCCCAGATGCCACGAATGTAGTCGAAATCCTGCGAGGAAAAAAAGGGAGCTCTAAAGATACACCCAGGCTCAGATGTTCATGCAAACCTGGAACTATCCCGACATGTTTCCTATAGCGCTACAACCCCATTACAAATGGTGGGAGGCACTATACAAAAATAAAATAGGTGATGGGTGAAGGGAGAAAAAAGGGGTTCCGTGCTATTGATTTTAGTGGACAAAAGAGCCATAGTGATCGAATACGCCTGTTCTCGGATAGTGTCCTCTGATGGCTGCGTGGAGGAACTAGCTTGACAGGAAATGCAGAATCTGTTTATATTATGCCAGCCTCTGGCCCATTAATGACTGTATAGGGAGGCAAGGAAGCCATAAGCTTGGGCGGGTTATTCTAATTGATGAGGATTGTTAGAGGAGGATACTGCAGATACGGCATAGTGAGTGACGGCTATGGTGGTACTCATTCATGTACAATGACGGTGGAACGTGGGTTGTGCACACACTCACTTATCGCTGCACAGTGAGGGATATGGTGTGGGGGGAATGCAGCCAGAAGTATTCCTGCACAGCGTTGCTACTTGCTAGAAAGGGTAGATAGGTGCAGTAGTGGGTAGACCGACCACACTGGGATTCGGAGTAAATGCCCTGGTATTTTTTATTTTGTTTTGCTTTTGCCATGTATGCATAGTGGCAGAGTAGTCCTTAATAGTAAAAGTAGACTGGGTACACCAGCAGAATCACTGTACAATGAGTAAGGAGAGGCTGAGCACATACATGAATTTGCGCAGTGATCGTGAGGTACACGTAGGGACTGCACTGATTAGGGACATTCAACCAATGAGTTTGTATAACGTGCGTGCATACGTGTTCTTTTACAATCAATCGGGCAGTTTGGTACACATAGGAAAAATACTGTTCAGTCCGAATAGTGAGTGCCTGCAGCATTTCAGCAAAGGGAGAGGGGATACAGAGAGGTTTTCCTGCACGGCCATGGCGTGGGGAGAGGTATTCCTGCACGGCCATGGAGTGGGGAGAGATATTCCTGCACGCCCATGGCGCAGCGAACAAGGCTCACACCAAAGGTTAATGAATGGTAACACTGGATACTTTTATTTGGGCAGGGGCGTGGGTGGGGGGCACAGGATCAAACAATGCTTATTGCAACTGCCCACTGCTGTCATATTGCACATGTTTAATGGCTTAGTAAAACAAGCACTGGCAACGCCAACAGTTTGAGCTTTTATGTAGGCATGGGAAAGGCTCTTGCCAGGCACAGCCGTACAATGACCTGCCTATTGATAGTCGCAGGTGCAAAATGGTACGAGTACCTTGGTATCTATTAGCAGTGCCTGGCAAAGGCCTAATACTTATACACCAGCCGAAACTGTTGGCTTTGCCAATGCCTGGTTTTAACAGGACTTTGGTAAAGGACACGCACAGCACTTACAAATCAAGCGGCTGAAAATGATCTAGTCAAGAAATGTGTATTGCACCAGTAGCGGGTTGCCAACTCCATTTAATTCATTAACTCTCAGAAGACTGCTTTGAAAAAGCACTGCTGGCAGGCACTTTTTTGCGCAAAGTTTGATGGTAAGACTTGATTAAAGCGAGCTCAAAGAGTTCCCATGAGGAGGTGTTTTGGGCAGGGAGGGGCAGGACTCGGAACTGTGTGGGAATGGCCATAATGATTAGCAGGCAATGGGTGGGCAAATAACCAAACAACACCTACAAGCTTTGTGACCCTCCTCATATGCCATTTCCACCTATAAGTGCTTTAATGCAAATTTTTCGGCTTATATGTGTAATAGCCCACCTTAAAAAGGTGCTATCAGAGGAGGACAGTGTCAGACATTCACTGAACTAATTCCTGTAACTATACATGTTTTCGAGCTGTAAAGCATGGAGCATGGTTCACGCAATGACATTCATCTTTATGATTAGAAATAAGTGATATGTGTCAGTGAAACTATCGTTGCACATACACAAGCACTGTTATATTCTTTAACCAGCCTCAGTCAGAATCAGGTTGTTCTGATAAGTAACATTTTTTAAAACTGCATCAGGTGTGAAGTTTCTGATAAATTACATGGTAATATTTTAGCTTAGTTTCTCCCCTTTCATAAAATGCCTAAAATCCCACCTTAGTAAGAGGATGAACGCATATGAATGCCAGTAACAGCATAACAAGATAATATTTTTCCATCATTACTGGCTATCTATATAATGAATGTCTTTATGCATACACCATAGTACCAGCTATTCTCAAACAGGCTACTGTAAAATACACCATCACACTCGCACACGTAAAACAAATGTACCACCATTAGTATGCAAAACCTAATGCTATTTATGTCTTATTGCGGTGGGTTTGGACATTTTGGAGGCCATTTTTCAAACATTTTCAACAGAGGAGAACCCCATTTACCCCCTTGGGTGGTACTGGCTTGCGCGCTGTGCCCGCTCGCTCGCTCCCAAATGACCCCAGGGACATTTACGCCCCACCAGCTTTCAAATTCACCAGCTGCCACTGGGGCCAACTGATTTCAAACAGCAGGTCTCCCCTTTTATGACCTGGGCCAGTGAATAAGAGGGGCCAGCATTTCTGGAATTATGTTGGACACTTTAGAAGGCTAGACTGTAAACCTTCCCACCGAAGTTCGAAATGTTTAAGTGCAGAAGAGTGCAAAGCAAAGAGGAGCGGAGCAAGAGATAGGAGTAAGGCGTAGGGAAAGGAAGGCGTGCCAGGAGAGAAAGACCAGAAGGGAGGGAGAGAGAAGGAGAAGCCACCAGAAGGAAAGAGGAAGGGAAGAACGGGCAAAGGCAGGAGTGAAAGACGAGAAGAGGAAGGAGGAAAGGTCAGCAAGAGGAAGGAGAAAGGACATGCAGGTGTGAGGAGAGTAGTTGAGGGAGGAAATGAGATGGAATATCATTAAAGCCAAAAGGAGGTGGAGGATCGAAAGAGAGATTGGACAGTGAGGTGCAAAAATAGAGATGGCTAGAGAGTAGCTAGGGAGTAAAGAAGTGAGAGGCATAGCAAGTTTTGGGAACAAGACTGGATAAAAGGACGAGAGCAAAAGGAGCCTGGGGTCAAAGCCTGGTAGGGCATGGACCTACAGATCACTATCAGTAGAGAGGGAACCAAGCTCAAAAAACAGGCAAGCCGCAAGCTGGGAGCAGGAAACCAGATTTGGAAGAAGCAGCAATGCCACAAAGGATGCTAAAGTATACTTGCTCATACGAGAGAGAGGGGAGTGGGGAGGGAGAAGAGAAGCAGTGCAAGCCAAACAGGCTAGCAGGGAGGTCAAATATAGGCCAATTGGTATTTTCAAGCCTTCCAAATAAATTCAAGAAGTCTTGTCAAGCAGTCATGAACCCAGGTCTGCTGACCTGGCAGAACCCTGGGAACCTAACACATGCAAGTGTCCTCACAGCCCTCAGTGGAGACTTGCATGAGGTGGGCTTCACAAGACAGCATTGACAAAGAAGATCGATTAAGACACTATACCAGTGATCAGACCAAACCCTGAGAAAATGCTTTCGGTCGAGGGGCTATAATGCCTGAAGAACACCCAGGACAGAAATGGAAGAAACGGATGATCATTGATAAACAAACACCCTTCATCCTTTAGTTTGGCCCGGAGACTTTTAAACAGTTGCTGAGGTTCTCATGACCCAGAAAACTGTAAGAGACTGTCTTTGATCCGAAACCTCGGAAACCAAGGCCTGAAAACTGTGAGGGATTTATCTGGTTCAAAAGAGTCTCAATATATAAGACCCTGGACCTTTGAAGGAAAATATCATCTTAACTACAACCTTAATATTGACTTTGGTGAACATCACCTACCTTTTACACTTTCGCCCACATTTTTTTAAAGGTAAATATCCAGTTTCCTTTTGGCATTTTGCTCCAACACTAGTGTTTTCACAATAAATCTTGCTTTTGTTTGATACTATTTTGGTCTCCTAGACGCTGATTGATAATAATAATAATAATAATAATAATAATAATAATAATAATAATAATAATAATAATAATGATAAATTAGCATGTATATAGCGCTATGAACTCTCAGGCATCTGAGCGCCGCTTACTATTACCCACGGTGTGTGGTACTCATTTATCAACCACGGAAGGATGAAAGGCTGAGTTTGGCCCTGCCGGGATTCGAACCTGCATCAGCAGGCACCATCGGTGTAATTATAGTGGGGAGCCAGGGAGGACAAGTCCCCCAACTTTTGTGGCATGCCGTTTTGCCCCCCCCCATCTTTTGGTGGGAGGGCCGGGGGGCCACATTGGGGCTTCTGCATTCATTGATCATTTAATTGGACAGCGCAAGCCTGGCTGAGGTACCCAGCCAGGCTTGCACTGTCTCAATACATAATGCAGAGCTGAGCTCAGCTGCGTCTATGTTTGCTGGAAGGCTGGGCTGCGGGTTGACCTTAGTGAAGGGTCACATTTGGACAATAACATTTGGGGTCAGAAGTGTATTTAGCATTGGAATAGTCGGGGTGAGGTGAGCCACGAAATGCAGTGCGTATAATAGTCTCATTCACACCCCCACACCGCCCACCCCTGCACCAATGTAATTTTTTGGTACCATTAGTGGCAGGAGGCATGTTTAGACATAAAACTGCAGGATCATTGGAGATGCAAGAAACCCATCTTTTAGAGCTCTGTCCAGACTCTCTGGGGCAAAATGTATGGAAACCTCCTAATTTGCATATGGATTGCACCAACAGAAGTGACTTCACAGAAAAGGACATTGCAAGGAGCATCATCAGTATTTGATACGTGGAGGCACCATGGTAGTGACTTTAGAATGCGTTGCCATAAGTAAGCCAAGAGGCAAATAAGTTTGTGGGGCACATTACCTAACATGCATTATTGTTATATATGGATCAACTCTATAATTATCGGGCTTTTTTATTATAATAGCATGATATATTAACATAAACTTTGAAGTGAATCAGAATCATGAACAGAGCTTCAGGTAAGGCACAGTGGGCCACATTACGAGTGTGGCGGTAACTGTGCCGGTGATACCAGTGGGTTTGCTGCCAGACCCGAAAGAAATTACCGGTGCCTGACTTCCCGGTAACACTGGGGTATTACAATATCGGCAGCCGGAAAGTCAAGCGCCGGTAATTTTGTTAGTCCCCATTCCCATGGAGTCCCAGAGGACTCCATGGGAATGGGGACACGGAGTACTGGCACTGTTAACAACGTTCTCAGTGCTCCTGTGAGAACTCTACGAGTGGGTGCCATCCCGCCCAGCAGGTCTGACCCTGGCAGGTGGAACGGTACCCGCCCGCAGAGTCGTACTGTGCTGGTCCGGTAACAAAAGTAGCGGTAGGCTTACCAGCATCGTTGTTACCAGACCGGCAAAATCATAATGAGGCCCAATGTGATTAAACGGATTGCCCAGGAATACAAACTTTGGTTAAATGGTGAAACTAGGATGTGGACAATTTAAGCAACTGTGCACATCTTCCCAGATTTAGTTGATATAGATATTCATTAAGTTTTGATTTACATTTCATGTGCTTAAATAATTATAGCAGTGCCTTGGAAGCAAACCACATTACATAATAAGCTAGTCTTTCATAGTAGAATAACTGTACACTATATACATTGTCAGCGAAATGTGTTGAGGAATGAGAGTATGGCTTTGGTTTTATTCGCCCCATCCTGCATGCAAAGTCACAAAAGTATCATGCAGATTAACGTGAGCCTAACGCATCCCCCTTGGGTTTTAAAGCCATAGTCATGATTTCATAAAGCATGCAAAATTATGCAGCCTTCTCACTTCTGATCACTCCCTCCCATACAAATTTCTAAAGGGACAAAAGTCCCTGCTAATAGTCGCCCCCTCTCTCCCAGTGCCTAATGGCTCGCAGTGTAATGCTCTGTTGACACAGAGAAATGTGAGGACACTCTGCTTCCTGGAGCTCTTTGGGATATTGTCCTGGCAGCAGGACACCTCTACCATTCGGACAGGTTAAGGTAAGCGTGCTGAGCAGGAATTGCTCGGCACACATTGTCCTGCCAGTGGGACTCCTTTCCTGTTGGTCACCCTCTTTGAAGTGCCAAACAGGAGTGCTGTCCCACTGTCAAATGTCCGGTTCTGGCCTCCCGCTCGGTACGCTAGTGGTTGAGGTCATTTGAACACAGAAAAAAATACCTTAATATTAATGAGTCAGAATGTTGCAAGTAATTAATAAAATCAGTATAAGCAACCTAATGTGCTGGTTCAAAATCTTGCAGAATTCATTTTGTATTATCTCAATATGCTTGTTTGAGTCAGTGCCCTGGTAGCAATAATCAAACACAAGCTCCCTTCAGCCTGCTTGCAGGCCCTCTTTAGGTAAAGGAGGCACAGGCTTTAATACTGGCGTGTCTTAAAAATTGAATTTTAAAGATACTCCACCAGTCTTATGAAAGTTATAACAGAACTTTGGCAATGGACTCTTGTGGTGTAGTAGTGTTATCCCTCAGAGCCACCATCCACCCTTCCTCCACCCTGCCCCTTTCTTACAGTTGTCATGTCCCCCCCAACATTTTCAGCAAAGTTACTCCACTGGCAGGCTCTGCACAGATGTCAAAGCGAGCGTTCTACTCGCTGTGCTATCGGACCGGACTAGTGGCAGTAGATCCCCCGTAGAGTGGTAGTGTTGTCTCTCCTTTCCCTTCTCCTGCCGTTATCATCACTTCTGTGTTCCAGGCCAGCGCCTTTCCTCTACTGCCCCTGCAGCTCATTCTGCAGCGTGCAGACGCTGACCTGCACTTACCATGACCTTGCTCAGTCATGCTTCCTGCAACAATTTACAATTTATAGCCTTTTACTCATACAATGAAATCTAGAGCAAGCAGGCGGATATGGCTTTATTGATTGATTAAAATAAACCTGTAAAATAAAGTATGCAGTCTCAGTTATTGAAAACATTTAGGAGGTTTCCATACATTTAATTACAAGAGTTTTGTTTCTGATATCTGATTACTTTTTAAACACCACTTTATTTAATATAAAAGTCTGTGTGGCATTTGCTCCCTGGGGAAAAACAATGCACACCTGTCAAAGGGGATTTTATCATGATTAAAGGTAAGATGGTGAACCATTTCCTAAACACTAAAACACTTTTTCCATAAAAGGAATTTGTGCATACCCGACAGAAGCCAAATAATGACTAGCTTAACGAAATAAACAGTCAAACTATCAAACGTCATTTTGTATTTCAAGTGGGCTGTGGGTTTGTGTGTCAAGTTTGCAAACTTCTTGGGGGACACTGTGTCTTTTGATGGACATTGATATTCGTTTTACCAGCATGCAGCATTGTTTGACAAAGGATGTTTGATGAAAGGCTAAGAGAATACACAGGAGTCATCATGACGTTCAACACTTTCATTCAAAACAGCAGGTTGTGTTTAGGTAACTCCTAAAGATCCTATAGGAATCAGGCTAGAAACAGTGAAAGACGCTAACGTTAAAGTTGTCAGGATAGGTGAACTAAGTGTGAATCAGGGTGCTATCTATGGGGATTCTGGTCTTCACCAATATTCCCCAACTAACACCTGGCCTTCAGGATATAAAACCTGTTTTGCTCCTAGACTTCAATTTACAGTCTCTGAGGAATGGCACTCAGCCTGCTTCTTGGCTTACAAGTGCCATGGTTACATCATCCTGGTCACTTTTTGGCTTTTCATTGTAGCAACTACTTCTCGACCCCTTGCCTTGGAGTATTTATCAGGCTGCTTGACTTGAGTCAGTCAATGCCTGAGCTGATTATTTAGCACATTCCTACCATCTCTTCACCATTTCGTACACCCGTTGTTATTCTAACCCAACAATCATAGGCCTCTCTCCAACCCCAAGATTGCCCTCTCTCTCCCTGTCTCCTTCTCTGTCTCTCTCTCTCTCTGTCTCTTCCTCTCTCTCTCTCTCTCTCTCTCCATTTCCCTCTCTCTCTCTCTCGCTCTCTGTCTCTCTCTCTCTCTCTGTCTCTCTCTCTCCCCCTCTCTCTCTATCTCTCTCTCCTCTCATTCTCTCTCTCTCACCCTTCCTTCCCTATTCCCTCCCTCCCTTCCTCTCTCCCTCTTTCTCTCTGTTTGATCTCTTCACAGCATCTGAAAATTAGCCTTCAACAGGCTCTTTGGCTTCTCTCTGCATTAGCTTCTGGTCTCTGCCAGTGTCTGAGATATAGCCCTCATTGGTCCTGTCGTTACCTTTTTCTGGGACTGGTCTTTGCCAGGGTCTATGGTAAAAGCCTCAGCAGGATCTGTAGAATCTCTCCTTCTTTGCTTCTGGTCATTGCCAGCGTCTGAGACATAGCCCTCAGCAGGCTTGTGGGTGTCTGTTTTCTTCCAGAGTCTGTTATGTCATTTTCAAAAGGGTATCTAGAGGCTCTCCTTCTCTGCATCTGGTACCTGCCATGGGCTGAGATATAGCCGTATGCAGGCTGTTCATGTTTCTCTGCTACTGTCGCGATGGCCAATACCAATGTATGCAATGTAACCCTCAGCAGGCTTGCCGGGTTCTCTGTTTTTGGCTCTGTGCTCAGCCAGTGCCTGAGGTACAGCTTTCAGCAGACTTTTGGTCTTTTCACAGCCCCAGGGTCAGGTCTCCGACAGTATCTAGGGTATAGCTCTCAGTCAGCTCCGAAATGTCTCTACCAAGTCGCTTCCTCTGTGCTTCTACAGTGTCTGACTCTCCACCTGACTCCCATTTTTTCCACTCTCGACCTCCAAGATGGTAGTCCAGATTGAGACACTCCCGACAGGGCCCTTTCATAGGGTAATTAATTAATCCGATTAACCGTTTTAATCCTTAATGGGTTATTCCCCTTTCTCTCTCAAACATCTGACCTCTTGACAGGTTTTTCCATTAATATCTTGAGTGATCCCAATGTGCTTGATTAGCTGTTTCTTTTTTAATAATGTTGGATTAGGAGCTGTGTGGCAGACACCAAAGGCTTAAGGGTATGTAATGCAATGTTGATGTCAGCTGGAAGAGTGGATGTCTGTATGTGGGTCTGAGGTGGGAGCTGTTGTGGTAGATTGCTTGCTGGCTCACTGGTTGCCCCTCAGGCTTGCCAGTAGGTTGTGTCCTCATGATGCTGTGATCATCCCTGTTTGTGTGTATGGTTATCTAAATTGGATCACTCTGGTTGGACATGAACCACGGTCCACATCAAAGTTTACCCTGGAAGAAGGGCTCTCCTCTGAGGCGCCAGTGCTCCATATAAAGCTTAGGACAATCTCCATATCTAATCTGGGGTTTTTAATCTCTTTCAAGGTGCTACTTTTGTCCCTTAGCCTTACGGTCCTATTGCAACTCATTAGCCTTGGGACCAAAACAGCACCTAATTTAGGAGGTGGAATCACCTTTAAAGTGCTACTAGTGCTCCTCTGTCTTGGTGCCCATCACTACCTGATTGGGGAGGTGGATGAGTAAAAGACTGGCATTTTAGGGGAATTGTCACTGCAACAAATAGTGGCGCAACCCCCTTACTCTAACGTAGGGGATGTGCAGTATGAACCCTTGAACTTAAAAGATATGGTGAATCGGAACATATGGATCAACTCTGGGGAATTCCCCCTATACCTCCTTCAGGTATCCTGTCACACTGTGGGTGGTCATCACTGGTCCCCAGGCCCAGTTGGAGTCTTCAACGTCATCTCCAATAATTCTGGACTTTGACATTCTTTTCCCAGTATGCAATCTTGTTTGATAAAAGACAGTTCTAAACTTTAGAGTTCTCTTTCCCATCATGCACCTTTGTCATCTCCAATAATTCTGGACTTTGACATTCTTTTCCCAGTATGCAATCTTGTTTGATAAAAGACAGTTCTAAACTTTAGAGTTCTCTTTCCCATCATGCACCTTTGTTTAACAAAATATTTATTTAGATTGTAGAGCTCTCTTTCTCAACAGCCAGTCTTGTTTAACAAAAGAATGTACTTAGACTTTGGGACTCCATTTCATTTTACATCATGGATCCTTGTGTGGCAAAAGACAAAACATAGACTTTGGAAATCACTTTCGTAGCATCAAGCATCAGCTTGATGAAAGACAGTTCCTAAATTCTGTGACTACCTTGCCCAGCCTGGAGCACTTTTTGACAAAAGACAGTTATTAGGCTTTGGGACAAATTTCCTCAACGTGCAGGGTTGTTTAATAAAATACAGTTTTTCCGTTGTTTCCAGATCGTGGGAGCATAAACTTTCCATAGTATCTACCATTGAAGGAGCCGTTACATTCCAAATATTTCTGCGAAGAGTGGAGCGTGGCAGAGTGCTGGCTGAGTGTTACTGTGTTGCTGGGGTGCTGCGGTGGTGCGCTGGACTGCATCTCACAGCCTCTCGGCGGTGTGCCTGTGCTCCGTGAGTGTAGAGCTCACGGGTCGTTTTCAGCTAATCCCGTGCCACTGGGCCGACGGTTCAAGGTACGAAGCCATAACACCAATAAGCCAAACAACATTACGCCAGTAAGTGCTTTGCTCGCTTTTCTCTGACTTTACAAGTGATTCATCTCGTTTACAGTCTACTTATTGGTAGCGATGGCGGCAGAGCTGCGAAGCAAACATTCATCCATGCAAAACCCTGCGACTTTCACAGTAGTAGATACTAATGAAGCAGCATCAAAGGAATGTGTTATGACAGAAATTGTCTTTTCTCTGCAAAAAAACATAAAACGAGCTAAAATAACTACCTTTTGCCAACCAGTGGAGGCAGAGGCAATTGATATTAGTTTAAAGAAACGTTATAACATTCAGTCTGAACAAACTTCTATTCCTCCAATCACTGAAGAATTGGAGGTGACAAATGCGGGGCAAAACACCTCCTTGGGGGTAAGTGCAAATAATAAATGCAAATAATGACTGAGGGGCAAGCAGTGATGACATTTGCACACAACGAGAGGAGTCTGTCATCCTGGAATAATCGTTTCCATGGCTCTGTAGACATATGGGCGATTTAACTGGCAGAGCAGACCTGTCGGCCATTACGGATCAATGTGGTCCTAAGAATGAGGACTACAGCCCCCTGCTGAAGGGGGCACGGCCACATCCCGATGTCCTAATTCACCCCAGTATCTGTGCAGCCACAGATTATTTTACCCCAAATAATACACAATCGAGGTGAACATCGAATATCTTGCCCAATGTGGACTCCTTGGGGCTGGCTTCTATATCGGCCCTTCATTTAGTGTTGGAGTCTTGGTTACACCTCTTCGATAACATCAAGGTCCTTGTGTAGGATAACGATGGGATAATTGCCATGGTGGAGCACAAAACACAAAAAGTATTGGACTTCCTGGCAAGGGGGAGTGTGATGCAGGTGGTTCCACAATCTATGGGGACCCAGGCGGATCAGGAAATGTCTCCTGCCCCTAATTCTTCCAACGCTCTTAGAACTATATTGTTTGAATCACACCTTAGTCAAACTCCTAACAGTCCAACCACCTTGCTTACCTACCAAACAACACTAAGTCTGTCTCCAGTGTTGTTTGAGTCCCCAGTAGAAGAGAGCCTAATTGTGATTGATCTCCCAACGTCCCCTCAGGCTTGCGGGAATCAAAAAAATAAAACTAGGAAAAAACATTTCAGCCAAATAAAAATAAAAAAAGAAATCTGCCAGCCCTTAACTTAAACAAACACAAATCATCATTTAAATGTTTGCGATCACTACCAGAAGAGGGAGAGATCATTGATCGCAATACCCAGGTTACGGCAGCTTGTACATCTATATTAACAACTTTGGCTACATTAGAGGTGGAGGCAGGCAAGCCATCTTCTAAAGCTGTCTATCGCCCATCAATCAGACAAAAATCACCACCTACTTGTGGTTAACTAAAGATGCAGCTTGTGATCCTGTCATTCAAGCCTGTGATTTGGTTACCCATGATAATGTTTCTGACCAAAGGGAAGCTAACAAGTATCTGAGGTCTAACACCTTGTTAAATGTAAATGTTGCGTCCACGGTTCAGCACTCTATGAGAACGACAACTGAGAAGGACTTACTTTTTACAGCAATGGGGCCCTTGCCTTCCCAGAGTGGGCTCATAACTAAGCCAAATAGTCAAGTTTCGGCTTTCATTGGCTGGGAAAATCTGATGCAAGTAAATGGGTCCCAGCAGATGAATCGGCGTAAACTGTTAGGTATTTTTCATCAGATTCCGTCTTTGCTACTTTTACATACAGGCGACATCAACTACGTAGCTTTATCTGAACACGGAACAGATTGACTGGTCAGTTACTTTTATTCACCTCTAGTTGGTCATTTGGTGTTGGATGAGCAAGCAATTCTGAGATCCATTGTCCACTCAAGAAGAGACTACAACTTTTCTCTCTTTCACAGAGAGGCTACATGCTGGGGGGGATAAGCCGGGTAGGTTGCTGGCCTGGCTGTACAAGAGTGAAACCCCCTGCACAATAATCAGGGAGATTAGAGTTGTGGAGGGCCGAACCCATAATACCCAGGAAGGGGTGAATGAGGAGTTCCTCAAGTATTATAGACAATTATATGAGGACACGGGGGAGATTGGGGATCAAGACATACTGGAAACAATAGAGGATATGTGGCTACCCACCCTGGATGACCTAGAACGTGCAGAGCTGGACACCCCGATAACTTTAGAAGAACTGGAGGTGGTGATCCAACATCTGCCCACGTGTAAGGTGTCAGATGGGTTGCCTAGTGAGTTTTACAAGACATATAGGCAGGAGCTGCTTCGGCCATTGCTTGACATGTTTAACGAAGCCTACGAGGTGGGAGAACTGCCATCGTCCCTCCGCGAAGCAGTGATCATCCCACTCCTGAAACCAGGCAAGCCGGCCAGGGAGTGTGGGTCATATCGACCCTTGTCCATGCTCAACCAGGACAGTAAAATACTTACGGCAGTGCTAGCTAACAGGTTAAAGAGGGTGATTGGTAAGTTGAAGTTAAATGAGAACTTGGTCGTACCACTTCCAACTACTCCTCTTAATGTACTGCAAAGAGTTGAATGGGATTCATTTATGCTGGGGTGGGGCTGTCCCTCATTCCACTAGATGAGGCTTTAGAGGGTAAAAGCCCCTCACTTTTCACAGGGGGACCAGGCAGTCGTGGGTAGATCATCAGTATGTGTCAGATGAGCTAACAAATGTGTTTGGCCCCCTACAGATAGTTGATCCAGCTGTGGGGGACCATATTATTCTGCACCTTTTAATCCACATCGCAGCAGGGTCTCTGGACTGAAAACTCACTATGGCTATGTTAACACCTGACCGGGGGAAGGGGTGGGCTAATGGTTACATCGAACGACTATACTTGTCAAATGTTTAACAGTCTAATATTGACTGCAATCCCCAATTATTTCCAGAGTAATGGTGGTACATCCGTATCTCACTTTCCTGTATGGACCTTTTATTGGGTGATTCGCCAATGCCTGAATAAGCTATCTAATAAAGGTCAGTATACATTTGACATACGAATAACAAAGTCAAAAATGATGAAAAGAACTATGCTGCGTAATCTAGCAAAACAGGATCTTCGTCACTGGAATGTATGACTTGTAGGAGAGTTATTGCACAGACAAATAAAAATAATGTCAAAAGCTTAAATATGAAAATGTTCACAAAAGATAACCAGATTGTTTTGATGCTTTTAATGGAAAATAACACAGACGGCTTTTGGGCAATGATCAATAACAACCTGGGTAAGGTTCCATCCCAAATGGTATGTCCCATTCTGGAAAAGGTTTGGCTAGAGTATCTTACTAATAAATACACTAGTCCAGTCGGGTTTACCCTGGGAGATCAAGTCACAATGGGGTATATAATGCTGGGTGATTGCCCCTGGATAGACAAGGATATTTTTTGGGCTATATCCAGAGCCAAGGCTTCTAGGGCCCGTGGCCCGGATGGCTGGGCCCCAGTAATGCGCTCCAGGTATATGGCTTCCTTTTTTGAGGGCTTTGGTCAACAATATATACAAGATGCTTGTTATTTCACCCACATGGAGGGAGTCTATACGTATTCCGATTTATAAAAAAACGACAACCGCAGCAACCAGAAAAGTTATGGGCCCATAGCCTTACTGGATGCTGCCAGCAACATTTTTTGTTCACTTTTGCCAAGAGATCTCAACAACATTTTCTCTCAATTGAGCACCATAAACCCCTCCAGGTGCGCTTTAGATGCCATATGGGGACGGCATTAAATGCAACCATTATGACACATTTACAAGCTGGCGTGAAGAAAGCTTCAAATAGAACCATATACATGGCATCGATTGATTTAAGCAGCGCTTTTGATCGGGTCGAGATAACTACCCTGTGGAATAAGTTACTGGACATTCAGGTGTCCCTCAAACTAGTGCAGCTGATAAAGCTTATACATTGTGGCACGACCATGAAGGTTAGGCTCTCCTAGAAAGGTTTTTCGTCCAAATCCATCATAACATCGGTAGGAATTAAACAGGGGTGCATCTTGGCCCCTGTCCTTTTTAATGTTTTATATCAGTGACATCAAACTACTCTGTTCCCAACGCTACCTTCAGACATGAATTCGGGTTAACTTACTTGCAAACAAGATTTTTATGGAGACAGATGTCTTGCTATGCAAAGATAATTTCTCCCTCGCCTAATTTGTTGTGTGTCGACCTGAGGAAAATTATGGGGGACAGGTATGTAGAAACTATTAATGTTCTTAAGATTAAAATGACAAATGTATTAGATTGTATCAGTTCAACTGAAGATGAACTTATAACACGCTCCGCTAGTACCAAACAGAACTGGCTGGAGACGATTGACCAACTGAGCACTTAGAGTACATATAAAGAATATGTCAAATTCCCGATAAAAAAAGTGGATCTGCCCAGGAACTTTTTCCTTGCAATAAAATATGCAATACCTTCGCGTTCGGTAAAACCACTTGCCTACGCCGGTTTTACCTTCAGGCTCTTTGAAAGTTCATAGTCACCTGGGGTCTGAATGCCGTCTTTGTGGAGGTGTGAAAACACCAGAGTTTGTAAGACACTTGGGCCCTCATTACGACCCTGGCGGAGTGGGTTTACGCCAGCGTTATTCGCGGCCGACCCGTCCGCCCTACTACGACTTTCCGTAGCGCCATGGAACGTTTTCCGCCTGGTTTTTCCGGGCGGAGAAATCCATGGCGCTACGGGACCTTGATGTTAATTACGCCACCGTATTTTACAGCAAAAGGAGACACTCGACCGTGAGCTGACAGAAGACGAATTACAGCTGGCGCTAACGCAACTCCAAACAGGTAAGACTCCGGGACCTAACGGGTTCCCGGTGAACCTGGAAGCGCATTGGGGGCTCACTAATTACACATATGCTTTGCATGTTCCTCCGGAGCAAAGAACTAGGCATCCTTCCCATAGATCTTAGGGAGACATGTACCGTGGTGCTACCCAAGCAGGGACAACCCGCAGATCGGTGTACCTCCTACAGGCCAATCTCACTGATAAATGGGGAAGCCAAAATCCTAGCCCGGGCCCTAGCCAACAGACTATTGGGAGTAATAGAATCTCTGGTCCATCCTGATCAGTGCGGATTCATACCAAATAAGTCCACCCGCATGAATGTACGCAGGCTTCAGTTGGCCCTGGAGCGCGCCCCGAGATACCTGACCCGCTAGCCTTGCTAGCAATAGATTTTGAAAAAGCATTTGATTCGGTGGGATGGGGCACTCTGTGGGACATCTTAGAATGAATGAACTTTGGACAAGGTCTAATTTCGTGGACTAAGCTCTTATATGCCTCTCACGTTGCTAGAGTCAGGGTTAATGGTAGACGATCGAAGGTATTCCCATTAAGACGCAGTACGAGACAGGGGTGCCGCTTTTCTCCCCAGTTGTTCCTTCTGGCAATAGAGCCACTTGCAATCAGGCTCCAGGCGGATAGCGGTTGGTCCGGATTCGTCTGGCCCAGAGGCGGGGAAGATAGGCTTTCATTGTATGCTGATGATCTCCTTATTTACCTCAGCACTCCGTCCAAATCATGCCCGGTGGTGTCTCAAATCATTGCCGAGTACCAACGGTACTCCGGCCTTCGGGTGAATACCCAGAAGTCTGTGTTCTTTCCAATTCAGGGGGGTGCAAATGTGTTCCCAGACTCTTGCCCTTATCCTGTCTCCATCCGGGGTTTCAAGTATTTAGGCATACAAATCAGCCCCTCACTAGAGGAATTCCTCCAACTGAACCTTCAGCCGGTCTTGGACAGGCTGGCCACAGACATCTCCCACTGGAAACTACTACCTCTGTCCTTAATGGGTAGGGCTGCATTATTTAAGATGATGTCACTCCCGAGGTTGTTATATGTCTTACAAAATGTCCCATTTCCCATCCCCTCGGGTATCTTTACATCAATAGACGGGCTTATATGGACTCCCTTATGGATGGGGAAACAATCCAGGATCGCCCTTAAAACATTACAGCGTTCAATTTGGGAGGGTGGGATTGGACTACCATGCATCCGTACATACTATCTAGCAGCGCAGACAGGGGTGGTCAACGACTGGTTACACGGGAATAGTGAGCTTCCCCACATCTGCCTAGAGCTATCGGCTATGCACCCATGGACCCCTCTTCGGGTTCTGTAGGCCCCTAGGGGTGATTTGGCTAAAATCCTCCGTATGTCACTTCATACTCGGCATTCATGGAAGGAGGCACACAAAAATATTGGCTGGGGAGCCAGGCCCACCTTGGTGCAACCCTTATGGGGCAACACGTACCTCCCCGAAATCCAAAGGATGGGGCCCCTGGGGAACTGGGAGGGACTCGGGATTCATTCACTAGAACAAGTGGTTCAGGGAGGACGCCTAGTTGAATTCGATGTCCTCAAGGAACGCTTCGACCTGCGACCAGGAGACCGCCTTAGATACATACAACTTGCCCACGCCATAGATGGCCAGTTTTTGGTCTTGGGAGAAGTCCCGCCCTGCTCCCCCCTGGAATCTAATGTGCTTGCGGAATGTATCTCTTCTAGGGTTACTTCTATGCTATACCAGGTGCTTAACCCCTTCGGTACCCAAGAGCTCACTAGGCTGAACCAGAAATGGGAGGGGGATGTGGACAAGTTGGAACAGGAAGAGTGGGTGGAAGCTCTGATGTTTCCAGAGAAATAGGCATAGATGCGAAATTACGTTTGATCCAACTCAGGGTATTGCACCAATCCTATTATTCCCGAATCACGCTGGCTAAATAGAGTGGGACAGTCGGCGAGGGCTGCCTCCGATGCAAGCATGAAAGGGGGTCCTTTTTCCATATAATTTGGCAGTGTCATGTGGTACGGTCTTTCTGGGAGTGTTGCTTGCTGGGAATAGTGGGAACCCAAATTCCGCTAGACCCAAAGGTGATTCTGCTCGGGATTTGGGGAGAACTGGGCCTCACCAAATATGAAAAACTGTTTGTGGCCGTTGCATTGGGGGTGGGCAAAAGACTGATCGTAGCTAATTCGGGGTCCGATGCTGCATTGAGCATGACTCGGTGGACTAATGCAGTGACCAGGTGCGCTTCCTTGGAGAGACGAGTTTACACTGCAAGAGGGTGCCAACGCAGGTTCCAAAAGGTCTAGGGGAGATGGATGGATGATCAATGAGACTTAGTTTCTGACGACCCACCCCCCTTTTTTCTTTTTTTTTTCCTCTCTCCTTCTTCTTTTCTTCTCTTCCCCCTCCCGGCGGCCCTCCTCTCTCCACTCTTTCCCCTCCGTCCCTGCCGACCGCGGCTGCCCTCTGTTTATACACGGCGTAATCCTGGCTGCAACTTGGTTGTATGTATTACTGAGTCCACTGATTCTTGCCTACCTCACCTGTATGTTTCATGCACTTGTTAAAAATTAATAAAAAGTGTTATTAAAAAAAACAGTGTTGTAACAGTGGTGTTTCACTTTCTCATTGAATTAAGCTCCTAGGTTTCAGCTTTCACAGCTACACTTATTTGGTGGCCTAACCTTCATCGGGGTGATGTATTCAGCATGGAATGTATGAATTTGGAATGCTAGTCTCAATTCCATGCTAAACAATGTGAGTACATCTCCCTGTGCAATTAATATTTTGGAGGTAGGAAATACAGGTGTTTACCTCTCTAGGGATTGCTATTGAATGCCACACTGGAAATACCCTATCCGGATATCTCTGTGTCTGTCTTATTGCTTCATGTCTCGCTTTCTTGTATATCGTTGATGATGCTGAGTATATCCCTTCAAAGAGACCCATCTGAAAACATAAATAAAATGATGAAAAAGGAGATGGGTATAGCTGAGCCAGATATATAAATTCAACAACCACCTCTGTAGTACAGCATTCCATCTTACCATCGCTGGAAGCTCTAGAAATGGTTTAAAAACATGCATAGATGCTTGTTATTCACAGATTACTACAAAAGTGAACAGATGGAGTTGGCATCAGAGTTGCTGCAGTCTTTAGCAGTCTTTTCTTGGGGTTTCTACAGAGCCTTACTGTGGAAGTCTTTCCACCACCTCTACCGACTGGGCTGCTTCTGCTCTGCCTCTACAAAGACTCCATTTTGCCGAGGAGCGGCGTAGAGTTGGCATAGTTGCTGCAGTCTTTAGCAGTCTATGGCAGCCCCGGCTAGCAGGCACCCGAAGACCAAACCGGGTGTAAAAACACGCAGCACCAGACTTTTGTCGACAGACTTTTCAACAATGGAACAACTGGAAATCGACCTTACATTGCCAGATGAAGATCATCATCCTAATTCTCCACCTGAACAGACTGCACTGGCTAGATCGAATCACCCAGCGCCCATTGTTTCAACTCTATCTGCAGCGCGGGTGAACGAACTCGAAGTAAACTAAGTATCAGGTAGATCCAAAACTGCTCAAATCATGCCGCCCACTCTTACCTGTTGCCGAGTCTTTGAGTCCCTGGGGGGGCCAAGCGGAGGGGGCTTTGGTGAAAAACTTCCCTTCAGCGGCCGTGGTCGGACAAATCGGCCGACCGTCGCCAAGTGCACAAACAATGGAACATCTGAGCAGTCGGCGGGAGATCGAGAACAAAGTGGGCGGACCTAGTGGGTGTAGCCTAACAGATACTCACAAGGGACCGTCCACAAACACCCCCAACACGTTGAACATTGAAACGCGGGGAATAAGCTTTACCTTGCCGCACAATACGGAAGGGAGCGCAACAACAGACTCTCCTCAAGTTGAAAGTACTTTCTCTCCATCACATGCGGATTTAAAAAATGGGAAACCAAAGAGAAAAATAACTTCACCCCCAAAAGGTCCACTGAGAAAGACAATAAAAAATACAAAGTTCAAAAAACAAGAGAATATTAACGGAAAAACCCAGAATCTTACTGAAAAAAAGCACCCCAAACCTTGCCAAATTCAATGGCAAAATACTTTTTTCAACAAAAAAAAAGGGAGCTCTAACTACCCAGCAATTACCAACATCGGAGAAATCTCAGACGCTGCACTCTTAGACGAAGTGTTAGACCAACAGGACCTTTTAATAGAAATAGAAAACGAAAAAGGAAAAGAGAGCGCCCGTATTCCATCATTAATGGGCAACATGACCCAGCCTCCCACAAAATTCCTCCCGCTTGATAATAGAAAATCGCACTTTGGAAGACCACCAACATTAAATGACACCAAATTGCCTGATGGCGAATCGAGCTCCACGAAATTAATAACAAATCCAGTTCACTACTTTGGTGCCTCTAAGGATCAAAGCACTAGGCCATTCTTGCCTAACTCGGACACATTGCAAGACGAAGATGACCCCATGCAACCGAATTCAAATGAGGGTGCCCCCTCTGGGCAACCAGACATCCGAAAAGATAATAACAATGATATTCCACTGCCCCACGATATCCACCCCCAAACCCTGAAAAAAGAAGCAGTGGCAACCCAGACCTCGTTCTCAAAATCTAGACAATCTAGAGATGAGAGGATCTTTGGGAGGACCCGTGATGAACAAGAAGTCACCCCTCAGGAGAGGAGACAGAAAGACAATCACTATGCACCCCCTGAACCTCAGCGTAACGTACTAAAGGAGTTAAGTATGTACAACGCCAGTGAGGAATCGAGTGCATCTAATGCAACACCTCATCACAGAAGACGCAGAATATCAGAGTTGCAACTCAATAAAGATACCCCCACAAAAAAACAGACTTATTAACAATAATGTCCTCCGTGACTATAGCCTTGGCGCCCTTTTCCAAATTATATGAGGCTATAAACGATACACTAAGAGATCACTCAACGTTGATAGCCTTAATGCATACTAAAATTATCCATCTGGATGGATACATAACTGCAAAGGAACAACTTAGACCAAGGCTAAGACCCCAACGGTGCATGACGGATTCCGAAGAAAGCACTCAAATGCTCTTCAAGCAAGTCTGCGAACGAGAGGTAATGTGTAGTCCAAAAGACTGCCTATCTCACAATCCCGGTCTGTCTAAAAACCACCTTCAGCAAACTGTCCAAACAGGAAAGAAAACTACCGGTCGTCTTGAAAACAGGAAAATTCCAGGATTAACTCCCCAGGAAGAAGTTATACTAAAAAGCACGACTTGCTTAAAAAAAAGTGGAAAGGACCTAAATTCTGTAACGACTGACCTGACAGAAAAAATCCAACCAAATAAAAGAAATGGATGTGTAGTGCTGGAATTGGAGCCTCCAATACAAACATCAATTTCTAACAATAAAAACCAAAAGCTTGGCCATAGACAAACAACTATAGAAGAAGCAAATAGAGACTTCGCTATCTTTGAAAACACCAAAAAGAAATCTGATGATCAAAAACAAAGTGGCAAATCTGGGGCCTTACCTAAGTCAGCCAACTTAAATCAAAAAGTGACTGAAGAAGTGATAAAACCACTAATAAAAATTGGCTCAATGCCCCAAGAAGCCAAAGAAAAAAGTGCAAGCACTCGCCAGCTAACTCAAAAAAACACCCAAGATTCAAGAGCACCGTCCATATCTAGAAGCTTCTCTGAAACAAGCGTGGACTTGATGGATATGAGTCAATACTCGATCGAAGAATCCAATCTTCCCCAATCGCCTGAAGACCCCCAGTTAAACCCATTAATGTCAGATTTCTTTCCATCAAACCAATCTAAGGAGCCCGAAGACTTAGCTGACCATAGCCGTTCAGCAGAATTTCTGACTATGGAGAAAAAAGCTTACGGAATGCAGGGCCCCGGCCTACATTGATGAAAGGAAGCCCCATGCAAGCCCGGAAAGGACCGGGGAAAGGCTTCCAAGATTCCATAATGACAAAACAGCCCCCAAATAGAAGCTCTAGATATAGACAATCTGACAAACATCGCTCTGGCAAAGACACAAAAGCGCATAAGACGGAGGACCGTCGCCCAGTGAGAGAACTAAACAAAGGCAATCGGGCCTTTAAATTAGAAAAAATATTCAACAAAAATAATGAAAAAATCATAATGAATAGGAAAACAGTATTGGCCTTATTGCAAGCGGTGCCGAACCTAAGATAATTGCGTACAGATGATTTACGATTCATTGAATTTTGTGAGGAAGGACGCTTCAACCAAGTGTATCTTCACATTCCATCTTCAATAGTAAGAGGAATGCTGGCAGACTCAATTGAAAGCTTCCTAGCTCTGGGTTACGACCAAATGGAATTAAATAAGCACTCCAACCAGAATAACAGGAAGCTAACCACAGAAAAGGAGAAACCAGCAGAGACTAATGAACCATACATATCTTATGCTGAATATCTCCAAAGAACGAAAGTAGAAAGACCAACAGATAAACAATACATCGGTAGGCCCTTGTTAAAGGATAATACGGAGAAGAAAAATAACTCAGTCGAGAATAACGATGTCCAAAGGTGCGCTGGGGAAGCCACTAGAGATGAGCAATATAAAGATCTTCTGGGGGTGGGCAGAAAGCCGAAAGGTCCCCAAACTACATTCAAAATTACTTTTGAACAAGAACTAACTGGTGAAAACAACGCTAGAACTGAGCAGGCAAACAAATCCACTTCACCATGAGGTAATAACAACGAGAGTTGGTTTTGGCTGGCATAGTAATTCGACTCGGGAATCCAGAAGCAATACCGGCAAAAAGAAGAACAACAATTCAAGACCATGGTTCTTGCCTCCTGGAATACAAGAGGGTTTCACTTTTAACAAAACCCAGTGATGTAAACTTGGGGAAGTTTGATATCATTTGTTTGCAAGAATCATGGCTAATGAGAAAACCGTACTTAGAGGGTTACGAAATAGCCATATCACCAGCAGCAAAAGGGGCGAAGGGGAGGCCCACTTCAGGATTGGTAACTGCCATTCGATCCGGTGTCAGCCTGGAACTAAAAGAAACTGTTGTAAACCATCCCTTCATATTAGCAACCATGATAACCTGGCACGAAAAAAGCAAACTTCAATGGATCACCCCTAAGCTAACGACCAAGAAGACTTCGGGGAAAAGTTCCATTATAGTGATCAACATCTATTAGAACCCGAAAGTTGTAAGTAAGAACAACTTCTGAAACTCGTTGAAAAGACCATTGACGAGGCACGCACAAGTCATCAAGTAACCTATATAATTGTCGGTGGAGATCTGAACACAAACATTGATCAAGATGCAGTACAAAGAAATAGTGAAACAACATCAAATAACAGAGGAATTGCCTGGTCTAAATTAATGGCCTCTAGAGACCTCCATAATTTGCATCTGTCAGACTCTGCGGGTCCACAAATACCATCTTGGGAGAGGGATGGCCAAAGTGCTACTATCGATTATATCTTCACATCAAGAGAATTCCTTACACACGTCACGTCCTTTCAAGTTGTAAAACCAACTAAGAGCGACCATAACTTACTAAGAGTTACATGGAAAGCAGCAACATAAAGAAAGGATCAAATGACAACAGACGTTGAAAGGAGCTCAAATGGAACCCGCCTAAAAATAACAGAAGAAATGATTACATCACTGACTAAGCGTTATAAAGAACTAACGAATACGGATCAGTGTGTTAACATGAGTCAGGGCGTGGACTATCAACCATTACTGATGTACTACCATCATAGAATCGACCACTCGAAGAACAAAGTATGGTGGCTGATAAAAAGAAAACAATGAGACGGTAGAAACGCCAAGCACTGAAGAGCGGCACAAAAGACTCTGGGGAGAAGGCAGCTAAAATAGTAAACACCTATAAAAACTGGCACATGTTCCATAGGAGCAAACTTTATCAATCAGATGCCGAAGAGATGCTCAAGGCCCTTTGTGGTCAGAAAACTAAGGAATTTATAAGGCAAACATTCACAGTAAACCAGGCAGCCCTACAAAAAAACGTTGGTTGAGGATACCTGGATCTTCCACTTTAAGAACTCTTTTCCACTACAAGCAACTTGACAACAAACACCCACCTGAGTTAGAACATCCTTGGAAAATTCCATATGAAGAAGATCTAATAAAGAAAAAGATATCCAAACTGAACAGGTCTAGAGCCCCAGGACCCAACGGGATCAGAAACATCGATCTAAAAAAACATCAAGAAAAATGGGCACCTCTTATATCGGTGATCTTCAAAAGGTGTGTGCAGACTAAATCAGTTCCTCCATCATGGAAACGCGCTACAGTCGTCCCGATTTTCAAGAAAGGCGCTCGAGATTGTCCTAAGATCTATTGTCCAATAGCGCTTTTGGACGTGATAGGCAAGCTATTTGGATCTTTCTGTTTAGACGACTTCCAAGACTGGGTAAAAACAGCTGCTTGTGCTGACTCTTTCCAAACAGGATTCGTTAAAGAGACTAGTACATCAGCTAACATCCTTCTACTTAGCTCCCTAAAGGGAAAAAATCAAAGACGGCAGCCCAAGGATCTTCATAGCGACTGTCTGTGGCAGACACTTACCCAGTGGGATTGTCCTAAATCAATACTGGAATAGATCCAAGCCCTCTACACCGATATGAGTATGAACATCAGGCTAAACGGCGAAGGGCTTATCTCGGAGAGCATTAGTATGCACAGAGGAGTTAAGCAGGGATGCCCCCTAGCCCCAAACCTCTTCAATGCGTACCTGGGTGACTATCAATACTCAGATGAGAACATTCGCTCATTTCCACCAAAATTAGGAGACGTCAAGATATCGGGTCTCTTATACGCCGATGATATGATTCTACTCGATCAGACTCCCTTTGGTCTCCAGCGGCAGTTAGACAATTTGTCAAAATACATCAGTGACAACAAACTGGAGATCAATAAGAACAAGACCAAAATAATGACCATTGAGAAGACTGTCAAGAAATCTGAAAACCTTCAATGGTACTTAGAAGGAGTGAAAATTGAGAGGGTAAAGAAGTTTAAGTTCCTGGGTATTGTTTTCAATAACAGCTTGGTTGAGCAACAAATGCAGATGTTCATATTTGAGAAGATTAGGAACCTGGTATCACAGGCCAAAATGGTGGACAAAAAAATATGGCCGCTTCTCAATCATCCCTACCATCAAATTCTACAAGGCCTAGGTAGTACATGCCCTGACAGATGGAACGGAAGCAGTACCTCAATTACCACGGAATATTTGGTTAAGATTGGAAGGATATTTTTGGCAGTGGATTCTAAATCTACCAATCTCCACTCCCATGCCAATCATCCGGCGCAAACTGGGTTTGATGTCTCTACAAAGTATAGTAGAGCGTAATATGTTGATGCTATATAGGAAAATTATAGCTCCAACTCGCCCTCTGGTGTTTACCGTAATTCATTCAGAATTAGAAAAAGGCAAAAACAACACCATCAAAATTTGGGGAGTGAATAATAAATCTGTCCTACAAAGAATTAACAGTTCAGAAGACGAACTGTGGATAAACACGAATAAAACAAAAAAAACTCCTGGAATCAGATTGGATAGACACACTCGACTCAGCCAGTAAATACAAATCAATGGCAGACGTACCAACTAACCCAAAAAGAGTGAATCAGCTATCAGATTACTTGAAAACATTTCCAAATAAAACCTGTAGAATTTTTTTTTCTAAGGATTAGGCTCAACATTTTGCCTACAAACGAAATTTTGGAAAAAAAGGGGACTATCGACCATTAAAAACTGTAGATATTGTATCAAAGCGGAGCAGCCTGAAACTCTTAGACATCTACTCCTGTCGTGCGGAGGCCTGTCGTCACAACGAGAACAACACTTGGGACATTTACTTTCAAAATACCAATCGTACACCGAGGAAGATTGGTGGAGAGTCCAATGGGTAATAGCAGTGGTGGCGTTCTTTCGAAAATTGGACTTGGGAAACAACACAATGGGAACTTGAAGAACTTGAGAAGTTGAGCCTCATAACTCAGCTATTCCTACTCTCCTACTTCTCTCCTACTGCTATTCCTGCAGGCCTACTCTCCCCACTCCTGTGTAGTTAGAAGAAGTCAAATAACATAAAGGAACCAAATGGAGATAACAGATGCTAAAGACTTTAAAGCTGATACACTCTTTCACTAAATTTTAATGGATTGTAAAGTTTTAAAGATGTCAGCAAAGATTTCTTGTAAAAATTGTAAATCAATTAAACAAGTAAATTAAAAAAAAAAGTGGACAGATGTTAACACTTCTTAATGGCAATTGATATCTAAATGAATTAAGTCACGTGAAAAAACAATAGATTCCCCCATGGAATATAACACTTACATTTTTGGGTGCATTGAATTAGCGTATGCCAAAACTGAGTGGAGAACAGAGCTTTACCCACAACTGTCCCCATAGAAATGTTGGATTTCATCTTTTGTTGATAAAAAGATATTCCCAGATAGGTACATATATATATATTTTTTTGTCATAGTAGAACACAACATCACAGAAACGCATTTGTGATATTTTAGTGGCAGAGAGCAAAAGCACAGATCAGCACATGTAATTTATTGGCAAAGAAGAACTTTACTTCAATGAGAATCATCTACGATTTGGTCGCTGAAGGTGAACAAAATCACCAAGAGGTTCATATGATTTATTGCGGCAAGAGTACATACAATCTTGAGACTAGTCTGTGATTATATTTTGGTGGCAAAGAACAGAAAATGTCAGGGAGGTAGAAGTGCTTTTTTGGTGGAGGGAAACATAAACGTTTGAGGAGCATCTGTGATTTCTTTTTTGGTGGAGAAGACCTAAATCACAGAGAGGACCACATATGTCATTTGCCTAGACGACCAGAAACCCCCACATTGAAGCACATGTGATCGTTTTGATAGAGGTGAACACAAATACAGACAAGTCACATGCAACTGTTTTAGGTGGAGAAGTGCAAAATCACAAAGTGGTGCATATACTTTTTGGGTGGAGGGCAACAAAAGCACAGAGAGAACCGTAGTATATTGGAATGGAAGAGAACAAAATCGCATTGAGGCACAAGTTCTTTGTTGGTTCGAGGAGAAAAAAAGACAGGTACATGGAGAGACATGTTTGTGATGCAGTGCATGAGAACATAAAAACACAGAGAAACAGCTGTAATTGTTTGGGTGGAGGAGAACAGAATCACAGAAAAGCTTCTGTTTTTTGGTTGAGGAGAAGAAAATAACTGAGGTGCACACCTGATTCTTTGAATTGTGGTTTCAAAACCACAGGTAGGCACATGTCTGAGTAGAACGCAAAATCATAGAAAAGCACAAGTGTGCCACGGTTAAGCAGCTCTTCCCCCTCAATGATCTCTGTTGTGGAAATAAACTGTTGGAAACATTATTGGGATGTGTTATACTGGTGTTATACTGGGGCTGGAACACTAATGTTCTGTGTGTTAATTAACACCCCGTGCAGCTCGGCACTCGCGAGGGTCAGCCTTGGGGCTTCGGCTCAGTGTTGGGAGCACTGCCTTCTGCTTCACTTTAAAAACTATTGGGAACACAAAGCGTGCGCAATACAAGTGTGACAAGTGTGCCACAGTTAAGCAGAGTGGCTGGGTGGCCTGAGGATTTGGGCACACCAGACTCTGCAGCTGGGTTTAGTCACGTCCACCTGTTAGCACCCTACTTGGGCTGTTGGTGGTGTCCAGTGTTTTCATTTCAATGGCAGGGCAACCTGGTTTGTGTAGTCAAACAGCCCATTTCCAATCTATGCTGATTGGAGGTGGAGATGGGGACAAATCTGCTGTAGTTCAGAAAGAGGTTGCTAATAGAACCCATGATGGCCTCTCCACTTGTTTCGCAATTGCGACAGAACTTGGGTGAGTCATTGCCTATTAGTGAAAGGTCCCTGGGAATGACCATATGTGTGCACTGCTGGCTACAGTAGGAAGGACAGTAACACCTGGTATATCAATTTTGGACAAAGTTGTATTAAAAAACTTCAGTGGGTCTCAGATACCAATGAGGTTACACTGGTATGCTGTTGTGTTCTGTTGATAATTGCAATACTTCATCTGGTTCAAATAGTAATTCTGTTTCTGTTGCCTTTATAAATGCCCTGTTGGGCTGATTCTCCTCTTCTGTCCTGTGTTCGGGTCTTTGACTCGTTCCGACTTTCTACCGGAAACAAGGATAAATGAAAAAATGAAATAATCTTGTATATATAACTACAAACATATGTGTGTATCATGAATATGTAATGTATGCACTGAAATGTGAAGCAATACCATATTGGCACGCAATAAGAAATAATATAATGTGCCTTGACAAAGCCCTAGGGCCTCATTACGACCCCGGCGCTAAACCATGGTGCTATTAGCACCATGGTCCATGCCGGGGTCCGCTATGGTGAATGGCGGAATTACCGCCCCATTCCAAGGTTGGCGGGGCGGTAATTCCCCTTCACCATGGGCCCTTCCCCATTCCCATTTTTGCCCCATAGGGCTCAATGGGAATGGGGAAGGCGCTAAGTACGGTACCGCAAATTGCGGCACCGTACTTAGCACCAAGGTCCCTTTGCGGCACCCTACTTTAACGGCTGGTAAAACCAGCCGTTAAGGTCGGGTCCCGCAAAGGGACCTCGTAATCAGGCGTTAAGGGTTTAACGGCGCTGACACCTTTTACGGCGCTGTTAAACCCTTAATGCCAGGGTCGTAATGAGGCCCCAAGGGTTGGCACAAGGGTTTTTAGTTTAAAAACAAGAAAATTACTTAATTTACACTAGCATGAATGCTGTATACAAGAAGTAACATACCTCGCACTAAAGTCACTACTAATGTCACAAAGGAATACACTAAGTGAAATAACTTATGTAATATCAATGAATGTGGAACGAAACAGAAAAATAACTTATGTTTATGATATGAATAAAGAAATCTACTGAAAAAAGTTTACAAATTATATGAAAAACACCAACAAATGTGTACCTCACAGTAATTACATGGTTTGGGAAGCTGTAGAGACATCTGAACTTTATGCGCAAAGGATCACATAGAAAAAAAACTCCCCTCTTTTTACAACAAACAGACTGACAGGTGAATAATGGTCGCTACTGAGCCATGCAGCCACTGAACCCCAACTAACTGTGGACAGGTCAGTTACGAGTGAAACATAAGAAAGGAAAGCAGACAAACTAAATCAGGGGTAGAGCGCACAGACTGATACTATTCACCCAAAAAAGAAACCAAATTGTATGAAAAGCAGCCTGCCAAGCAACACCTATTGCTGGGCATAACATTAAATATTTTTTTTTCGGAGATCAAGTTTCCATACTGAGATTCGGCTGGTGAACTCTATTTGTGCAATTGCCATTGAAGAGTTTTCCCATGCAAATGACTTTAGTATGACTGAATTTTCTGAAACTGCTGATTTGGAACCGGGTGCAGCTGGTTGCTTGGTTAGCCCAGTGCAACTGTCTTCTGAAGTCTCCTGTGTGGGATCTCCTACAGAGTTAACTAATCTAATTGACAATAGCATGTCTGGGGTGTTGGGGGAAGTGGATATACGAGAATGCATCATACCCCACGAGAAGTGGATGACCGGATACACCTTAACTCGCCGACTGTTTCAGCGTTAAACATAGTGCTTAGTTCCTTCGATGAGTTATACGAGAATATACGAGGCAAAGTAAAGGCACATACTTTGCTTTTAAGTAAAATAAATGTGAAAATAGAAATGTTGGCTGTTGGGTCCTGTCAGCCCATCCCCCAGCAAGTGACTGATCGGCCAATAACATCAATGGATACGCCTTTGACTTTATCATCAAATGAGCAAACTGAGGGTTTATGTGGAATTGCCCCAATTGCGGCTGTGTATAAGTCTCGGGAGGATAGGTCAGGGGCAACGTGCTCACCTTGGAAGCAAGATGACACGGAGCAACACAGGTTTGGTCACCGCTCAGAAACCTTTGGGTATTAAGCATGTTATAAATAACCTATCATATCATCATATAAAGTGTAATGAAGCAGACGCCTTGGAAGGTTCTTCCAGTGGTCCTTCGGATGAAGGAACCAAAAAAGGTGGTAAAAAACTAAAACATCGAAAAAATGCGGAGGCTGGTAAACACAAAGGATCATCTTCTAGGAAATGTTTGCCTAATCTAACCATAGTGGAAACTTTGAATCGCTCCTCCACCAGAGCCATTAAAAAAGGGTCCTCGGGCACTACTCAGCAAGTGAATAAAGGGCTTTCACTAGAGGGTACTGATCTATGCATATAAAATGCTTAGGTATGTTTCCATACTCAGCTGGTGCAAGTTATCAGTTTTAGGTTGCCCTCTGCTGTTCAAATGGCAAAGTGCACCTATGTGTACATTTTCGAAACATTAATATCAGTATTAGGTTGCTCTCTGCTGTACAAATGGCAAAGTGCACCTCTGAGTACATTTTTTTCAAATTAAGAGAGCAGAATTTGTTTTAATCATTTTGTAACAAATAATGATACATCTGAATACATGCACAATGAAAGCCATATTAGATGAATGTTCAAGTCTACTTAAAACATTACAAATATTAATTTCCACCAAACAGAAGTATTTCTTATTTGTTAACTACAGTAAGAGAAGTGGGGGTGGAAAGAAATAATTTCAAGTTACTTCTTTATGCCCTCACTTCTCTACACAGAGGACACTTCGGTTGCAGTGTCAATGAACAGTTAATTACCGACTCAACTTTACAGTCTCTTAAGAGCGAAAGTTGTAGGACGCATGCCTCCTCACAAGCTAAAATTAAAAGTAGGTGCTGTAATTATGCTACTAAGAAATCTTATGGCATCACGTGGACAATAACGCGTCTACAAAGACACATCATAGAGGTCTGTGTAATCGATTAATTAAACTTAGATACTGTTCTTAAACCGTGCATACCTCTCATTCCATCTGATATAAATATGCCTTTACAATTCAAAAGAAGACCGTTTCCTATATGTTTAGAATTTTCAACAACGATTAATAAGTCACAGAGACCTACACCCCCTTCCTGGAAGCGATCAGTGGTAATTCTGATATTGAAGAAGGGGAAAGAAGTGACGTTATGAATTACCGACCGATGTTGACCTTTATGTTACACCAGGAACAGCTAGTGTGGAAGAAATAAGTGTGTGTGTGGAGAAGGAATTTCAAAGCAACTCAGTGGAATGTATAACTGTGAGCATGGCTGTTCAGACCGAGGGTGTTTTCGCCTTCGAGGGGGTGCCCCAAACAGAGACTAATCCTCAATTCAGTGTTCTATTCCCACAGCGGGAAATTACTTCGGGGGTCTCCCAGAAAGAGACCATGGGCCTCATTACACGGTAGGCGGTATGTTACCGCCTTTACCGGCATGGCGCTAATAACGTGTCCGTGAAGGCAGGAGGCCGCTAATAACGTGGCATCACGAGTACGCGGGCACAAGCTTAGCACAATGCCGGTAAGGACCCTACCGCCATGCGGGTAAAGACCCCGTAAAGGCCCTTAGCAGCACTTCCACCCTCCCACAACTCGGCATTAGCGGTGACCGCTATTAGCGGTCACCGTAAATAAGCGGAACCGGAAATAGCGTCATCGCACAGGAACGGAAAGTAGCATGGCGGCCATCTTTAAAAACACAATCCTTTGCCATCCTCTGCCCCCAGGACAGAAAAAAAGAAGCAGAGTGGAAGCGCAAGGAGCGTTTTTCTAATGAAGAGCTTACAATGCTCACTGACATGCTTGCTGCCAACGCAGAGGTGGTGTTCGCCAATGACATGCAGCGTGCCACCCTAATAAAAAAAAAAGGCGATCTGGGCAGAGGTGGCCCGTAAAGTCAGTGCGGTAAGCACCACCCCCCGCACTGTGAAAAATGTCAGGAAGCGGTGGGACGATCTCCGCCTCCATGTACGCAGCATCCTGGCTGCCAACCGGAACCTGGCCATGGGCACAAGAGGCAGTGGAGGATCCCCAATAAAACTAATGGAGTGGGAGCAGACCTGTGCAAGCACCATAGGGGTCGAATCAATCGAGGGAGTCGGCGAAATGGAGCGTGGTGTGCCGACATCGTCAGATGGAGGTGAGTGTCCACACAAAACACTGCACTGTGAAAGATGAGGTACCTCCCCAAATGTGAGCCCTAAATCATCTCATGGATTTGGCCATCAAAGATACATGCCCACGACCCAGCCCATATGTGTTTCACATCCCAACACACACACATGCGTGCATCACCACAGACACGTGTCACCCAGACTCATGCATGAATGACCCACCCAACAGTCTTATGACCTGTATGCCCAAACATGAAGTTGGAATGCATAGAACAGCATGAACAACAACATATGCATGAAGCAGTTTGACCAATCACCAATGCCATCCCCCTCTTTGTCCCCCACAGGCTCACAAACGGACAGCGATGAGCAGGACACTGCGACGCAGGCTCCTCCCGCTAAGAAACAACCCAGGGGAAAGGAATCGGGCAACATCGCCAGCACGTCGAGGGGCAAGGGAAGAGTGCACTCCTGCAGAGGGCCAAACCCACCAAGCCACCCACGTCACCAAGACGTGACCCTACGCCTGAACCAATTGCAGCACCAACTCTAGTAATCCCCCCCACGCACGATCCACCTGCGGAAGGGACACTGTCTGCTGCCAATAGTTCCATCGGCGAGGCAGCAGCCACAGCACCCATGTCCGATGTGGAGGACACTTGTGACTCGGCCATACAACAGCATACACCCAGCCCCCAGCAGTCAAAAGAACTGAGCCCACGCCCCACATCACATTCCAGCAGCCATGGCCAGTCTGGTGATGAAATAGTGGCAGGGTGCTGGAGTCCACCAGTGTCATCACCTGATGCTGGACCAATAGAACAAGGTGCAACACCCACCCCACAAGCAAGACACAGTGGCCATGACATGGCCATCATCAGACAGCGGCAGGAGGACATCACTGCGCTGGTTGGCCAGCATGTGGATGAGGCAGCACGTGCGAAGGAGGAGTGCAGGAAGCATTCAAGGGACATCAGACAGACCATAGAAGCCAGCACCAACAGGCTATGTGAGGAAATGTCACTTGTGAGGCAGGCCCTCACACGCATAGCAGACGCAATGGACAGGCAGAACCCCCCACCGGCACCGGAACAACCGTGCACCTCCTCCTCTGCCAGCTCAAGGCAGACCAGCCCCTGGCGCAGGTCCTTGCGGGCTATGCGGCACACAACCTCTCAACCCCCCAACGGTGGCAGTGGGGATGGGAACTATGGCCAGCCAGATGTTGCTGACACATGTACAGCTATGCAGCACTGATGTACAAGCCATTCATGGGGGTGTTGTGGGGGGAGAGGGGAAAGGGTGTTTTGGGAGTGTTGTGGGGGGAGGAGGGTAAGGGTGTTTTGGGAGTGTTGTGGGGGAGGGGGGAAAGGGTGTTTTGGGAGTGTTGTGGGGGGAGGGGGAAAGGGTGTTTTGGGAGGCTTGTGGGGGGAGGTGGGAAAGGGTGTTTTGGGAGTGTTGTGGGGGGAGGGGGGAAAGGGTGTTTTGGGAGTTTTGTGGGGGGAGGGGGAAAGGGTGTTTTGGGAGTGTTGTGGGGGGAGGGGGAAAGGGTGTTTGCGTAGTTGGGTCCATGCACTTCTTTAACTAATAGTACATTAAACACACTGGTGACAAGATAAATCACAGGAGTGGACCTTTTCATTGTGTATGTGTGCTTTATTGGTGGACAGGGCCCAGTGTGCACTTCACCACAAAACCCAGTGGCCAAATACCCACATCCATTCAACAAAGTTCAACCATGTGTATTAGAAAATGTGGTCGATCAGATGCTGGCGCACAACATGTCCCTCCTGGGCATCACCACCTGCATGACCTGCAGACCCGTCTCCTCCCTCCTCATCCCCATCATCATCCTCAGCAGGTGGTTGCAGTTCAATGTCAGGGGGCATTGGCACATTCCGTCTGATACACATATTGTGCAGCATGACACATGCCATGGTGATCTTGGCCACCTTCTCATGGCCGTACATGGCCCGACCTGCTGAGGCACCGGAACCGTGTCTTCAAAAGGCCAAATGTCTGCTCAATCACCACGCGGGTACGGGTATGTGCACGATTGTATTCCTCTTCGTGCCTGTTCTGTGGGTTCCGTACAGGGGTAAGGAGCAACCTCTTCAGGGGATAGCCAGCATCACCTGCATGGGTGCAACAATGGGTATGTGTAAGTGTTTATATCAAGTGGAACCTGTACATATCACACAAATCAACTTTGCATTGTGAACGACATCCACACATACCTGCATGCATGGCGGTAATCAGAGTAACTTCAATGTGGGAAGGAGAGGTAGTCCTTGCAAGTGTACATGCACCGTGCATGCCTACGGCAGTTATTGGCATGTACTGGGTGAGGTCAAGTCATTTGTGTCTCTTGGTCCTGGCAACGTATGTACCACACTGCTAGTGTACTTCCATCCCAAAGTTGATGTCCCCATGCTGTGATGCGGCACTTCAGTAGTGGTGTACGGGTGTGGATCAGTACAATGGCCACAGGAGAGCCCTTTGTATGCACTCAAGGCCGCATATCCGTTGTGATGTTTTTCAGCGTACATTTCCAATGTCCATTTTGGCTGCATGTTGCTGCTTTGTGTTATAGAGGGTATGGTGTGATGTGCAATGTGCATGTGGATGGATATGGCATGTTTGGCGTAATGGATTAGTTTCTTTGTTGTGCAGATCACTACTTGCATGTGGTTTTGTGTCAGGTCCATTGTGGGCTGCCTTGGTGGACAGTGGTGTGAATCTGTATGTACATTGTTTATCCTGACAACAGTTCACACCCGGTTGGAGGATGCATCTCTCCCCCCACCCAATCACACCCAGTTGGAGTTTGCATCTCTCCCCCCCCAATCACACCCAGTTGGAGTATGCATCTCTCCCCCCCAATCACACCCAGTTGGAGTATGCATCTCTCCCCCGCAATCGCACCCAGTTGGAGTATGCATCTCTCCCCCCCAATCAACCCAGTTGGAGTATGCATCTCTCCCCCCCCCAAACACACCCAGTTGGAGTATGCATCTCTCCCCCCCAATCACACCCAGTTGGAGTATGCATCCCCCCCCCAATCACACCCAGTTGGAGTATGCATCTCCCCCCCCAATCACACCCAGTTGGAGTATGCATCTCTGCCCCACCCAATCACACCCAGTTGGAGTATGCATCTCTCCCCCCCAATCACACCCGGTTGGAGTATGCATCTCTCCCCCCCCAATCATACACCACATCACACTGCCATGTGCTTGCCCTGCTGCTCACCAAGTAGCCACAAACATTGTCTAGCATGTTGCTCCATGTAGCGTGGTATCGTTGAGTTCCGCAGGACCATTGAACCATGGGTTGATCCGGGATATCGGGCACAACAATGTGTGATTATCTTGTTTGAGTCACATACCATTTGGACGTTGATGGAGTGGTATTGCTTTCTGTTTCGGTAGACTGCCTCATTGTCATGTAGGACCACCAATCCCACATGGGTACAGTCGATGGCCCCGATGCAACTTGGGATGCCTACCAGTGAATAGAAGCCAACTTTGGTGTTGGAGATCTCCTGGGCAGTCCGTGGCAGGGATATGTGTTCACTTGTGTGCTTCAGGAGGGCCCTGTATGCTGGTAGGTGCCTGTGGCCAGGAAGTGGAGCACAGTTACCACCTTCAGTAGAGGGGGAATGGCAGTACGGATGTCTATGAGGCTCCCGATGTTGTTGTGTATCATGTCCACAATGGTGGTGATGGTATCCCGGTCCAGACAGTACAGGGTGTGTATCTGCTCAGGCGTTAGGTTGAATGGACTGGCTCTAATCCTGGGGATTGGTGACTGCCTCTGTGGTATGACTAGGTGCACTGGTGGGACTTGCTGGGCCTGTCTCGCCCTCCTCCTCCTCCTCCTGCGTCTCCTCTGTGCTGCCTGTTGTTGTTGGTGCTGCAATGCAATCATGTCCTCCAGCCCATGTAATACTGCTAGTATTGGAATCATCTTGGTGTGGGGAGGGGTGTGGGAAGGGGTGTGGTGTGCTCCTTTTGTGCTGCCCCAGTCTCCATTGCCTCCACCTGTGCTGATTGTGGCCACTTGTGGCAGTTGGGAACACTGCACATGTCCCTTAACGGGTGGTTCGCGATGCCGGTATTTCTGCCATGCCGGTATGGGCTTTTTGGGCCTACTCCATGCCGCTTTTAGCATGTCCGCATGGCTTGTGATGGACTCCTATTTCCGCCATGCCACTATTGCCGACATGAGGGGTCGCGCACCCGCAGCCTTGCCGCTATTAGAGGCACTGTTCTTAGCAGTGCCGCTAATAGCGGATAGACCGGTCGTAATTGGCAGGAGCGGTTAGCGATACCGGTAATCCTTTACCAGCATCGTTTTTCACTTACCGCCTACCGTGTAATGAGGCCCCATGTCTAGTTACAGACAGGCGAACCTGATGGTTTGTCCGGGGGCTCTGCAGACTGAGGAGGTCCTGGAGGAAGTGGTGAGAAAAGAGACCAACCCACAACCTAGTGTTTCATTCTTGCAGCAGGTTGTTACTCCATGGGCGGCCCAGAAAGAACCCATGTCTACTTCCACACATGTGAATCTGATGGGCAGATTAGTGTCCTGTCAGAAGGAGGGCGTTTTGGGTTTGGAGGGGGCATCTCGAAAAGAGACCAACCCTCAACTTAGTGTTCCTTTTCCACAATGTGCAACTACTGTATGGGCTGCCCAGAACTCATTACGAGGTTGCCGGTAACCCGCCAGTGTTACCTGCGGGTTGCTGGCAACCTCGTATTATCGTTACTGCTGCCTGACATCTCTGTGCTACCGGGGATATCACGGGCAGCGGCAGTAGGAGAAGTTCCCATTCCCATGAAGTCTCATAGTACTCCATGGGAATAGGAACCCTGAAGCACCGGCACCATTGTTAACAGGGCTTCTGTGAAAAACCTGCCGGTAGGGGCCTGAACACCCAGCGGGTCAGGCCTGCCAGTTATTCAGTGCACCTACCGGCAGTCTCGAAGTGAGCCAGTCTGGAAAACTTGTTACTGGCACCTTTATTTCCAGGCTGGCTTACTTATAATGAGGCCCAATGTCTAGCTCTACACAGGGGAACCAGATTGGCAGCTGGGTGCCTCGGCAGAGCGAGGTTTTGGCAGAACAACCTTGAATGAGAATGATTGGGAATTGAATGCTAATTTGTTGGGGATATTGTATTGGCCAGAATTAGAGAAGAATATTAAAAAGCAAGATAGTAAACCAGTAGAGAACACTTGCTGAGTGGTCCATATGGTAGGACGGGCAGGGACTTTTTAGATTGCCCCCGGCAGAACTCTAAAGAGACAAACTTGAAGAGCGACCGACCGTATGAGGATGGGACAGTGAGAATGCCTCTCAGTGTTCTCAGGAGTACGCAAAGCACGAGAAAGGTCTTGCTGGCATATAGTGAAAAAGATAATAGATCTTGTCTAGGGTTTGCGAGCAGACCTAGTAAGGTACAAACAACAAAGTCTGCGTAACCAACTTGAATGGTAAAGAAATTGCTATTTGTCTTAATAGAGTCAATGTAATGGATATATTCTCAGAAACTGATAGCCTAAGAGAGCTTTCTTCACTGAATATTGAGTGGGTGGAACTTGTGGATCGAATGAAAACAGAAAGGTGTATTTTACACTTTGGTTCCTGAACATGTGGGGCTTAGTCATAAAGGAAAAAGCCAGTGTGTACCAACTAGGCTTTGATGTGGTTTTGTAGAATGATAGTCTGGAGGAGCAAAGTGGAAGTGGGGGTCAAAAAGGGCTATGGATTTCAGTGGGTGCCAAGGAGAGAACGCCCAGTTACCTCAGAGTTCGGCGTGCGGTATAAATAAAGAAACTAAACTAAACTAAACTAAACTAAACTAATAGGGAAGTGTCCATTATAAGTTGTGTGGGTAGAGGGAATCAAGTCGGGTGATCTGAGATTGTCCAGCGCTGCGGAAAATGGGAGGCCAATGTGAATGTTAGTGGCAAACGCCCCTTTAGCTCTGAGGAACGATTGAACATCGTTTCTTGGAATTCTCGCAGTACTGCTCACTTATTTACAAATGTGCAAGTGATGACTCTTCTTAAACAGTGTAGTTGCGTTTTTCTGTAAAAGACTTGGCTAACTGTATTTCTTGTGTTAGATGGTTACCAGGTCTTTGCTCAAGAAGCAAGATCAAGCTTAAAGGATCAGCCCGCTGCGGGGCTGCTGATAGCAAATAGGTCAGCTAAGGGGCTGATTGCAAGAAAACTGGCTAATCCTACATATGGTGTATTAGCAGTAGAATTATCCAAGTCGGGCGAATTTAACCAGTTGCTTTTGATAAGAGGGTACTGGCATGTAGTTGTTTGCGACTTGGATACATTATTGTGTACCATTATTGAGCTTGTGGTGCCATGGCAATGTGATAAGCACAATGAACAAGTAATATTCTTCATGTACCGACTGGGAAGGGCAAGACGGTGGTGTGTTATTATTCCCCTGATTGAGTGGGTAGGGTGCAAGGAGTGGTCAGGGCATAAATGGTCAGTTCGACTAACATCCAAAGGCCTGCACATGTTGACTGGCAATGTGTGTGGGGATTCCTCCCGTCAATCAACCTGGCCGCAGGATTCCAGACAATCCATGCTTGATTTTGTTTTCACCAACATTTCATTATTGCATAAATGTTCAAAGGTGAAGATAACTAAGAATGATTGGAATGATCATAGTATGGGACGAGCTAGGTTTGAGGAGTTCTTTGGTAAGGTAGTACAAGGTGCACCTTGTGACTTGAGGGTAAATGCGAGGAACAATAAGGGTTTTTTCAGAGGAAGATCCACATTAAGCATTTTAATAGAAACCTGGAAAGGATAATTAAAAGAAAATCTTATGAGTGGAAATTAGATATATTTGGTGTGGATAAGTTTGATGAATTATTATCCGACTTAGTTGGTGGAATGTCAGTGAATGGTTGTAAACAAATTCAGGAAGGGAAAAGAGTGCATTTACATGCATTTGATGGAATCTTGCCAGGGGAAAAAAGGATATGTGGAGGGCTATTAGAGAAATTAAGAATTTGGGTAAACCCCTTGCTCTGAAATCTGGCATGATTAAGTCAGTGAAACAGAAGTATACAAACTTTAGTAAACAATATCTGTCAAGTCTCCTGCAGAGGGATGCAGAATTAATGTTTAAAATTTTAAAGAACAGAGATGTTTCATCTTTTTGGGAGGAGATTAATAATCTGGGCTATGAATTAGGCACCCTGTTTTTGCAGAGTTAGATGGAAACTTGTATATTTTCATAGTCAAATAAAGGACTCCATGAATTCATGATATCATGTGATTAACATAGGTAGTGTGGGGAAGGATAGTGGGGGCAGTCTCTTTTTAGATAGACTGTGTGATCATTGTGAAATAATGTTAAATGGGTTAAATTGCAATCTGCAGGAATTACTGGAAAACCCAGGGAAAGTGAAAATCGCATTGTATGGTCTTGATAGGTGTAATACAATCGAAAAGCTGCATAAATATCCAACTTTGTCCGACTTGTCCTTTGACCATAAAAAAGAGGAAGTGTGGCCTCCTGTTTGAATCTATTCCCAAATTGCTACTACAGGGATATTATGCGTTTCAGATGGAATTTGTATCCTATGAGGGAGGTACTACTGAGAGGTAATTGATTGGTAGGGATGTGGCATATTTTAGATTATGCAAAGAAGTGTATATAAGAGAAACCACAAAACATCTTTTTATCGAATGTTCTGCACTTTTATCAGCAAGAATAATTTATTTTAACAAATTGTGTTCTGAGGTAACGTGGTCTGATGTGGGAACATTTTTGGAAGAGATGTTTGGGAGCGGACCCGACATCAGTGGGAGTTGCGGTGTATGGATTTTTAAAGAATTTGAACTTGGCTGAACCAGTTTAAATCAATTCTGTCTTTATTATGTCGTTTAATCAGTTTTTAAGATGTAAGGATATTTATTAAAAAGAGTAATGACTTCTTTGTTTTCAACTCTTCCATAATATTTGATGTAATGAAATATGGGATACATGTGATAACTGTATTTTGTTAAGAAATGTAAAGTTTTTTTTAAACTGTATAAAATTTTAAAAAAAGAAAAGCACATGTATTTTTTAGGTGGAGAACGCAAAATTACAAAGAAGAAGACACACCACCAGTATGCGTTACCAAGCTGCATGACTTCAGGGCAGCCTGCCTCACAAGATCCGTGTTGCGGATTATGATGGTCCTTATGCATGAACTTGAGCAACAGTTTGCCCTTGTAATCCAAGTAATGTATACAATTACTCTAGATCTGATGTATGTTTGACAACTGAGATGGCTAACATTTGATGTTGTTCTCCTACATCATTGTACCTTCCATCAATCACCATCCATTCCATCCATCCCCCTCCAGTATCAATGGCAGTTTGCACTATGACCGTGCGCTGCCGAGGAGGCTGGGTGGATGGTGATGCTCGTGGTGCCGAACACATCAAAGGAATCTTCCACACTGTGACCATTGTCCACATGGCCTCTCCAGACCTGTTGTCTACTGACTCCCTGCAATTTACATATGTATGTATCCCTTGAACATTGTTCCAGGCCTATTGCGCTCGCCTTATGCCCCTCCTTCCCCCTCCAGTATCAATGGCAGTTCGCACCTATGATCGTGCGCTCTTTAGGGAGCTGGTTGCATGGGTATGAGGATGTCAAACATTGACATTGAGGCATGGTGGGTGTCAACTAACACGACATACATTCACGTACACACCCACTTTTCTAAGTCTTTATAAACACCTTGACAGTTCACTAGGGAACATCTATGAAATCCACAAGGTATATCAACATCGCTCTACTTGTTACCAGGCTTGCTCAATTGGCTCATCTGTGAGTCTAAGTGAGGGTTGGTCAATGATTTTGTTATGTAGTTTCATCGATCGCTGCTCTGAAGGTTTGTATTGTTTTATACCCAATGTGTACTATATGCTCATTTTAATTTATCTGAAAGAGTTCACCATTATCAAACGTGTTATGCATTTTTATCTCTGGAATTAGCACATTTCATTGCAGAGCATTGTATCAGAAAGTAATGTTTTGTAGTTCATGTTTTCAACACATGCTTTCTTTTGGTGGCTCAAAGTTTATTGAATGGACTAGTGATACATTACAATTCACAGTATAAGAAAGAGTTCTGACTAATTTGATCACTTTGATAATTAGACAAGGTTACAGAGTAATGTTTTTACATTTAAAAGAAAGTTTACAAATAAAGCTATGTCATTGTTGCTTTGCTCACAGTGATGCTTTATTAATTTTAATAATTATTTATATTCCCTTAACAGATCTTATGGACATTTCAAGAATGCCTGAGGTAGCCTTTCCCCTTTTAACTCTGTGATCCAAAGATCATGGTATTTTGTAATCCTCTCAGCATAACCTGGCAAACTCTGACAAATATGAGCTAGTGGTGTTTCTGCACCCATTCTGTCTCCAACACTCCTTCCTTCACCTACTGATACTTGTATTACAGTAATGCAATTTTCGCAATACTACAGTGTTTTGTGCCTTTGTATATCAGTTTTGCATCACAGTATTCGAAATCTATCTCCAATTTGTTACACTTAATCTAAATAAAATATGTGAACCAGCAATGCAGTACCTATTCTGCCATGGCTTATCCGTGGACACCAGTTGCAACAAACACAATAAGACACTCACAGGACATTAACCAAAACACATATCACATATAACATTTAACACAAATCTTCCTGCCTGTCCACTCTTACCCCTGCTATTTACCCCTTGGTAGTCTATGTTTTCTCCCGTTTCTGTCCCCTTTTACATGTCCCCTCTACCCAAGAAAGAAAGAAGAAAGCATTTCTAAATTGTACTACTCCGAGCCTCCCTTTATATGAGACTCCTACTGATTCAACTTATTTTCTCTTTTTACCCCAGCACTAGTCAAGATAGCACCCCCTTGCAGAGCTAGGTTCCCGTATTCCTCTTTCACCTTGTAACCTCCTTAACTTGTCCTAATGGCCATATGCAGAAAGAATAGAAAGAATATATTAGACCCACAAGACCTCCTTTAGCTATATTTCCCTTTACTCTCTTTTAGCCCCCTTCCCTTCATGTGACTCCGTATACTACACCTATATCCCTTTTCTAGCTTCCTTTAGTGTTGCTCGTATTTGATACTCACGTGTCTGTCTTGATCCGAGACCTTCCGACCCGCTCTGTCCAGGTGCTGCCTCGCACTCAATGGGTGCCCCCGGCGAGCGGTACAGTGGGTTTTGCAAAGTGGGACCCGTACACTCTTGCCCTACTGCATGCGCACATCTAAGTGTATTGGTTGCTATAGGCGGGCAGCTCTCTTGAGGGGGCGCGCCCTGGGTCTCCGCTGTGGCCGGGGACGTCTCGTGTCAAAAGGAACGAAGTGACAAATCACGTCCCGGGGTCACCACTTGAAAGTAAGCATTCCCAAAAATACAACACCAAACTCCCCAATGGGAGTCAATAACGGACACACCACAGGAGGGAATGAGACCAGGACCAAGTGCGGGTGAAGATAAAAAGTTAAGTTTATCCAAAACCAAAATAGGGCAAGCAGAGGACTCTGCAAACTCTGAGAGCGCTCTGCCAAACACCTACGTTTTGTTACAAAACCACGTCACCTATGACGTGGGAACTAGGGGTTACATGAATCGATGAGATTGGTCAATGGGGAGTAGATAGTATGGAATATGTAGGGTCAAAGCTTCAGTATTGGTGAGGTTCCACGTGGTGTCACAGTGATGCTTGTAGGTCAGCTGGACTCGTCGTGGTGGAGCGCTGAGTCAGGCGATGTCTAATTGATACATCTTGGCTGAACTAACATCTGCCCTTGTGGCCACGCATACTCATTCAGTGTTTACTATAATTCATAATGCCCTGTAAATCCTACAAATCGTTATTCTAACATCACAAGAAAAATAGCACATAACTCTAGGTGTTCGTGTTTCGTCATCATAAAAATACTATACAATAAATGGACTGCTTCACGGGGTCAAGTGTTTTATCAGGGGGCACATTTCAGGGATACCTCTATCACTCTTCTACGTTAGATCCAGTGGGGGACATCTTTATAGTATGTTAGTACAAGTGTAAATTTATTTCCACCATGGTCAGTCGGGTTGGGGTAAGCTGGGATACTACCTGGTCAGAGGGCACATAGCTGGTTGATCAAAAGGCAGTGGGATGTGAGGCTGGTTGCTCATGTTTCTTTAACCAGAGTCTGGGGGTGTGGAGCAAGTTTATGGTGCTATTGTGGGTCTGGGGGCTTTGGGGAGGGTGGATACTTGGTGCAGGCTCAGCAGAAGGGTGAGAGGTTACAATTATAGCATCACATCGCCAGTGGAACAAGGGCCTTTAGATGTTAGCCTGGCCTGAGTGGGGAGGAAGGTGGGGGATGAGTATGCAGCGCTGCATGAGAAGGGAGAGAGGGCCCTGTGGCCTCTAGCCGGTCTACTTTGCGGGGTTACATACAAATCATTAGAATGCAAGGTATAATTAGGCAAGTGTGGTTGCAGGTACTTCAAATAATATGCGAACTATGATCATAATATAGGTTACACGTTTACGTTTATCATGAGCACCATGTTACAAAGTCAATTCTATCTACAACAGCCTTGTAGCTTTACCGTCTTGCATGATATACATTTAGAACCGTATGCAAGTTGAACATGTTTGTGAACACACATATATTTGAAAAGCCAGTGAGCATCTGGATCGTGTACCTTGCATTATATCGAACAATTGACATATCATACGTTAGTGTGATTGTTTTTCAAAGAACAAGATTCGTTCAACAGTATGGGGCCTAGATATATGACCAATAGCTTTATGTGCAGTAAAATAGGTAAAGATTTTCTTATTTCATTTCCTAGAATCAGCCCCTTCATACATCCCTACACCAGGGGATTTATAACTTTTACAGCAGGATTAGCAGTGTGGGTGAAAAAGAGAGGCACACAGGCATAGGGTCAGTCTCTGCTACTTTATACGGAGAGCAAGGCTGGGGGGTTATACACAGTGTATGTCATAAATGTGGGGTCTGCATTGGGAAGGGGCATGTTTGTGGAGATTAATTGTTTTCCTCAAACCCAAGCCTTTGCCCAGTCATTCACAGGTCAGAGATGAACTGCGGAAGGTGAAAGATACCGTGTTTGTCATGTAGCTTGTTCGCGCCTAGTCTCCCGTGGGAACAGGCCTTCTGCAGGGACGCAGAGGGGAGGAGGGTGGCGGAGATGTCTGGCTCGCTGTGCGCAATCTTGAGGGGAGAGCTGCAGCTCTGCAGGCAACCTTTGTCTATGAGGCCTGTGGTACCATGTACAAAATGTAGTCTGTTTGTGGTACAAAATGGAGTCTGAGATCAGCTTTCCGGACAATGTGTGCATACATATGGGTCGTCCTGCAGCCATCCCGCATCCCTGGCCTCAGGCGCATGGGTGGCCGGTGGATGAATCATAATCTGCACGTGGGTTGGAATGGAGGGGAAGGTGTCTCAAGGACATTTCCTGCCATACATTAACCTACTGTGAGCCATGTCAAACCTCTTGGCACAGTCCTGCATGTATTCCTAAAGGATTTAGATTTAATCAGAACATGGTTTTCAAATTGCGGATTTCCATTGTCTGAGATTGAAAGCAGAGCCAAGAATGCCTTGGAAGACATCAGGGGCAATCGATTCCGCATCTGCAGCATACATTTCTCAGACGATATGTACAAAGCATCCCACAACACTAAAAAGCGTCGCCCCAGACACCTTTGCAAAATAATGCAATGCAGTTCCAACTAAATCTCAGCACACGCTGGCTCCAGTGAGTAGTAGATGAAGAATTTGTTATGTATGTTGGTATATAAAAAGAGTGCTATCTATACATATGTCTTATAAATGATCTCGCAATCTAATTAATGAATTAGTGTGGGGAAAAGGCAACATGATGACCGTTTTTGACATTTTAGGAAATATTTACATCAATGTTATATTGCACACAAGTTGCGCTCGCGACTCAAAGGAATGTATTTTAAAAAATGTTCACTTTGGACTACTTTGTCTATCGCCACCTTTGCTTATTTTTTTTTACTTTGTTGGTTAACATGTCTTTCTTTATGTGGAGCTCACTGATGGAAGTACAGACCTTCACCAATGAGGAAATCACAGACATGTCGATTATCCAAATGGTGAGACCAAGCTAAATGCACGTAGTAATGTTTTTCAGCATTTAATGTGGTCAAATTTATAATACTACTGTACCTTTTCAATTGGACTCTTTTCGGATTATATGCATAATATAAATGAGCAAGATTCATCATTGATCACTATTCAGGAGTCAACAGCATCATCACTCACCTGTCAAGTCATCATTTTATACTAATCCTTTATATGCAACTGAACAATTCATGAATGTGGCCTACTTCGAATTGAAGCATAATGAAGATTGTTATATATACTATTAGTTATTGACAAGAAGTGTCTTGTAGGAGTTTCTCTCAATATGGACCATCGTCAGCATCTGATGTTTTCTTTTAATTTTGCTTTTAATTTTGCTTTTACATCTGTATTAAAACAATTGCGCTGTTTTAGGGGGGTGCTGGAACTTCGGTGACAATCCCTTCCTCATTTGAAACTGGTCTGGAGTATGAGGTATGCGTAGTTAAAATTTGCGTTACATTGGTAGTTGGGGATCTACTTTATTTGGTTTGAAATTAACATACTATGAAACTGAAATTCATGTAACCTTTCACTGTATGAAAGTTTTCTGTTTTTATTAATAACATTTAACTTCCTACCCAAAGCAGAATACATTAAAATGAAAACATTACAGCACAAACTAATTTTGGAGGCAACATTTTATTCATGTTTTGTTAGGAAGATATCACATCAACTCCATGTGACATTTAAGAAGGTTATCATGTGAAATGTAAAATAAATATGTTGAAAATGTCAAGTGTTCAACGTGATGTTGCTAAGAATTTTCGAATTGTTTTACAATGACTAACATTATCATTTTAGGTCGACAATTATTTAAAACAACTTTGTCGAGAAGTACTTTGTGAGATCAAAGATTGTACAATTAAATGTGCTTGACAATTAACTTTTTTTTAATGAATATACCACTGACGCGGTTGAAATCAAAGAGACACATAGAACAGAGGTATCCATAACATAATCTGCAGAGGGATTATTTGGTGATGATGTGTCCATTCCTTCAGATTTGATAGAACGAATATAAGTTTTTAGGTAGACAGGGTCATCAAAGATAGCTGTGCGACCATCATGAGTTATTTTAAAGGAGCATGGGTGATATAAACCGTATCTGATGTTGAGCTGTCTTAATGCAGTGCGGAAGGATACAAATTCTTTTCTTCGAAGGGCTATACTGTTTGCAACATCTTGAGAGATATGTATTTTATTTTCGTGCCAGATGAGAGATCTTATTTCTTTTGAAGCTGTGATAATCATATGTAGTTGGGTATATTCTAATAGAATATGAGAGTTTTAGGAGAGGAACGAGGAGAAGTTGTATTTTTCATTAGTTCAATCCGATGTGCTCTATGTATATAGAAAGGAGTCTCCTTAGGCAAGTGAAGAATGGTTGGAAGCAGATTTTGAATAAAAGCTATGGGGTCCGAGCCTTCACAATCTTCTGGTAGCCCGGAAATGCGTAGATTGTTGCGGCGACTTCGATTTTCCAAGTCTTCATTATGTTTCTGTAGATCTTTGACGACTTTTTCAAGGTGCGCTATTTCGGGGATATATCCTCTGTAAGGCCCACACTTCTTTCAACTTCCTCCATTCTATTCTCAAAGACCTTCCATCTATCATCAAGTTGTTGGAGTTTTTGATTTGTCGTTTCTATGAAGGGTTTTAGTGCTCTTATTTCAGAAGGAATGGCTTCTATGGCCGGATCTGTTGGAGGAAGCGGAGGAGGTGAATTATTTTTGGGCCTTTTAAGGTTATCTGAAGGAGGGGTGGGGTCTTTATTAGTGAGTGAAGATTTTTGGTTGCCTTTGTTTGAAGCCATTGTGGTCAGAAGATCCAAATAGAGAAGATTCGTAAGAATAACTGGCGAAGGAGGTTGTTCAAAAACACCTTACAGTTTGTGCCTGGTTGTTTCTTAATCTGAAGCTGGATTATGGGAGTCAATGTTCGTTAAAGCCAGATACAAAATTAGCTGATAGCCGTTTTGCTTTGGAAAACCGATGCAGAAGATATTCTGTCTTTTTCCTTTTTCCTTTTTCCTTTCTCATTTTTTTTTAGAGAGTTGGGAGGGCTATGTTTATTGAATTAAAATGGTATTTCTTAGTAAAATATGTGACTTTTTCAAAATATCAGCTTTTCTGTTTATTATTACGGCAGTGGTTTAGCTCCTCCTTTTTGGTAAAATTATTTTAAAGTTACTTTAATTCTGTTTCTCAACTAATGCAAGCACAGTTCATTTCTATTCCTTCCTCACTTTTTTCTTTTTCTTTTCTCTTCCCTCACCACTCCCCCTTTTCTTCTTCCTTTTCTCCTCCTCCCCTCCTTCCTCTCCTGTCTTTCCTTTCCTGCTCTCTCCTCTCCTCCTTCCCTTTATCCTGTTTTCTCACTGCACCTTCCTTCCTTTATATTTTTTTTTAACAATTAATTTGTTGTGAAGAACTAGTTGCATTCAATACTTTAAAGCTCCTGATTGAATGTATGTATAATTATTTACTGTGAAGGCTGTACATTAGATTCTGTTTTATTGCTTCCAAATGTTGAGGCGCCATATAAAGAGGCACTTATCTTAAGCAGCTTGTGAAAGTTGCCGTGTTTTTCTTTCAGTCAGAGGTGGCGTAGTAGAAGAGGGGGAGATTTCACAGGCCCCGGCAGCGCTCTGTAGTGGGCATGGCGCCGACCTTCTCCTCACGTGGTGCGACAGCGTAGATGCGATGAAGCTGCTCGTTTCTTCCGTGTTTAGCTGGAAGCGGCACTGGAGGCTCTGGATGTCTTTAAGGATTTGGTTTTTCCTTGGAATGAAGCGATCCGCCACGTGGTGGTCTTGGAACAATATAAGGTATAAAAAAAAAAGAAAGTATAAAGAAAAATGTCAATGTTATTTTATGGTGAGACAGAGCGCTCACATCAGGTGGCCATCTTCTGTGGTGCCGAGACCACGCCCCCCATAACATAATCTGAAATATTATTTATCATCACATCTGATTGGAATTGTAATTTTTAATATAACATGTTCCATTGTTTCAGATGGCTCCTTAAACGTACAAGTCCACATTGGGAAATTCCAATTACTTCTGAGCAATTACTGAATCAAGGTTTTGTGACCAGGTACTCAATGCAATGAAGGGGCTAAAGATCATTGTGAGTGGAAATAAAAATCAGCCTGACCATGGAAATGTAGTCCAGTGGCTAACGCACTGAATAAATGGCTGTCACCGTGCACTGATCCACACATACTTCCACCAATCAACAGCAATCTCCAGGACACAAGTCTCTGTATGAATTTCACCAGCAGTGTATGTGGTGCACGGATTGGTTTGGTGGCACTCCCACCAAAGATCAAGCTTGTGGCATCACAATCAATGGATCAAATATTTTTGCTGCCCTGAGGATACGTCAGACCATTTACATCCCTTCCTTCACCCACATCGCCCAACTTGCAATTACACATTTAATAGGTTATTGCTAGCATCTAAATGCCATGACTAGGGTGACTAAAATTATCAGCTAGCATGTTAGTCAGTCATACAGTACCTGAAATGCCATACACAAGTTGCAGGTGTGTTCCATCCTACTGCGCCACCTGCTTAAAACCAGAGTGTCAACTAGCTGGAATGACATACTCCAAACTCTAGCACACCAACATTATCAATATAGTATCAGTCAGCCGCTGGCGGGAGCATGCCTAACACTGACTCAGTAGCAGATGCTGGGACAAGTCTGTTCACTGCAGCAGCCTTTTGTAGAGGCCACCCAACTTGTTTATGCAGTATGTCACTCAGCAAGGTGCTGCCACTAGTGTGCTCGTTTAAAACTCTACAACATAATCAGAGATCATGGTTGGGAATGCTGACGCAGCACAGCTGTCATGAAAACAGCTCACAAGCATCCATGGGGATCTACACTTTGCTCCATCAAATGAAGGGCAACATGGAGTATCTACAGGCATCTTTCCTTGATCTATTGAATGTTTTTGCTAAGCAAATTATAACTGAGCCCATAGTTATTTGTTCAATTGGCTATTGAAAGCGTACGCTGCCCACCTGCTAGTGTACAGTGTCAACAGGTATAAAGCTCTGACAAGACTATTGTGTCAAACCATGGAAGACACCTTAGAAAATTAACATTTATAAAACTGAACTAACGTATTCTGGAAAACTATGACAGCAAACATCTGGCCCAACACCTGCAACATGACACAGGGCACACAAAAGAGTCAAAGAGCAATGAATTATTGCTCTATTCAAATTAGATGGAGACATGTAGAGTGGGTGCCTTGGACAAAGGAGGTAACTCAAACACTAACAGCAGTGCTGGAGAACACTGGGTGCAGGACACAAATAACAGTTCATGACATCGGTTATTTGGGATGCTTGGGTAGCATGCATCAACATTTGTGTCTAATAAATATGTAAGGATACACAGGAGTTGTCCAATTAAAATGTGTTTGTTCAAATTAGCCATCGGGGAGAGTCACAATTCTACAGCCTCTCCTACAGCATAGAGCCACTCCCTCAATTTCTCCAGCTCTCTCACAAAAGAAGCTGTCTCAATATTTCTGGGCCTCTGACAGAATGGAGCCACTACCACAATTCTAAAGGCTCTCCACAATTCTACACCTCCGAAAAGGTATTGGATCTCTGCCTCTCCCTCAAATGACAGTTACCTCCCATAATTGCAATGTGGCTCCCCTCTTATCTAGACACCTAAAAGAAAAATGGATGGTGCTGGAACCTGTGCCTCCCCAATGTATCCTCAATTGATGTGTACTCGAGCTCCTTCCAACTTGACTGCATCAGACTCACAGGTAGTGCTAGCCTGCATGAAGCACCAGTAGGCTCAGCTGAGTTTTCCCATACAACACCACAGTCATAATATTACCACCACAAAAAGGCTACTGTGGTGGCAACACAGCCCTACTGGTGGTTGCCCCAGCTGACACTGGCTGTGCTTGTGCTTTTTTCTCAGAGGTTGGAGGCACCAAGGGTACTTTGCATTGATGTGTCTGGTGATAAGCATGTCAGTCATTCTGGGAGGAACTGCCAGACACCTAATTATGGTTGTCAACACTGAAGAGTGTTGTGGTGGTAGTGTCAGTAGCATGTGACACATGCAAATAATGTAATGATCTGTAACACCATTGGAAATGGCTGTCCAGAGTCATTTTGTCCAACCCATCACACTTTGTCCCTGTTTGAATGCCTTTTGGCAAAGCTTGCACACCACCTTCAAATCCTCCCCCTGGAATGTCTACCCCTCAGGTAGGCTAAAGTACTGCTACAACCTACGGCCACGTGGGCACAGTTAGGTGTGGGTATATCTCCTATCCCATCCAAAATGTCTCAAGGAGAACCTATGCCCACTGAGTCCCTTCTACAACTGCAGGCAGAGGTTCACACTTTTCAACCACCAGCTCTACTTATCATGAGCCACCTGTTGGAGAACCATCGCTGAGCTCATGATTCTCCACCCACGGCTCATCCTTCTCAGGAGCCATCACTTCCTCCTCCTCATGAGCCACCTGCTAAAACACTACTGCTGGCTCATGCTCTTCCACCCAAGCCCCCCACTCTCTCCCAAGCCATTGCTTGATCCTTGCACTCCTACATAGTCCCCCTTTCCTCCTCCATCATCTTTTCTGGGCACTACCCCTGACTGATCTCCACCACCCCCTTGCTAACAGAGTCTATCATCCCAGACCCCTCCCACCCTCTACCCGAGGAACTCCTTGTGGTTATTCAAAGCTACTGCCACCTCCTTCTGAGAGGAGATCTTCAAAAAAGCAGTCCCTCTTCGGTTCCATGAAAACATCCCCAAACAAAACCTTCTACAGAATTATCAATCGAGTTCTGGATAAGACACTTCTCTATAGGTTTTGCTCAACCTAACAGCCATCTTTGATATAGTTAAAAACAAATCGTTGCATGGCATACTTAGCAGCCGTAGAGGTTCGATTATATCATTCTACAATGGTTTCTATCCTACCTCAAAAAAAGGCACAAGCTCGTCCAAATGGGGACCAACAGATGCCAATGCAAACCAGAGATCTATAGAATCCAACAAGGGTCCATCCTATCCCAATCTATATTCAACCTCTGCATGGTCCACCAGGGGAACTCATAACTAACCTCGACATAATGATCTGGATTTATGTCATAAGAGCAGGGTTTTCAATGCCACAGTCAAATAAAGCCATCACCAGCAGTCAAGATGCTGCAGTTTCTTTACATGCAACCTTTTCCACACTGCCATCCCTAACTCCCCTGCATCCTGTTTAGTGAGGGGAACAGGAACACTACTAGTGGCCTTTTTGGCAATCAGCATTTAATACTCATTCTTGTGACTGAATACGAAAGATCCAGAAATAGGCTGATGTTACGCCGCTCTACCTAATGATCAATTTCATCAAAAACATCCATTAGATAACACTTAGATCCTCACTCATTCGGAAATAGAGGTCAAGTGCCTACATGAAACGGAATCCTTATTAAGACAGAATTAATTCCTCTTGTGTGCTCTGCCAAATATGCTCAAATACAAAACTGGCTAATGGAAACGAAATGGGATGGCTTGTCTCCTCTGCTCAAATTTAGAATGAAATCTCTCAATGTCATCATCGACCGCAACCTTTTGTTCAACACCCACATCGTAAGGAACACTCAGATAACCTACTACCAGCTCTCCACTTCTTAAAACAGGCACTTCAATACCCATTTAATTCAGAATGGTCATTATGGCCCTGGTCATTTTCCACTTGGATGGTGGGAATACTCACCTCCCTGAAGTACTGACCTTCTTCATGGACGCTGTGAAACCTGTGCAGCACTTTCCAGTGCATTCTTTTTTTATTCAAAGGTTTTATTGCAAATGATAAACATAACTGCACATAGCTGTATATGAAAAAAGTGTTTTAAAGGAAAGGTATGAAAAGACAACATTTGAAATACATCAATAAAAAGTCACAAGCAAGAATGGAATAATCTGAAATGGGTAACTTAAGAGATACAGCTCACCACAGAGTGATAGTCAAAACAAACAGGTGCAGAATCAGGATGGACTATACTCTATGAGTGAAGCGATCATCAGAGGAGACCGGTGAAGTACAAATAACAAGTCTAAAGGGCCTCATCAGGAATCATGAGGTATCCCGGCGGTAATACTGCCGGGATAGCGCCAGCGCAAATAGCGTTACGACTACTCAGTCTGTCGCTATTAGCACCGGATCACGAGTAGTGGTTGGGCAGTTAGTGACCATTTACCATTTGGTCCATAGGTAATAGCGCTGAAAACACCCACAACGGGCAGTAAGTGGAATTGTTTACCTCCAGCTTTCAGCTGGAGGTAAAACTCCAATTTACTGCCCAACTCGAGATTGGGCAGCCCTTAAATGTAGCAGTAATAGCCTTACCGCCGCATTTAAGGGCTACCGCCCAACTTGTGATGAGGCCCTTGTCCCCAGAAGGCACTTGATGGATGCAGGATCTAGCCATCTGGGAAATTGCCCAAGGTATCACTAAACGTGTTAGGGTCTTCCCTGTATTTCATCACAGGACTGAACAAATACCACCATATCACTCCAACTCTCAAAGAGTTACACTGCTAAAAGCTACACTGGTTACCCTTCCAAGCGTGTCCCCCTTCAAAACATCCTGCTTCACATTCAGGACAACGCTGAATGCTCCATCCTATTCGGCTTGAAAGCCCAGCATCTCTGGAGGCCTCGGCAGAATGTGAAAACAAAAGAACAGAAAACAGGCCACTCCTGTGACATACTGAGCCTTCGATAACGCATCCATTAATATCAAAGTGGTCCAAATTATCCTAAATGTGAGGAAGGAACTAAAGACCTTGATCTTCAAGGAACACGTGATTGGCTTTTGACTTCCTCAAGGCACCTCTTCCCTCTCCCAGTCCCTTCATTCCTAGTCACCCTGTTGTTCTCTCCCCCTGCATTCTTGCCCCTTTTTTGTGCAGTGATCCAACCCTTGCTAGCAAGGCTTGCATACCATATATTTATCCCGTTCAGTGTTCATACATATTTCATCAGCAGGAAGGCAGGCGGAGTCTTCTGTGATGCCTCGCCAACTTCCACCGTCTGTAGCTGAAAGAGTTGCTCTTCTGGTATGGTGGTACATCCTCATCCTCCCCCTCTGGAAAGTCTTTCACCACCATCTATGTCTACTTCACTGTTCCAAGTTATCTCCCAGTGGCTGAGCCTCTTCATGCACCGCCTGCTGTGTGAGACAAGCAAGACAAACTATTCACACAGACATAACTGTCTCACAAATTTTGTCCCACACCTGGCAAATAACGTTGTCAAAGTATGTACTAAAACAAACAAAATGTGTCTGTATCAATAAACACCCAGTGGTTGAGACGGCCATTTCGGCCAGACTACTATTGGTTCAATTGAAAATATTGCACAGAATTTACTATCCGAGGGTGGCCCTCTACCGCTGGGGCAAGGTCACAGAACCCATTGCCTGCGGTGCCGGTGTGAGAAAGGACCGTTTTTCCATATAGTATGGGACTGCCCGCATATACAACACTTTTGGCAGTAGTGCTGCGATACACTGTCGAGAGTTTTGGGTCAGACGATCCCCAGAGATCCCAAAATTATGTTGCTGGGAGTGGAGGGTGATGGGGAAATGTCACGATATGAAAGACTGTTTTTTTCAACTGCTACCAAAATTATGTTGCTGGGAGTGGAGGGTGATGGGGAAATGTCACGATATGAAAGACTGTTTTTTTCAACTGCTACTGCAGTGATCAAGAGGAACATTGGTAAATTATGTGGTTCCCCAGTGCTGCCGCAAGTTGTACAATGGGTCACAGATGTCCAGATATGCATAGCCATGGAGCAAAGAGTGTACAGAGCTCAAGGATGCCCAGAAAAGGCTGGGAAAACCTGGCAGAGATGGGAGGACGCTATATGAGCTCCATGACATGATTATTGTAAACAGTGTATAATGGTAAAGATGCTGTATATTTATTTAATTTATTTATTTATTTACACTTTTAAAGCGCTCACACAGCCCTGGGCCATAGAGGCGCTGTTGCAGAATGTTTGTTGTTGTCTTAGTTGCATATTTATAATGCGCTTAATACCCAGAGGTTTCTAAGCGCGAACCCGGGGATCGAACCTGTGTTGCTTTGTGTTGTCTTGTTTCCAAGGCGAGCACATTGCCTCTGAGCTATCCTCCGGGGGTATATTCTGCCAAAGAAAAAGGAAACTGCATTTAGCCACGTTGGGCCTAAAAATACAGAGCACTGAAAATACACATAGATGAATGCCAAACTGAAAAGGCAATATTTCATCCACATCTGCCACATGCTGTTTCAAATAAAGATAAATACACCTACTGATTGGGTCTTGCATGTGATCGACATAGCTCAAAACGAAAGGCTTACTTTACATGGAAAGCATGGCATTTGCAAACACAGAGACTGCGATTATAACAAGCATATAGGGCCTGATTCACAGAAGTGTTTTATAATGGTGCAATCCTATTGGAAAGGGCTCTGACACATAATGTCCCTTGCCAAAACAATGTGACCATATCCTGATGGGAAAATGAACATGGATGGCAAGACGCAATTATATTAAAAATATTCAAAGGTCACACGTGTAAAAGGAATTGGAACAGTCACAAACAACCGTTTCTGCTCCAGGAGAAATGAAAGCGAAGTTACGGTTTCCTGAGCAATGGCTCAAATTTATATTCAGAACCTCAGGCAGTGATCAAGAAGGAACTTTATGGGGGCCTCCTCTCGCAGATAAGCAACATGCTGACCCCTTAGCACTGGGAGAAGAAAGGCTGATGGGTTCATTGCAGGCCAAACTCAACAAAGGCAGCAGATGCCCAGATTACATGTTCCGAGGAGAAACGAAACTTAACAATATGACTAAGTCAAAATATCTATATCATCTATTTTGCAATAGGGTTACATATAAAATCACATTTTTTGTTGATTTACTCAGGTACAATCAGTCACACGGGACCCATTCAATTATTACTGCAAAGCTTGGGAAAAGGCCTGGGTGTTGGTTTAACTCATATCAAGATTCAACCTTGGGAAATCAAGCTACAACCTGAAATGTGTTTATAGCTTCCCAGAAAATGCTACAAAGTCGAGATGCGGGGAGCTAGTGGCTTGGAAATCATGTAACTGTACATACAATTTGATGACACTAACTATTATGATTGTTGAGTAATTTGCATAAAACAGCTGCTTGAGCATGCAACTTCATGCAAACATGGGAATCGTTTTGTTTCAAGTATGGCATGATTAGGGGATTCTATATATGTATAATTTTGTTTATTTGCAAAATAAAAGGTTTTTGCCATGTAAAACTTTTCCTGTGAAACATTGACATGTGTAAAAATAGAAACCCAGTGGGTGGATTCATCCCTCTCATAGTTTAAGTTTCATAACTCCAGAAGATGATCTCCAGAAGGGTCGAATCTAAATTCAGGACCAATAAGGTAGAACCTCCTAATTTAATGATTCAGAGCTGTGGTTTTGAGGTTAAATAGCGGAAGCACATTGGGAAAGGGAAGAGCTGCCTAAAAATCATCTGATGCCACTATTGAAAAATAGTGCAGACATGGCCTGGGAGACAGCAATTGAGAAGGACTAAAGAGGACTGAAGAGGCTGGGATCTATGACCAAAGAGGCAAAACAGAGGGATTGAGCCTAGAGAATATCCATGACTGATGATGGCTTGAGATGGTCCCTGTCCGGTAGCTGTGGAATGACCTGAATCTTGATGTCCCTTTTTCCCAGAGTGCCACACCCAGAGATGTTCAATGTAAGTAGCTTGGCCAGCAGAACCAAGAGTGTGGGGATCTGTTTGATGTAATTCCTTCCCCTTAATTAGTGGGTGGGGGTATGGAAGTAGACAGTTAGCATTTTACAAAATAAACATTCAACTAATGCCCCCATTGATAAATAACACAGAGCGATTTTGTAAAAGTTTACAATAAAAAATGGTGCCAGTGTGAATAAGCAATATAATCATTTAAAGTGAGTGGGTAGTCCTAATTTCATTCCCAACCCCAAAACTCCCTCAAGGGAAGGGGATCCTTGGCTAAAAATAAAATTCCTAATTGTCACCATTGCTCAGACCTGGCCTTAACACAGAGGGGTTATAAATGTACACTGAATGTCAGGGTTTATGTGTGCTGGGAAATAAAAAGTGTTTCTGCAAAGTTAAACAGAATCAAGTACCTGATTTGAAAAGCACACATTCTACAGAAAGTGGGAAAGTGTTCCTGAGAGAATGGAGATTTTGTATGGCAATGGGGTGATGAGAAAGTGTTCCCAAAATAAATGAAAAATGTCTGTTCTGAAAGTTTTCTTGTGCAATAAGAATGTCAGGTTTGCTAAGGTGCAGCGCCATTCAAAATTTGGTTTACAAATGATGCAGTTGAACCATACTGTAATGCCTTGCTAAGCATGCATTGAAAAAACCATCTGGAGCGCGGCATGTATGAAATTGTTTTTGCAAAGTAAAGTGTTGCAATTTAGTTAAATTCAACTTCATAAAAAGGGAAGCATTACTGTCAAGCTCATGATCCAGTCTGGTCGCAAGGTGTTAAATATGATTAAAAGAGAACCTCATGCAAAGTTTAGAGTCTAGTTAAATGTTCTTGTTATTTTTAAAGGTGCTGCATCGTTTTGGCCTTCAAGGGATTTTGTAGGTGATAAAAGTATTGAAGTATGCATTTGACCTGTATTCTGTTTACTGGAGACTTAAAATCAAGTGCGGTTGAACTAAATGATGCCAGGGAACATCCGCCAGTCAAGGTATTTATTCAAGGAGAATGGCCTCTGAATGGGGCTCGGAGCTGGCAAACTATAATGATGCAAGAGATTACTTCAGTAGGAACTGATATTTGACAGGATAATGGTATTTTACATCAAGCTTTAACATAGTTTTACATGACCAAAAATATATGTGAAGAACAAATCCAGATTGCCTAACTCACAGTGCAGTTATAATTTCAATTGCAATTAATTAAAGAGCAGTTTCAAAATAATGAGGTTAGTATGCTGAATCGGACTGCAGACCTGGAAAAGGCAGAGAAATGAAGATAGGTTACAACGGAGTCAGATTTTAGAGCTCAAATGTGAAAATCTCATTGAGCAACTCAAAAATGTGCTAAAAACACATCAGCAAGAGAGTATTAAGCGAGACATGCAGTTCTCTGCACTTCAAAGCACACATAAAGATTGTGTGGAAAACCTGAGCAGACTGCAACACAAGGTGAATGTTCAAACCACTTACAATAGTGCATTGTTGGATTAGATTGTGGCCTTTAAACAGTCACTAAATCAGCTCAAACAAGAAAACAGTTAATTATAAAAGAGATTGACTCACAACAGGAATTTGATTAAAAAAAATGCATCAGGATGTAAGTATCCTGAAGCAACAGAAATAACAGCTGATCAAACACAAAGATGCTTTAAAGTTGAAAGTGGAGGTAGAGAAAGGTTGGCCTCGTTCTCTGGAACTGACCAGAGTCAGGGAAGAAAATACAAAGTTTAAGGAGCATTTGAAGCAAGCAGAATCTGAACTATCACAGGCAGTGCATAGTAGAGATGCTCAAGAAAGAGAACTTTTCAGTTTAAAAGACAAGTGCTGTGAACAGGCGCACATAACACAAGAATCTCAAAGGGAACATGAAAGCCTGCAGAAAGAGGTCTAGGCAGTGAGAGATCGATTGGTGGTGCAGAGCGGTGTGCTTGAAGGTAGCCAAACTTCTTTGTCAGAGTTAAAATTGCAATTCTCTGAATATAAGCAGGAAATCCTGGCAGCGAAAAACACCTGTGAAAATTTAAATACGGAAATCCAAAAATACAAACAGGCATTGAGACACCCTGACCAATCAGGTTATGGGATAGGGCCCTATAAACAAGGAGAGATACCCCTCCCATCACGGGCCTCATGCCATTTGCCTATAACTTCCCATGTACAGATTGGAACTGACCTCATGCCTACCACTGATAGCAAACAGGGAAGCATGAAACAGGGGGCCTTACCTATTCCTAACCAACCTGATCAGGAATCCCAGTCCTTATCTGACATTGATGAAAATTCACCTTTACCAAATAGAAGGAAAGGTAGCCGGATCCGTATGTCATGGGAGACAAAACAATTGTCCTATGAGTATTTCTGACACTGAAAACTCATATGATGAGACAATCAGAGTTAGACTTGCAGAAAATGTCATTACAAAGAGACCATCTAACCGACTACACTGAAAAAGAAAAGCCAAAACCTCAACCTAAGATGGGTATTTTAAAAACCTCCTCTGGAAGAAGGGATAGTACCCATTGGCGACAGTTTGAAGAACAGACTTTGTTCTATCCTGTCCCTAAAAGTGACAACAGGAAAAGTGAACATGAGCGTTCACGACGGCACAGGCAAGAGGAGTCCAGAGTCATAGAGATAGGGAGCGCATAGGAGACTGGGAATGAAGTTTGAATAGCGGCTCTGAGTCAGAAGATGAATGGACTCAGGTTCCAAGGCACAGAAAGAAAGCAAAACAAAGGGTTTTGTTAAAGACCCAATCAGACAAATCAAAGTCATAGAAAGGTCCATTACCCCTACCATAAAAATGCCAATTATTCAGTGTGGGAACATCATTTGAAATTAAAAATAATGCCAATTCCATGTACTTTGTGAAACAGACATTTTCCCTGGAGTATGCCAGTTTCTTTGTGGAACTGAAAGACCAGGTTCATCATAAATGGTCCACCTATAAGGCAGACATGTTAAAACACTTTTGCATTCACAGGAACCCACAATAGGCCTATAAGGCTGCATATAACTTACAATGTGGGGAAGATAAAGTACCTAGGGAGTTTGTGCAGGAATAATAATGTGAATTCGCGCAGATTTCCAAGTGGGTGAATATGAATAGCTGGGAATTTGTGACCACATAGATCCATGCTCTTCCCAAGTATATAATTACCCAATTTGTTCACAATTTCCAAGAGCGTAGTACATTGGATTGGGTAACAGAAGAAGCCATCAAGATATATGAGGTCCAAAAACCCACTGGGCCTCATTAGGAGTTTGGAGGTAGCCATGCCGTTCTTACCGGCATGGCTACCCCCAAACCGGGTACCGGGTCCCGGTCCCAAAAATAAGGAAGTACCGGGCCATGCCGACTTTTGCGGGCCAGGTAATTCCCATTCTCGGGACCTGGACCCGGTACATCCCCATTCCCATTTGAGCCCCTATAGCGCTCAAATGGGAATGGGGAGGATGCGAACAGAGGACCTGTTAATGGCGGGTCCGTTGTTAGTATCCTGGTTTGCTTGCGGGTGGCGGTATGCATGTCTGGTCTGGACCAGAAGTGCATTCCGCCACCCACGAGGAAACCAGTAATGTGGTGGCCCGGAATGAACGGTACCGTTACCTTACCGGCACCGTTCATTCCGTGGCCGCCAGCCTCCTAATGAGGCCCATTGATAGTAAAAATAACTCCAAAACCACCAAACCACCTACAACCCCTGCCGCCGCTAAAGTGGTGGAGGTGAAAGCTATCTAGAAATGGGTCGGCCTAAAATACGCCTCTAGCTGATAAGGGATGAGAGGCAGAGGAGACCCTCTGCCCAGGCCCAATCGAATGGTAGTCAAGCAGGGTACCAGAGCAAAGATCCCACTGACACTGCCACTTATGTAAAAGCTCGATATCACATTCCTGGGTTATGTGTACACTCCCCTGGCAAAAAGAGGGTTTCCAAATCAGCTAGGTACTTACCCGGGAAACTTCCCTGCAAACTTCTTGCAGGAGAGAAGTACCACTTCACCTCCCAACCTGAATTTTTTCAACAGGTACCCTCAAAATCCAATCTTTCAAAACAATCCTCCTCTTTCTCGCCGGTTCCAGGACAATACATCCCTCAACCCAGGACAAGGGAGATCAGGACTAAAAATTATGTGGGAAATTTCCAATACACACGGTAATATGCAAGAAGGGACAGTTACCCTTTAAGGGAGCAGCAGAGGTATGAGCAGAGACCGCCCTACAACCCTGACAAAGTCATCCATCTGGAGCAGCAGGTCCAACAATTGACCGACTGCCTGAAATGCATGCTGAGGGCTCAGTCTAACCCGCAACTTAACACTGCTTCCCAGAATCCCCCAACACCTGGGTCTGATGCCCCAGGGTGGAGGGAATGACTGAAGGAAAGTCTCAACAATCAACAGGTTCCTGAGTATGGGGTCCGGGTAGAAGGGAAATGCCAAGCCCTAGAGGAAGCTTCCTTTCTTACCAAAACAGAACCCCTGTAAACTTCTCAGCCTAATAGTGACTCTTCTACCCCTTGGAATCTAGAACTCAAAGAGCAAAGGGTAATGTGATGAATCCTGCAGAGCCATCAGTAAACCCCAGCCTAAAGTCTCCTCCCTGTGTGGCCAGGGGAAAGCAGCCACTACCTGATCCTAACCCTGGGGGCTGGCATGACGAAGGATCACATGGGAGGAGGCGGCTGTCAGATGGATGGTGACTTTGTTAAGAGAGACGCTTTATTCTTCCTCTTGTGAGGATGACATTTCCCTAATGCCTAAATATCTAATGGCATGTTGTCACTGTACGGCTCCCTCTCCCAGAATTACCCAAAGTGCCAAATATGAAGACTGTCAGAAACCTGGAGGTATTCTCCCACGTAGACCCAGGGAATTCTCTATTCAGGTGGCGTGGGGAGGGCCACTGCTTTTGGATCCCAACCCTGGGGGTGCGCAAGCGAGGGATGATCACCTGGGTTGGGGAGTCTGGGATTGTGGCCATGGGAGAACCCAAGGGAGACATGGCATCCCAAAAGGACAAGAGGCAAAGAGGAGGAAGTCCCTGAAGCCTTCATGGGATATACAAGTCCAGCAGCACCGGATCTAAGAGGGGGGCCAGGATGCCGGACCAGAAGAGAGGCAGAGAATAAAGGCGGTCAGAAGAAACAAAGGTCTAGCCTTGACCTTAAACCCTATCCAATTTACCCTATTTCAGATCGCAGGGTATGCTGGCAACACCAGGGCCACCAGAACAGAATACCAGGGGCTGAGATTATCTTTAAAAAGGGAGAATCACCCCAGTCACATAAAATCAAGGCCACATGATTCCCTTTTCTCCTCTTTCCATCACCCTGTGTTCATTTGGCCCACAGACAGTATTTTCAATCTCATCCCAATGGCCCCTACCCATTTCCACCAAGTACTGGGACGAAGAAGAGGCAACCAAGAGTAATAATGATTACCCATAAGAGCAACCTTGGGATGCAAGGAGAGGGCTTTTACATTTCACCACTAAGCTGTCCCAGTAATAGAGTCAGGCAAGGTCAGGCATTTCACCCTAACCATGCACACCTGATTCCAATTGACACTCAGGGTATAAAAGGTGTGGTTCTGCCAAAGAAGATGAGCCAGCTGGGGTTGCTGGTTGGAATGTGAAAGCCAGGGAGCAGGGGACTGCAGCAATAGAAGCCTGAGAGATCCAGAGGAGGGCAGGACACCAAGACGCTGACCCGGTGTGTCAGAGGGGTTGCAGTGTGGCGAGGGAACTGTGTCTCCAGGGAGCCGGAGTGAGGCGTGCTGCAAGCTGCTGGCCGTGTCCAGGTCCATGCTCATTCTCATGGGACATGTGTCGGTCTCAGAGGTATCTGAGGGGCAGGTGGTAAAACCCTGACCTCAATTTCCAGATCCCGAGGACCTGCTCACCAGCACTGCGATACCGAGTGAGTTTCACAAAGAAAGAGAGAGAAACTCAGTAGTGTGCGGGTGGCTGGAGCGGGAGAAAAAGTGATGAAAGATGCAAGCAGCGCGTTAATCGGAAAGCAGAAAGAAAGTGAGGCAAACCAGAAAAACAGTTTGCTGGAAGCATGAAGACAGAGAAAGAAAGACAGAGTGAATTTAAAGGGAGCAGCAAGTAGAGAGAGGGTGCATGTCACCTGGAAGCAGGACAGAGGGTGGGAGCGACCCAAAAGTAGAATAAAGAGAGTGGAAAGCAAAGAGGGGGTGCAAGCGACACGAAAGCAGGAAAGATGGTGTGAGTGACCCGAACACAGAGTAGAAAGCAAAGAGAAGGTGTAAGCAACCCGAAAGTAGGAAATGGGTGTGAGCGGCCTGAAAACAGAGTGGAAAGCAAAGAGAGGGTGTAAACGACCCAAAAGCAGGAAAGATGGTGCAAGCAACCCAAAACCAGGAAAGAGGGTACACGCTATGCCCAAAAGTAGAAAAAGGAAGGTGCAAGGGTGCATGGTCAAATGAGAAAAGTGTGCAAGGGTCACAGCAAAGCAAGAGGAGTGTGCAAGAGGCACAATGATGGGGAAAGGAGGTGCAAGTGTGCACAGCAAAGTGGACAGAAAGGTGAAAGAGAAACAAAAGCGGAGAAAGGCACCAGAGGAAAAAGGTGCCAGAAGAAAGATGCAAAGTGTAACGAAAGATGTCAGAGGGGGAGTAGCAAAGGCCAGGCATTTATGAAACTTTATGACACTGCTCCATGAAAGGACTCTGGGAGTCATTACTAGTTGGGCGGTAAGGGATACCGGGCACCGGTAAGGAGACCGGTGCCGGTAATCCCATACCGCCCTACTTCAAGGTCCCTTGGCGGGGACCGTAATGAACGCGTGGTCTGACCACACGTCCCTTATGGATCCCGCTAAGGGACCAGGGCACTAATAACAGGCTTGCAAGTCACGAGCCCATTATTAGCGCCCTCCCCATTCCCATTGAGCCCTACGGGGGCTCAAATGGGAATGGGGAATGGTTTGTTCAATGGGGACTTACCGGTCCCGCCAGGGTCGGACTGCACTGGTAAATCCCCATTGAACAAGACCGGTGCCTTTCCCGGTATTGGAATGAACCCCAATGTGTTGAAAGGTACATCCTGACAAGGTGATCTTTTGTTTGAAACCAGAGGGTCCTAAGCTTGGGTAAGGGAACCCTGAGAGACCCACACCTTTCTTTGAAAGCAGAGGGGCCTATGCTTGGGGAAGGGAACCCTGGGACTGGCCACAGAGACATTTCTAACTTTGCAAGAGAGGCCTAGACTTTGGGAAGGGAATCCTGAGAGGCCTAACAGAAACAGTGTATTTGTTTTGTTTGGAATTGGAAGGATCAAAGCTTGGGGAAAGGAACCCTAAGAGACCCAGAGATATTGGGAACTTTATTGACATGCTGTAAGAGCCCTGCATGGAAGGTACCAAGGGCAACCCTTTTGCGTTTAACTATTTTTGAAAGTGACAGAACTACAGCTGATGGTAAGGCTATCTGAAACCAGTCTTGGTTTGCATTTCTTTTTTTTCAGCCACCATTTCTTTCTAGCCACCATTTATTTTCTTTAAAAAGACCCCAGAACACATTTTATCAAAGATTGAGGGCAAGCATAGGTTGTGACACAGACAAATTTTGGTTTTGACTTACGGACACTGATGACGCTTAGAAACATCAGTTGAGGGAACAACCCCCTCAGAGTTAGAGACAGTTAGGTATTACACCAACCCAACACAGTTTCTCTCTTGATACCATGCCTATCTCGCAAGACCCTTTTAGCAAGCATGAAAATGGAGCACTGGGGAATCAAGGAGTTAATATCACATCTTCCAGATGTTATGATGTTGCCTTATATCAAGGTCCTAAACGTGAAGTAAAAACACCAACTCTTTTAATAACCTCCCCTAAGTCTGAACACTCACAGTTACCCAATCATATAGGGTTAACTAAGAATAAAACAAATAAGAACATTATGGACCACAATGCCCTTAGTAGTGAGACGAGGAAGAGGGCGCAGAGTTAAGGAAGTATTATGAGCAGTCTAGTTGTTTTAATATAAAACCCCTCAGCAGGACCTTTAAAAAATGTAAAGGCCTCTCAGGTGTGCGAGCAGCAGGGAGAAGAAGAAGCTGATGGCAGTGCGGCAGCAGCAGGACGCTGTGTAGGAGATGTGGCAGAGGCTGGGGTCACCTAATGCTATGCTAATTGCTTGAAAATGAATCTGATCACTTCTTGTCTGTATTAAAAACCTATATCACAAACACAATGTCACATATCACACATTTTTCACAATCCTTGGATTTTTAACACAATAATAACACAGGCATTGTTTTACACCATAAAAATGTGACATGTAACTGTATGTATTTCTTAACAACTCAGCCTTGATAAAGACCCTCCGGGGTTGAAACATGTGTCAGCTGACCTTCACCCACTAGACAATTTATCTAAACCTTATGACAATACAAATAAAAACCTTCATGTGACAACCACAGCAGAAATGCTTGAGATCCTTCCATAAATAAGGGTCCGATTACTTATCCTGCAAGGTAGCCAGGACATTCTCTATAACTTAAAGTACTCTGGTTGTGGTAAAAGGGTTTTGTGGAAAGGAAATGTTAATTCTATCACCTTGTCTTGGTGAACTGTTGCATTTTGGAAAGTGATTATTGAAACATTCTGATAAAAGTGTTTGCTTTGAAGAAGTATGATAAGCTAACAAGTGCTTGGCCTTTTCAGAAAAGAAAGGATGCATTTGATTTACGAAGTTGTGGTTGGAGAAAAAGACTGTCTGTTTTATCAAAAGGAAGTATCTGCATGAAAAATACTTTTGTTTTACCAAGCAGAAGGTTGTGGAAACATTAACAATTGCTTTAACTCATGACCAAGCCTTTAGACGAAAGAATCACTTTAGCAAGTGAAAGGATATATTGAATGTAAAAGACTTTGTATATACTACATTGAATGAAACGTTGTTATTGCACAGAACTTTCTTGAAACTAAACTTTGTTTCAGATATTCCTGAATTGAACCAGGGGAAGGGAATCCAACCCTGGTCACAAGGATTACTGTTCATACTTTTGGAGTTCAAATTAATATGTTATTGTGTGGAATATAAGACAGCCAAACAAACCTTGTATGATTGTGTTGTGTATATTAGTGTATTTTAGTGTGAAGGTCAGATACTTTATGGACACTAGGTCTATTTTTCTTTAGCCTTAGTCTGCGAAGCAGGGACATCATTGTTAGGTTAGCGAAACATAGGTGTTTGTCTCACCCCTTCTTATTTTAATAAAATGGCAACTTGTGAGAAAATTATAGCTGTGTGTCTGTCTCACATTTCTGACCTCTCACAATAAGTATAAGAAGGCAAAGAAATACCCACTTTGTGGAGAGCCGAAACAACATAATCCCCTTTGAAATAAAATAATCCCTGGTGGAGTCAGGTTCAGGAACGGAGGATTTCCTCCCAAAGAAAAATGGCCATGAGTTTGACAGGATAAGTATAGAGACCAACTCAGAGCAAGAGATTCCTAGACCCCAAATATGTCAGCCAGATCATCCAGAAACTGTAGAGGTATCCTCCCCACAGACAGGCTCTGAGAATTGTCTTCAGACAAAGGGGCACAGCAAAGAATGTGTGGAGAAAGAGGACCCCGCAACTATACACATTGAAAAATGAGAATTTCTTCCGAGAGATTCCCGATCTCTGACACAGAAAATCACCAAAGATCACACAGTGTCAGAGTTCAACATTAAGAAAATGAGAGCCAAGATGGCAAATAACTCACACTTTCTTTGACCCCCTTGTGGATAAAGAGGGCAGATTGTATGCCCCGTACAAGGTACAGGGTCAGTATGAATGATCAGCTATTGCAACTAAATAGGAGGGTCACCAGATTCACCTCATATCTCTTCCTGTACAACTCCAAAATGTAGATGGGAATGATATTTCCATCAAAGGGACTGCGGATCTAGAGATATAAATTGGGCGACATTAGTTAAAACACCCAGTGATAGTTTTGGCTCCAGAGGGCAAACCTTGTTTAATGGGGAATAAGCTCAGACTAATCGGCCTACAAAAACAAAAAAAAAGTACAAATTATGCGAGTTAGAATGGCACCTGCCATTTAATCGAACAACATTCCGAGAAAGTGGGATTTCACTTTCAGAATAATCAGGTCCCAGACATCACCATCATCTATATAAGAGAACAAACTGGTCATGGGAACCCTTCTCAATTCTTGAAAATCAACCTTCCACCCAGTTTTAAGTGGTACTCCACACTGGAAGGAAATACTTTGAGATTTTATACAAATCCAAACCGTGAAGCCACCCCAAGTCCCATGAAATAGATGATGAAAAACCGGCTCAAAGTCTAACTGACATTCAGAAAAAGGGCAAACAATTGTTTGTCCCCATTCAGATAAATAAGGGGGAGGAGCCATTGCTCCCCACAGAATGCCAGATAATGGAAAAAGCTTGATCAGCGAAAGATTATTCAGGAAACTCCAAAAAGATTGGACCATTGGCACATTTAAATTGATTGATATATGGAAAGTAGGTCTGGAAACACCAAATTCAAAGCACTTCCTGCCAAGCAGGTGTATGCTAAAAATGTCCATTGTCAACAAAATGATAAAACATAATTGTTGGGTCATTAGAAACGTCCCTTCTGATTTGTATTTGGGTGTGACATATTAAATTGATTCACATCAACAACAAAGTATGGTCCCGACTGGGGGGTAACACCATGGGCTTTGACAACCCCAAAAAAGCATTTCTGTCAGTGCAATTTCTGCCTTATGTGGTTGAAGTTCAAGTGCAAGGAGAGGTAACCATCCCAGGACAGGTGCGACAATTCACAATTCCCCTTAAAATTAACCAAAGACAGGATCTCAAACATCAGGATGCCTGTATATATTTGAATTTTCATCTCCAACAACAAGGTTTTCATTTACATCCGACACCTCTACTGTATCAAGAACATGAAACCTTTTGAATATTGGTGGATATCAGCGACCCTCAAAGTATCACTTTGGGCTCAGGCACCTTTATTGGAATGGCGGTTGATACCCAACGTTATTCTATGGATTTAGGTAATGAAATTAATGGACCAATTCCAGACAACTGTCTCGACACCAGTGACGGTATTCCTCCAGAAAAGATTTTTACCAGTCATGGGGGGAATTTATTGGTGTACTCTTCATGCTCTTATTGGGTGAAAGAGGTAACCTGTGATATCATGAAAGATGAAGTTGTATTTAGAGTTAATAACAACTACCTGAAATTCATGGAACCTCCTGTTCAGGTTAACACCATAAAAAGAGATTTCTCCACCCAACTGGAGGATACTGCTGAAAAAGCCGCGCCCAAGGGTTTTTCAGGTTTCAGGCAGATGGTTGAGGAATGGATCAATCTCCCCGATGCCTGTGAGACTGAGGAACAATGACAGAAACTGAAACAGGTGTTCCTGAACTTGCAGGATATTTTTCAGTGGACTCATATGACTGTGGACGTACATCCATCCATTAAACCACCATGCCCACACACTGAGAGATGGATCCAGTATTTGTTAAACAGTTTTGATTACCTCTCACACCCATGGAGTCACTCACAGAGATTATCAAGAAATGGAATCCTGTGAGATAATTTGTCAGATCCACAGTACTTTTAACAATCCGGTGCTAGGGATATTAACACCCAACGGCCAATGGAGACTATGTGCCGACCTGAGGGAGTAAAACAAATGGGTCCACGTGTCAAGATGGCCACTTCCCTACATCAAACAAGGGGTGGCACAGATGTAAAGGTCAAAAGTGTACACAGCCATTGATTTGACCAACAGCTACTGGACAGTACCCCTGAGTAGGGAAGACAATACAAGCTTGCCTTGACCTTTGGGGGGCAGAAATACAAATGGAACCGAATACTCTTTGGGTATATAAACTCTGTAAATTAGTTCAATATCTTCTTGCATAAGGCTATGCCCGATTTGGGGGAAAGGGGAAACCTGGCCTATGTGGATGAAGTATTGATAAAGAGCTCAACTGTGGAAGAACATATTGTAGAAATTCGCTTTGTTCTGACCCAGTTGCAGAAAGCCGGAGCAAAACTGCCCTTTCAAAATGCACAATGGTGTAAGACCAGAGTGAACTTCCTAAGGCATGAAATCACCCCTGAGTGTCTCAATCCTCAGGCAAAGAAAGTGGAAGCCTTATTGAAATTAAAGACCCTACTAACCTGCGAGAATTGAGAGGGCTTCTTGGACTCACTAGTTATAGTCAAAAGTTCATGGAAGACTACAGAGACATTACTCGACCGTTGGTCCATTTATCAAAGGCCGGAGTCAAGTGGGAGTGGGGTTGGAGCAATCCGAGGCAGTTAAACAACTGAAAAGAAGCCTTTCCAAGCTCCTTGTTTGGCTTACCTCATCAAGAATAAGGAGTTCTTCTTGAAGACACGGTTTTCAGATACCTGCTTGACAGCATTATTGTACCAAAAGAATGAGCAAATATTTGTCCTCTGTGGAGGAAAAATTCAACAACCATGAAAAGGCAATCATGGCAATGGTATGGGCATTGAAACATTACCGTCCGTTTATTCAGAGGTAGCACATCATCGTAGAGACTCCTCACCAATCTTGGCAGTACTTACAAAGTGACTGAATCCGGACAGGGAATGTAAGTCATTCTGTCTATGCAAAGCGTTCCTGTGGAGGTCAGATATGACCAAAACAAGAATAGTCCTCTACCGCAAGGCTTGGCTGACTTGTATGATTGCGCTCAAGAAAACTGTCTCAAGGACCAAAGACAATATGAAGGCCTACCTAACGTCTCCACTCAAGGTCTATGAAGAAGACACTTGCCAGGGGATACCCACAGTTTATTTGGACTTGTGGTCCTACCATGTTGGAAATAACTATGAAAAAGTACTAATGGCTGGCCTTGGGAATGCCTGGGTGAATGATACCCTGGAGCCATCTGCTGGTTACAAAATAGGACCCCGAAGTATTCACGTGGCAGAGGACATGGCCGTTCATCAAGCCATCATCACTGCAGTACACCACCAGCTCAAAGAACTGGTGATAATCAGTGCCTCTGACTAATGTCAGCAATGGGTTCATGGAACACTTGATCAACTGGAAGAATCGAGGCATGCTTTGTGCCAACAACAATCGATTGAAACATGGAAAACTGATCCAGTCGATTGATGATCTGGTGACTTCTAATGAAATGACCATCTATTGGAAGAAGATGAGAGGTCATTCCAAAATAGAGCGACAGGATAAGACTGGGAATGACCTGGCAGACAAGCTGGCTAAAACTGGAGCTCTGAGGGGGATTTCATTGATAGGGAATCCCTGCTGGGTGAAACCCAAGTCACTGCTTTGACCAGGTCACAAACCTGTGCTAAAAGTGAACTCTCAACTGCCTAATGGAATAAAGATGTTCCCCCGGATGTAGATTTGATCACTGCACAAAAGGAGGTTGCTATCAGTGGAAAATTCTATCAACTCATTGAAGACCCCAGGTGTTTTCCTCTAACAGAATTGGAATATACTGCTAAAGAGGATCTCTGGGTGTTGATGACATTTTCCAAAATGTTTTGAATCCAAGATGGTTTGTTGGTACAGAGATCCCTATCTGGATGTGACCAGTGAGTGGTACCTACCTCATTCCAGAACCTGATGTTGAATCATGTCCATGACATGGCCGCTGCCTGTCATAGAGGTTTTCACACATCATTTGAAATATTGCATGAGGTTGCCTACTGGCCACATATGGGCCAGAACCTCAATATCTATCTGTCAGAGCTTGCTTCTTCCAGGCACAGAGGCAGCACAAATGCAGCTAAAACGCCTCCCTCCCCGTTAGGTCGCAGTACCTGGAGATAGACAGCACAGGCAACCTTAACCCTTCGGGGAAAGAGGGTTAGGGTCCGTTGGTTGGATAGGTAAGGAAGTTAGGAACACCGGAAAGAGGGTAAGGTAGAGGTTCTGGATAGGAAAGGGGAATGTCAGGGTCACATGCTCCTCGGCTCCTGTTCCATGAATTCGCCGCCCATGCACTCCTGCTCTCACCACTCACTCCTTCACTGAATGCCTGAATTCACCTCGGGCTTTTGTACTGGAGCCCCTCACCAGGACATCACATGTAAACATACATTAACTTAGGTTCAGTTTAGATAAGCCCCCACATTGCAGCATGCGGGATTCCAAACCTGCATTACTTCATGCAGCATCTATAGCAATTGCCCAACTTCCCACCCAAACCTGCATTCACTTCATGCAGCTCCAATGGGAATTGCCCCAAAGCAATAATGTACTTAGCTTCGGTTTCTGCCTGAGTCCACGGCTTTTCTGGCCTTTTCGTGTTGATTGGCCACAAACTTTCTCCAGGATTTCCAGTCTCTCTGCAAGAGCAAAATTAGAGTCAATACCAGTGCGCGCTGTGCGCGTGTTTGGTTAGTGGCTTTTGGTACTCTGCACGGCGGGATCGCCGCTCCGGAGTCATGCGACTATACTTTTGATCTTTGATCACATTAAAACATGCGGGCATTGTTAGTTCGAGTCTCATGCGTGGTTAGGGACGTTATAACTCTTAGCGTTCCCTTCAAGAGATTTGCGCTTCCGGCTCGCTGCGGGCTGGTGGGTTTCTGAGCCGCTTCTACTGCGTGGCCACCCCCTCGATTATTACTGGCGAGATGCGCAAGGTAAGTATTTGTACTTATCTCAGATTTGTACGCGGGGCCTGGGGTTTGTAAGGCATCGGGCGGGATCGCCGCGTGTAAGCTTGCCACCGGAGCTCCTGTGAACACGTCTTTCCAGGACGCCGGTCAGGATTGTGAGCGGCTCCCCACGGGCGCGGCTCGCGCATGCGCGCTGATGCGGGCGCGGTCGGGGCATGGCAATCTTCCCCCGAGCAGGCCCAAGCGGCGAGCGGCCTGCTGGGAAATGTAGATCCCGGGCTGTTCTCCTTCCCTGGACCACGGTCCTACAAAAAGGGTGGAGAACACGCCTGGAGTACTTGGTAGAGAGCTTTCTGGCTGCTTTTCTGCCCCCCAGGCTGACCATAAGGGCATTTACCCCCAGACCTGCCCCAGCCCTGACACTATCTAAATGGGCGTCTTATGTGAGCACAATACAATTATAGCCAAATTCCCACACACACAGAGCTCCCCTACAGAAAAGGGGAATGACCCTGCCTTGGTCAGATTTGCAAGTTGAATTCACCAGGCCAGTGATTTGCTCCTCTAGAGGAAACAAGTGCATTCTGACTGTAACATGCGTGTTTACAAAGTGGCTAGAATGTCTTCCTGCCCCGAAGTGTAAGGCAGAGCATGCTGCTGCACTAAAAAACAACCACATCTTCTCTTGTTTTGGCCTCCCGCAAAGGATTGAGTCGGACAGAGGAAGTCATTTTACCAGTGAGGTGATGACCAAGATGTGGGAGATTCTAGGGGTAAAAAGAAAACTTCACATTGATTACTGCCTGGCGTTGAGTGGAGGGGTTAATAGATACAATAAAACAATGGTGAGCATACTGAAGAAGTTTGTGACTCACTCTGGGCACAGTTGGGACCTTCGATTATCGCTTGTCCTGATGGCTATACGATCTACACCATCTTCCGCATCAAATATATCTCCATTTGAGCTTATGTTCAGATGAAAAATTGTGTTACCTCAGCATCTGCACTATAGAACTCAGGAGCAGACGCTGATCAATGCGTCCAGTACCCATAAGTGCATTGAGAATCTATGGAAGCAACTCCAGCATGCTTTTGTTTATGCACAGTGCAACTTAGAGAAGTCAGCCGAAGGAATGAAATCATATTATGACCTAAAGACCACGAAAAAGAAGTGTGAGGTAGGTGACAAGGTTCACCTGTACAATTTTTTGAGGAATCAGACCAAGGAACGGAAATATCTTCCATCTTGGTGTGGTAGCTATGAGATTGTGGAAAAATATCACCTGTTGCCTATAAGATCCGCATCCCAGTAGGAGAAGAGATGGAAGAGAAATGGGTCAATATCAATCATTTAAAAAGCTGTCATCCCAGACAAGCTCTAAGAGTGATTGAGGAGCCACTGAAGTTCAAGCCGAGGAACAATCTGTGGTATGAAGGTAAGATCAAAACCCAGATGGAAACCAAAATATATAGAACAGGTGAGTAATGAATTTAAAATATACATATTAATGAAAGTAATTTGAGAAGACAATAGAAATGTGAAAGAAAATCAATGTGCTGAAATGTATCTGTAATATATCCACGGAATGAAGATTTAACCAAAAATACTTAACAATTCTTTGTACTCCTCTCTTTAGTATCATTAACATCCTTCCCTTCCAGACTGGTACCCAGGAAATCAAAATGGAAGCAGCAAGAGGACAGAAAGAAGGATAAGGCCGGCCCCTTCCAAATCTGGGAAACCTGGAAGAAGGAAAAAAAGATGACCCAGGATGGGCTGCCCTTGACCAAAGGGGTGGAGAAATATTGATAATGCAACTGAAAAATAAAATACCACTTTTCCCTGGTCTTTCCCAGATGAGGTATCAACAGAAAAGAGCAGGGGGGCCAGGGGTGCTTGTGGGATATATTCTGCCCAAGAAAAAAGAAACTGCATTTAGCCACATTGGGTTTAAAAATGCAGAGCACTGAAAACACACAGAGATAAATGCCAAACTGAAAAGGCAGCATTTCATTCACATCTGCCACATATAATGCTGTTTCAAATAAAGAGAAATCCACTTACTGATTGGGCCTTGCATGTGATTGACAAAGCTCAAAACTAAAGGCTTACTTTATATGAAAAGCATGGCATTTGCAAACATAGAAACTGAAATCGTGGAAGTGGGTGTATTTTGTAGATGAAATAATAAACATATAGACTCAAAATCTCCTTTCCCAAAACAATGTGAACATATCCTTATAGAAAAATGAACATGGATAGCAAGACGCAATTATATTAAAAATATTCAAAGGCTGAATGCGTAAAAGGGGTAATTGGAACAGTCACAAACATCAGTTTCAGTTCAAAGAGAAATGAAACATAAATTGTGGTTTCCTGAGAAATGGCTTCAGTTTCCAATCAGAACACTTAGGCAGCGACCAAAAAGGAATTGAATGGGGGTATGGTCTCGAAGATAAGCAATAAGATGACCCCTTAGCATTGGGAGAAGAAAGGCTGATGGGTGAATTACAGGCCAAAGTCAACAAAGACAACAGATGCCCAGATCACATGTTCTGAGAAGAAACAAAACTTAATGTGCAAAGTGATTGAGTCATAATATATATTGAATATGTCGAATCCCATTTTATTGATTTTCTCAGGAACGATCAGTCACGCCAGAAGCATTCAATTATCACTGTAATTCTTGGAACAATGCCCAGGAGCTGGATGAACTCTTATCAAGCTTTGACCGTATAAACCCAAGCTACAACCAAAAATGTGTTTATATTAGCTCCCCAGAAATGTTGACAAAGTCTAGATGTGGGGAGCTAGTGGCTTGGGGAATTATGTAACTATGTATGAAATTTGGTGACACTAGCTGTTATGATTGCTGAGTAATTTGTGAAAAAACGCTGCTTGAATGTGCAACCTTGTGCAAACATAGGAATCATTTCATCAAGTGTGGCATGATTAGGGGAATCTAAATATGTATATATTGCTATGTTTATTTGTGAAATAAAAATGTTTTCCATGTAGGACTTTTAAAGTAAATAATTAAGTGTGTGTAAAAATGAAAATCCCAGTGGGTGGATTCCTCCCTCCCATAGTTTAAGTTTTATAACTCTAGAGAGAGACTGGGCCTTGGGGTGGAGAGGACCATAGGGGTCCAATCAAAAATCAGGGCCAATAAGCTGGCACCTCCTTATTTAATATTTTAGAGCTGTGGTTTTGAGGTGAAAGAGTGGAAGCACTATGGGAAAGGGAGAAGCTGTATAGAAATCATCTGGGTACAACTATTGAAAAATGCATCAAACTTAACACGGCCTGGGAGACAGCAATTGGGAAAGACTGAAGAGGCAGGCTTCTATTACTGAGGAGGCAAAATAGAAGGACTGAGCATGGAGAATATTCCTAACTGATGGACCCTGTCCGGTATCTGTAGGATGACCTGAGTCTTGATGTCCCTTTTTCCCAGAGCGCCAACCCCAGACAAATTCAATGTGAGAAGCTTAGCCAGCAGAACCAAGAGTATGGCGATCTGTTTGATGGAATACCATCCCCTTAACTAGTGGGTCGGGTATGGAAGTAGACCCTTAGTATTTTACAAAATAATAATTCAATTAATTTCCCCATAGGTAAATAACACTGCACAATTTTGTTAAAGTTCGAAATTAACAAAACTGCTCCCAGTGTGAATAAGAAATATAATCATTTGTGATGAGAAAGGGTTCCAAAAATAAATGAAAAGTGGCTGTTCTGAAAGGTTTGCTGTGCAATAGAAATGTCAGCTTTGCTTAGGGCACACTGCCATTCAACATTGGGTTTACATGTGATGCAGTTAAACCATACTGTAATGCCTTGGTAAGCATGCATGGTGATAACCATCTAGATCGCTGCATTTGTGAAATTGATTTTGCAAAGTAAAGTGTTGCAATTCATTTAAATTAGACTTCATATAAACAGAAGCATTAGTGTGAAGTCTACGGCATAATTACATTATCTTGTTATGTTTTAAGTTGCTGCATCCTTGTGGTATTCAGGGATTTTGTGTGTTATAAAAGTGCTGAAATGTTCATTTGGCCTGTATTCTGTGTACTGTAGACTTAAAAGCAAAAAGGTACATGTGGTGTAATCTCAGATATTTTGTTTCTGTTTATCCCCAAAAGGTAAATGATTTGTATTGAATCTTTGTGTTGGTGCCAAGGAGAATGCGGCGTGTCATGTGAAGTAGTGTAAATATTGAATTTTCCATAATAATTAACATAAAATATATTCTTTCTATACACCAGCCTGCTTCTAACATTGCTAAAGGGCGAAGGATTTACTAGTTCTAGATGAGTCACAGATAGAGCTAGATAGAATATCCAGGTCTATTTCTGTTGCACTGTCGATTGGGGGGGAATTTACTCCCCATATTACCCGGGATCCCATAAATATATCTAACATCACAAGCAATTGGGAACGAGTCTCGGGTCCTACAAATAAGTGGGAGTAGGGAACAAAAGAAAAACCTATTTTCTGTTTTTCTTTTTTTGGGTAAATGGGAAAAAAGAAACAGGGAAACCTTTTTAGGACATTGAGGGAAACCAAAAGGAAAAAGGATCAGGGCAAAGGATACAGGAAAAACCTTTCATGCGTTTCTTCTTAATTTTTCAAATGGAAGTTGAGGTAACAGAGGGATGAAGACAACGGGGGTGCAGCCAACAATCAAAGAAGTATACGAGAAAAAAAGGTAAAAGGTGTAACCAACCGAATTTATGAAAACACAACAAAAACCACCTCTGCACACCACAAATTGTGGCGCTTCACTTTAAACAACCAACCTCTAGCCTAGCAAAATGCACCAAAGAGCAAGAAGTGAGGTGGGCTATTAGGGTACCTGTTTTTCACCTAGAATCTTTAGTAAGTCATAAAATGGGTAGTATAGCTCAGTGGGAACGTGCTCGTCTTGGAAGCAAGATGGCACAGAGCAACACTGGTTTGAATCCCAGGTCTGCGCTTAGAAACCTCTTAGGTATTAAGCACATTATAAATAACCAATTCTACAATACATATACAAACTCCCTCAAGAAAGCCGGAGCCTCTTAATGGCAGCTTGTGTTCTGTAATTTGTGCTTGACTCATATAATTACCTTGAGTTTCAAACTCCACCTCGAGACCCTAGGGCACGTGTGGCCGACGGAAAGACAGGGCCTGGCTGAATTCCTGCCAAAACATCCTTTGGGATTGCAAGCATGTTTTGGGGAAGTTTGCGCATGCTTACTCGAGTGTAGGTAGAACAGACACGCATTGGCGTGCAGCAGTTCCTGCCTCTGCATGCACATCATTCAGGACTTCCAATACTGCCTTGTGTGCCTCCTACAACCACCACCTCTTAATCGTTGGGAACAACCACAGCACTGTAACCAAAATGTGTAAAACAATACGTTTTTGGATTTTATCTGCCCAAAAGAAATTATAGGTGGGTGGCAGACCCCCCTCTTTCTGCTCTAAAGCCCTGGGCTTCACAGAGCTTTTTCCAATGGGGGGTTGCCATTATAAAACACTTATGTGAAGTAGGCGTAGGCCCTAATCTTAATAAATGTACTTGAAACAAACTAGTAATGATGTATTAGCAGCCTTAACATTGGGCAAATAGAAATGAAAGCACTTTTCACTCTCCAACTTAATAGGACTTTCGTGCCCATCTAGGACTCTTGATAGTTTGAGCATACCAACATGCGGTTTCCTTTGTGGTTATGGTCAAAATTTGATCTGAAATATTATTATTATTATTTTAATGGGGTGCAAATTTAATGTTTTGAAATTAGATATGTTATGTGCATTTCCATCTAGAAATAAGCTTGTATTTGACTTGGATGGCTGGTCAGGAGAATTCAGCAACATGGCATTTCTGTGTTTTCGTACTGATTTGATAAAATGTTGCTATTTCTCTTCTGACATATGAACATGGAGCCAGATATGTATCCCCTTGGTTCCCCAGGATGTAGCGAAACCAGAGATATGTGTGGGGGTGTGTGTCTGTGTGATTGCACACGCGCGCATGCATGCATGCATTTTATGCAAATATGTCTAAATGTTGTATCACTTTTAGGTTTGGCTATTTGGTCACATTTATTTAAGCGTCACCTATAAGCCGAAACGATCTCATAGGCCGGAGTTGGGATGTGAGTTGGGACACACAGCATATGTGGTTGTTTGGTTATTTTCCCACCCAATGACTGCACATGGCCCGGCTTATCCGTATGACTATTTCCACCCGCTAGCTCCCACTCTCCTACCAAAACACATCCTCCTGAGCTCTCTCTAAGCTAGCTCGTTCAAGCAGTAATTTCAAACTTTGTGCTGCAAACGGTCTTTTGGTGTTATTTCTAAGCAGTCTTCTGAGAGTAAATGGCTCAATGGTGTCTGTAAATGTGCTACCAGTATAATACAAATGTCTTAACCAAGTGGGCCTCCAGCCTCTAGATTTATGAGCATTATGTGTATCCCCATATCTGTTCCTTGACCTGAATTCCTGTTAACAACAAGCATTGTCAAATCCTACTGTATGGCCTGTGCATACGTGTTAGATAGGCATTTGCGAGACATTGCTATTATTAGGCCCGGGTACTCACACCATGTTCAATCTGTTGCTCTCGGATAACCAGGAAGCACCATCAAGGCAGTCAGTGCCTGGCAAAAAATGCCTTTCCAATGCCTACACAAAAGCCAAATCTGTTGGATTTGCCAGTGCCTGTTTGTCTTGTTCTGCAACATGTGCACATGCTATGTTCAGACATCCCTTTAGCTACCTAGTGCCTTATAAACGGATCAGTGCCCTTGACGTGCTAAACAATGGTGCCCCAGCCATGATTATTCAGACTGCAAATATTATGTTTTCAACCTCCAAAATAAGGTGCACTGCATTGTGAGATACAAAGCCTCATAATAAAAAAAAAGTGCTCAGCAGACAGAATGGGGCCAAGAAGAATATCTCCGGATTCTGAACTAGTTTGTAAACTGCTGGAGTGTGGCTTTTGGAGTTTGCTGATGTCAGCAGAGTCCCTCGATGCTGTAACAGGCCTCTCACATCTGGCCACTTATCTTTTATCGGCTTTCTGCTTTACCTAGTTAAACATTACAGCCTGCATTTTTATTGCCTTATGAGCAGACATTTTCTCTTAACCTTTTCTTTATATGTGTTTCTTTTTTTTCCAGTCTACAGTCTACAGTGGCTCCAAATGTTGTGCAAAACCAATTGTGCCGTTTTTTTGTTCAATGCGCTTGCCCCCTCCCCCTCACCACTCCTTCTGATCAGGAAAAATATAAGTTTGCACAGGTCTCTCTTGCAAGGTTTGGGATATGTATGGTTTGCAATATGTGCTTAGTATTCAGGGGAAAAGTTAATTAAAACTTGTTTACATGCTAAAAGTTGCCTGTGAACCTCCTGGGATTTAAAATGACATTCTAACTTCAGTTCATTCTACAATCAGTCTTTAATATGTGACCAAGTGACCCCTTTACCACTTCAGAAAAAGAAATGTACCGTGGAATGAAAATATTGCAGACCTCGACCTGCCTTCACAAAACAATGCACCGCCACAACCTCCTGTTGGACCTAGTCCAAGATACCTGTATTTGTTCATCAAGGGAAAACAGAGAACATGTACAAATGTCATTATGGCTCCATTCTATGCACTTTGCACATTCGCCTGAAATGGTAGGTTTTCGCGTACCCATCGTTGTCACTTATATATCTCCCTCAAATATGTCTCCAACCAATTGAACTACTTGGATAGGCATTTTATCAGTGGCTCTGGATGTGTCTGGTGACGCGGGCTGCAATCCTACAGTGAAGCACGTCTTAGGTGGCGCTTTCATGCAACTGATTGGTATGGGAGAGGGGAGGAGGGGGGGCGGCATCCGATCCGCCCTATCCACATTCCTGGCAATTGCATTGGCTGCTGGCTATACAGCATACACGGGGTTCGCTCTTTTCCGTCAGCTTTAAATAATGTGTTCATTTCATCATGTGAGGGGGAGGCAGCTGTGTTTCATTGGAGGGCCACCCAACAGCTATATGTACGGATAAAGCTCCCTTTTACTGCTTCGCCATCACCTGGTAAAATGCTTGCTGCCATAGAAGGGAAAACAAGTATTGAAAAATGCAACAGTTTGGGGTTTACTCCTAAACTACTCTCATTTGTATTAAAGATGTCCCATATTGTACTGTTTTTAATTTGGACTATTGCGTGTCGCCTGTGACACCTACAATTAGTTTGGGCTCTTGGGTGTCAAGTACCTGCCCACTGAAACGGTTGCATTGGAGTACAGATAGGGAGGAATGGCATATGAGGATGGACACAGGGTCTGTCTGCAGGTGTTCTTTGCCCACCCATTGCCTGCCCATGGCCATGCTAATCCCTATGGCCATTGCCACCCATTCCTGCCTCTGCCCGCCCCAAAACACCTCCTCATGGGAACTCTTTGAGCTTTATTTAATCAAGCCTTGCCATCACTTTTTGTTCAAAGCAGTCTTCTGAGAGTTAATGACTTAATTCTTCGTTTCAGTTGGAAACACGCTACTGCTGTAATAGGAATGTATTCACTGAAGTCCTGTGAAAAACGAGCATTGGCAAAGCCAATGAACTTCTGTTTAAAACAAGCATTGGCAAAGCTTGAATATCAAAAAGTCGCAAATTGTAGCCTGCGTTGTGAAACGATCTCAGAGAACAAGATTTGAGTGGAGGGTAAAAAACATCATCCTCGACACTGTGTCCAGCTATAAATACCTAGGAACTCAATTTGAAGCCAGCTCGGTGACAACAGAGCATTTTCAATTACTGCAAAGTAAAGTGACAACTGCGATATCACAATCCAAACTGATATTACATAAATACGGTAAATTTTCTGTGGAGTCTGTTCTACATTATTGGCAGCAGAAGGTAATACCAATAATACTTTATGGCCTGGAATCACGAGACATTTCAGATGTGAAGGAGCTCGACAAAATTGAAGCCAAATATTGGAGAACCCTTTTTCATCTGCCACAATCTGTACCCATTGCGTGTATCAGATACGAACTTGGTCTCATCTCTCTTAGGGCTAGATATCACTGGCAGCTCTGCGCCTTGCTCAGAAAATGTTTAATGAACATTGAATCAGAGACCATAATTGCTGTTCTGGCAAACACCTGTTTCAATCACCTCAGAAATTTACAGTGAAATGGACTACTTATGTATACGAAATCATGGCATCAGCAGATGTTGATGTTGAAACCTTGATCCTGAATCCCAATCGTGCAAAAAATAAAGTGTACATTCACGATTGGCGGACGAATCGTGAACTCTGCTTGAAATATAAACATTTCGATATGCATTTTTATCCTGATAAGAACATGAGATGTCCAGGAAAATATTTGCTAAAGTCACCATCTCCATACATACGCAGTGCATTTATGCGAATACGACTCAATTTATGGTTGACTAAAGACATCCTGGCTCAGCGTAAGCAAATATCCATGTCGGAGAACTTTTGCCGGTTCTGTCGTGTTGTGTCTCAAAAAGAAACTCTAGAACACCTATTAGTAGATTGCACGGGACTCTGCTCAATCAGAAACAATACATTTGGGAAAAATATGTGTGTGGTTGCTGCGGTCCAGTCATCCTTGAGATGGTCTTGTCTTTTAAACTCAGCCAATATGAGTCTAGCTATTGCATCAGTAAACTTTCTTAATAAATTGCGCTATGATACCCCTGAACTTATCTAAAATCGTTATAAAATTAAAACATGTGGAAATAATCACACAAAAATTGTTGAACATGTATATATTATGCACACAGATAATGTAAATTTGTATGTCTTAAACAATTTCAACATCAATTTTATCTAGACAATTGTTAAATCGGAAATGTTTGAAACCTTCTTATAAAAATGTTCTTGTAAAAATCTTATGGTTAAAACAAGAAATAAAAAAAATAAAAAATTATGCCCAGGTTCTTCCACCATTTAGCACCAATGGGTAGTTTATACCACAATGGCTGTGCCTGGCAAGTGCCTTTCCCATGCCTACACACAAGCCCAAACTGTTGGCATTGCAATGCGTGTTCAGATCGTCTCCCCAATTGTTTGCACTTTTTATGTCATCACGAAGTGGTGCCTGACATGAGGTGTCCGGCATGCAGCAGTCCTTAAGATTCATTAATGCATTTGCGGCCGGGCCATTACACCTCTCCCGCCCTGGGTCTGACTCCACGCTCGTGTATAGCAGTTCCATCTCCTCCCTGATCTGCGTATGCAATACCTGCCGCTGAAACCTCACTCGGCCACATTCCTGCATATTTTGTGGAGCTATTTAGGTTACACATAAATCACGCTCCTGGAAATTGTTTTTTTGTTCAGGTTTCGTGTAACTTTATTGATGTTCTTGTGATTGAGCCGTGAACGTTCCTTGCACCTGGTGAATTGTTTTATTTTTATTTGTTTAATGTCTTTGCTCGGCAGCTGCCCACTAACACCGTTTACATTTTGGGACCGTTACGAATTAAAACTGCTTCCTGCAGAGTTTTGCCACCACGCGACGAGTGTTTGTGGGCAGTGGTTGATGAGAGCAGAGGGCGTGAAGGCAACCAAACAGGAGCGGGGGTCTTGTGCTTTTTTTATAGTGCGCTTTTCCGAAAGGGAGCTTTGGGCGCAGGCGCCATTGCAAGCATGGAGTGCGAGTAGTTAAGAGGCAAACATCCAACGCAGAAGTAGTCAACGAGTCGAGTCTCTTCATTCTATTCTTTTGGACTGAAAACAGCAATTCGAGACAATATAGCATCACTAACCTGCTTTATGTCAGACACTCATTGCAATGGCAGTTAGTTACCAAAGTGCCCCTCCCTCCCCACAACTGTTCCCTTTTTAATCATTTGGACATGACTGGAGCAATACTGCTGCTAAAACAGGGGGATACTCTTTGGGCAATTTATGAAACATGTGCAAGTGTAATAAGGGGCGGGGTTTGGGGAAGTTGGTACATGTCATTCCTGCCCCCACACCTCTCAGCATCTGCAGTATTCCAGGCCCAGCTCTCTCACTCATCCCTCTTCTCTCAAGCAAATGAGGCTCATGCTAACAGTATGTGGCACTCATGGTGCCCTACTCTGGTCAGGTGAGTGCTCATGCTCTGGGGTCTTTCCCCTCAGGTCTATTCCAATGTATGAGCTAGCAGAGAGAACACACATTTTCAGGATATTTATTCCCATGCAGATATTTTAAATATCCAGCTTTGCGTTGTTTATTCTAAAGTTACTTCGCTTCGAAGGCGAGGCTAAGTCTCTGCCCCCTAACTGGGACAAAACATCGGAAGTTCACTAGAACTACACAAAGCAACCATACAACAATACTTGCTTCGGTCAGCCACACAAATAACACAATTTCATTTCGCCCATAATGCTATAAGATGTACACACCGCGATGATCATTACCTTACTATCAATCTAGCCATTTCCATCATCACTACATTAGCTGCAACTATTGCATTAGAGTACAGATAGGGAGCCATGGCATATGAGTAGGAGCACACAGCATGTAGATGTTGTTTGGTTATTTGCCCACCCATTGACTGCCCATGGCCATGCAATTCCCTATGTCCATTCTCACCGGCCTATGCACCTCTACACCCAAAACACCTCCTCATGGCAATGTATTAGTCAAGCCTTACCATCAAACTTTGCACTCAAAATGCCTGCCATTGTTGTAAACCCACTACCTGTGTAATAAACCTATCTTACTAGGTCTGCCTTCAGCCACTCGATTTATAAACACTCTGTGTGTCTATCACTGAAGTTCTGTTAAAAACAAGCATTGGCAAAGCTAACTGTTTTGGCTTGTGTGTATTGGCTTGTGTGTAACTAATAGGCATTTGCCAAGCACTGCTATTAGATACTCAGGTACTCGCACCATTTTGCACCTGCTACCATCAATGGCCAGTTGATGCCACTACGACTGTGCCTGGAAAGTGCCTTTCTCATGCCTGACCAAAAGCCCAACATTTTGTTATTGCCAATGCTTGTTTTAATTTGCTTCTAAATGTACACACTACCTCTGAAATTACCTAATAATTAATGGTGGATAGTATATAAAAATGCTGCCACCCCACCCATTGAAGATCTCCCACTGCCACTTAGAAACCTCCTTTCACCAATTGTTTTTATATAGAAAGTTTATCCACTCTTTAGCCTGTCTTCTCCTCTACCTCACAGTAGTAAATCGCTTTATATCTGTATTTGATAGCGTAACAGTGTAGATGACTAAAATATGTTAGTGGAAGAAAAAGCTATGTCCCTTTCAATATGTTTGCTGTCAAATCTTTCTGTTCAGGTAATGGACATTTGTAAAGCACGGATGTGAGGAATTCGACCATCCGCATGGGTAGTGGGGAGTGTGCGCTCGCCTGGGCTTTTTTGATTTTTGAAAGGAAAATTAATAATGGGAGATCAGCCTCCGAAAATGTGGGGGTCATTACGCACACATTTTCTCTGCTCACTGTACAACAAACGCATAGTCGAATGTGCTCCGGGATGACACAGCTAACAGGCGCCATCCTCCCCTCTCATGTTCAGCTGGAATGTGACAGCCATGGGGCCATCAAAGCACCACAAGAAGGGGAAAGGGACACCTTCCTCCGGCCATGGGAAGCCTAATTAAAATATCAAAGGCTTCATGGATCTGCCTTCCTATGGTCTAAACTGCTGGTGGCAGAGCATACCAATAGGAGTTAATTGGAAATTGCCTACATCAGGCTTGATCGCAGGATGAACAAGAGGAAGGCAGGACTAACATCTTGGATATGCAATGTGTCAACTTGAAGCTAGTTCCAACTCCTCTGTATGAAGGACAGTGAATGGAATGTGTGAGTCCACTATTTACCGTAGGCAACCCCTGCAGAGCGGACCCGTTTCAGAGGGACAAAGTATGGGATTTGAGGGAGACAGAAGTCTGTTCTCACCACAAACTTCAAGGGAGACCTGCGCTTTGATCAAGAGCCACAGAGGGATCAGTTAACCACAGAGACACTTTAATCTACAACAGACAGGAAGATGGGTGGGATTTAGGAGTATATGTTGTCACCTCTTACCTTTCCTCTTGCAAAGCACTCTGGTCCTGACCTCATGCATTAAAGAAGTTTATCGATAGGGACCCAGGATTGTTCAATAAGGTAGGCTTAGCCTGCACGAATCACTGGGGCCCATTTGGCTTTAAAAGAGAGCCGAGTTCCTCACTTAGTAGATCATCCAACGACTCTGAAAGGAGTAAGAAGAAGGACTCATTTTGACCCTGGCTGAAGGTACAGCCTGCCTTACATCTTACGCCAGTGAAGGAAGGCCAGGATTTCCAAGAGGGAAGTAAGATCCCTCCCCTAAACATCTCACAGGAAACAGAGGGAGATATCGGAATCAGAGGACCCGTCCAGCAGCTCCAGAACCGGTACCCAGCCAGCACACCAGGGACGTCATTTAGGGGTCACCAGAGGTCGCAACTGCAACCTCTGAGGTCTCCCTTGCAACCTTTGTGGTCTGTCTTGCGACCTCTACAAAATAAAATGCATTTTTTTGTAATGCAAGCTCCTGGGCTGTGGCTCTTTACTTCTAGGGTTGCTGGCTTTCTTGTTCAGGCCCCTTAAAAAAAGAAAAATAAGAACAGGAGTGCCACAAGTCTAACACTTTCAGCACTGACCCTAAATAAGAAAGAATAGGAATACCAAATAATGTGTCTTTCTGGAATTCTATACAATAATTGCTAGGCTCATTAAATGTTCATTTCAGGCACACTTCAGGGGGTGAGTCACTAAGTTAGTCTGTTCTTAAACGCCTCACTCAGCCTTTCATCCTTCTGAGTTCGATAAATGAGTACCAGCACAGGTTGGGTGATATTGGGGGTATATTCTTTCTATATAAAGCGCTTAAGCGTAAGTGCTATATAATAACACATCATTATCATTTGGCCTTGGACGTCTGCTTGCATACACAGTAATTTGGTAATATGGGCCTATACACACTGATCTTAATGATACATATGGCGATCCATTCTTGTATGAAATGTACATCACATAGTGCTATCGTAACTATATTTTTCGTAGTGTAAAATGCTATGTGATGCCACTTCCTGTTTTTTCAATGGGTAAAATGTTGTGTTCCATCGCTACCCGGAATATCACTTTGGGGCGGGGTCGAATGACATCACTCCCTGTGATGTCATCAGCGGGTCAAGGATCGTGTGATGTCACTTCCGCTACCCCTGGCATTTTGATGAAATGACGTCCCTGCAGCACACAGCGTGCCCTGCTAGATTCTGCCAGAAAGCTTCCTAGGTGAGAAGTGCCAGAGAGTCTCTGAACAAAGGACAAGGCCGTTGCCTGCCAACACTGTCTTCAGCTTTGGGTCTTCCACCTTAAAGGACGATACAAGCCCGGCAAAGAAGCTAGGAGGAGTGCACAACAAGCATCAACCAGCGTCCATCTTTTAAGGACATTTTTGAGGCAGTCGAGCTCCCAAACTGTGACCGGCTGCGTCACTGACTGTTGTCAGGCTGCAGTCACTAAAGCAGCCCGAGACGCCTCAATCAGAGTTCCAATTCCGCCAAACAGCACAGAGACAACGATTCTTCACCACTAGCCACTGTGTAGGCCATCCCACCAGCCTCGCTTGCCGAACTGCCGACTGCCTGATACTTGCAGCTGTCTCCCATCTTGAACTCTTTCGCAGGTGCTGCAAAGTGTCCTGGAACTGACTTGACGCTGTCGAGCATCAAGATCATCTCAAGCACCGAGTACATTGTGGTTCTGTCCCCCTGGTCCTTCTATGAATGCCCCTAGTGACATTTGCAACCCTTTGCTCCCTTTGTGCTTAAACCAAATAACCTTGAACCATTAAGACTGATTGCTTTATCGACTACCCTTCTGTCAGTATCCAGAGTGCATCCCTTTCCTTCGTGAAACTGTCTGTCCTCTGTGTTCCTTTGCAGGGTGGGTTGTATTTTGTAGTTTGCTAGAACTGTCTGTTGTAATAATAATAAAGTAGATATTTGTATATAACCTTGACAGGACAGTCCCATTTATTATTTGCTAATTGTATTTTCGCTGTGTTGCAACTAACCAACGATTCACGACCTTGCGGTGGTAAGCCTGCTGTTCCGTCCACATTACCAAATTTGGACAAGGAGGTCTTATAATTCACTTGTATTCCAATCTGTTCAGATCCCTTTTTGTGTACTAGAAGTGCGGGGTTGATTGATGGTTTAGAAACCGATATTCATCTCTGGACCACTGGTGCCCCGGAAGTTGATTCCTCACAAGATAAGATAGGTTGAGGTTCCTGATGAGTAATTGTGAATGAAACACGGGTTTGAGTAGGCTTTACATTTTTCGGTGGCTCATAAAACAAATCCCATTGAGATCAGTTCTAGAAATACTGGCATTTCCTGTGTTTAGACAATATGAGATGCTGATTGAAAGCAAGTTGTATTTTGTGTTTTGAACTTTAAAACATTTACTTTTTAGAGGTTGTTTAATATGCAAACCCTTCTCGTGCTGGCGGCATCTAGAGAGATGTCTAGAGAGATGTCTCAAAGTCATCATTTTTCTGGGGAGGAGAAGCTTGTTAATTTCACTTTTAAAGTCACAAAACAGCCGAAATAGCTGAATAGCAAATGTGAGTATGGAACCTCAAGGTGATCAGACCCGGAGAAAGTGGCGGCACTCAACTCAGCTACACCCCCAACGAACACGACGGAACTTCGATCTTTCTTAGGACTGGCCAGCTACTGCTCCAGATACCTAAAGGACTACGCAACCATAAGTAACCCGCTGCGCCTCCTAACGCGCAAGGATCAACCATACACCTGGTCCACGGACTGTCAAAAGGCATTTGAGGCGATCCGTGATGCCATCTCCAAAGCAGAGGACATGGCGTACTACGACGCCAAAAGACACACCGAAGTGATAGTGGACGCCAGCCCCGTGGGTCTGGGCGCCATACTAACGCAAGTTGACCCGCTGGAACCGACAAACATATTCGTGGTCGCATACGCCAGCAGGAGCTTAACCCCGACAGAACAAGCCTACTCCCAAGCGGAAAAGGAGAGCCTAGCGGTGGTATGGGCATGCGAGTATTTTCATCTGTTCGTATATGGCAAGGAGTTCACCATCATTACCGACCACCAGGCACTGATCACTGAGTCCATCAATAAACTATACACGGCCCCCTCACTGAGTGGGAAAGGAACGGACGCCACGTGCTACAGATGCGGTTTCGAGTATCCGCACGCGGGAGACTGCCCTGCACTTGGACAAAAGTGCGCCGCATGTGGCGGAATGGACCTCTACAGAGCCGTATGCAAAAATCCACCGGGGCAGGGACCCAGCAAAACGAGACACCTAGAGAGAAGGAGAAGCTCGCGACACAGCCCACCAGCAGGCAGAGGTGAGGAAGACCAGCCGGGACCCAGGAGAGAAGAAAAACCACGAAGGAGCGCATACACCAGAGACGACAGAAGGCCCCCGGACGGAGCGAGGCGATCGCAAAGAAGACGGTTCGTCCGGTACATCGAGATGAGATCCCCATCAGGCAGTGAATCCCAATCATCAGAGGATGATCAACGGAAAAAAGGGTATGTGTGGGCTCTCAACAACGCCACAGCCACCCAGCACAGCCCAACGCTCCAGCTTCAAGTAAACAACACACCGTTAGAATTTCTCATAGACACGGGGGCAACTGTTAATATAATAAGTGAACAGGCGTACAACTCGCTCCCCAGCCCCCCAAAAATCCGAAAGGCGACAGTGGACATATACCCCTACGGTGCCACGACCCCGCTGCCATGCAAAGGAATCATATCAGCATGGTGCGTGCACAAATCGCACGCCGCAAAAATCACGCTACACATCTTGAAGACGGAAGCCAATAGCGGGTGCATTCTCAGTTTGAAGGCCGCGACTGAGATGGGTTTGGTGCATATCCTATATCAGTCAATGGCCCATAAATACTTTGCCAGACCGGATGCCATCGAGCAAACATTCCCCAACCTATTCAAAGGCCTAGGAAAACTAAAGCACCGCAAGGTACAGTTGCACATAAACCCGAAGATACCGCCCGTAGCCCAACACTACAGGGGCATTCCGATAAATATACAACACCAGGTTGAGGAGGAGCTGGACAAACTGATTAAACTCAACGTTATTGAACCTGTCTCAGGACCCACTCCATGGGTGTCCCCCATCGTCCCCGTCCCCAAGAAATCACCGGACGGATCCATACGCCTGTGTGTCGACATGAGGAGGGCCAATGTGGCCATCGAAAGGGAAAGACACCAGGCGCCCAGAATCACGGACATGATACACCTGCTCCACGGGGCCCAGGTCTTCTCGAAACTGGACCTCACCAAAGGCTATCATCAGATAGAGATCGAGCCCGAATCCAGGTACATCACGACATTCGTTACACACCTGGGTTTATTTCAATATAAGAGACTTAGCTTCGGGATATCCTCCGCCGCAGAAATATTCCAGGAGGAAATACACAGAGTCATCAGGCACGTGCCCAACTGCCTAAACTACTCCGACGACGTCCTCGTATTTGGAAAGACACAGGAAGAGCACGACACTGCTCTCCACAGAGTGTGCGCTGCACTGCAAGAGGCAGGACTAACGCTCAACAAAACCAAATGCGAGTTCGGGAAAGGCTCCCTACGATTTTTCGGCCACATATTCTCCGACAAAGGGATGCGACCAGACCCGGAGAAAGTGGCGGCACTCAACTCAGCTACACCCCCAACGAACACGACGGAACTTCGATCTTTCTTAGGACTGGCCAGCTACTGCTCCAGATACCTAAAGGACTACGCAACCATCAGTAACCCGCTGCGCCTCCTAACGCGCAAGGATCAACCATACACCTGGTCCACGGACTGTCAAAAGGCATTCGAGGCGATCCGTGATGCCATCTCCAAAGCAGAGGACATGGCGTACTACGACGCCAAAAGACACACCGAAGTGATAGTGGACGCCAGCCCCGTGGGTCTGGGCGCCATACTAACGCAAGTTGACCCGCTGGAACCGACAAACATATTTGTGGTCACATACGCCAGCAGGAGCTTAACCCCGACAGAACAAGCCTACTCCCAAGCGGAAAAGGAGAGCCTAGCGGTGGTATGGGCATGCGAGTATTTTCATCTGTTCGTATATGGCAAGGAGTTCACTATCATTACCGACCACCAGGCACTGATCACAATATATGGAGACCCCAAATCACGGATGCCGCCCAGAATAGCCAGATGGGGCCTAAGACTGCAGGATTACAAATTCGTTATCAAGCACAGGCCGGGAAAAGAAGACAATCCCGCGGACTATCTATCACGTCACCCGACCGGCCCGGCCACACCACACCCATCCATCGCTGACGAATATCTCAATTACGTAGTGCATCACCTACAACCACTACCAGTCAGTTGGGCAGACATCATTGCACACTCGGAACAAGATCCAGCTCTACCCATCGTGCGACACTGCATACAAGCAGACAGAAGGGCGCACATGCGTCAACAGGCGCAGCACGAGTCGGAAGAGGTCCGAGCAGACGTCAAACTAATAGACCATGTCCGGGACGAACTTTCCATCGTCGACGATCAAGTAATACTCAAAGGGTGCAAAGTACTCCTCCCGAAATCGCTACGCACCAGAACGATCCAAGTAGCACACGAAAGCCACCGGGGAGTGGTGGCCACCAAGAGACTACTGAGGGAAAAAGTGTGGTTCCCCAAACTGGACTCGATGGTTGAGGAAATCATAGGTCAATGCACAACGTGCGCACAGGTAGCACCGCCCCCGCACCCAAACCCACTCCACATGTCGCCACTACCGAAAAAGGTATGGGAAGAACTGGCGGTGGACTTCTTTGGACCCCTAAGAAATGGCACATATGTGATAGTGCTAATAGATGAACACTCACGATTCCCGGACGCACAGATCGTGGATAGCACAGCAGCAACTAGCGTCATCCCGGCACTAGATCGCATGCTGTCCACATATGGAATACCCAGGATCATCAAATCTGATAACGGAGCGCCATTCATGAGCACAGACTTCGAAAACTTCGCGAAGTATATGGGCTTCCACCATAGGAAGATAACCCCGCGATGGCCTCAGGCCAATGGAATGGTTGAGAGGTTCATGGCCAACATCAAGAGAACTCTGCAAATAGCGACCATCCTCCACAAACCTTTTGAACAAGCACTGTATCAGTTTCTCAGGGACTATCGCCACACTCCCCACAGCACAATGGGCATCTGCCCTGCTGACCTGATGTTCCGCAGGCCAGTAAAGACACGACTGCCAGAGGACGCACGCGCAGCCGAAGCCACGCCCCTGGAAACAGAGGCCAGAAACAAGGATGACACCGCCAAAGCCAAAATGAAGGACACGGCGGATCACAAAAGAAAAGCACAGGTGTCGAATGTGGAACTGGGAGACCAAGTGTGGCTACGGCAACCGAAACAGCGCAAGGAGGACGCCACGTTTGCACCGGAACCGCTGACGGTCACGCAAAAGAAAGGTACAATGATCACGGCCCAGAGGACCGACCAGTCCTCCGTTACAAGAAACATATCGTATTTCAAACCCAAGAGGTGCTACACGGATAATACCTTGCATCAAGAAGCTGACAGCGAAGATGACATCGCCCTTGACAGGTATTACGTGGAGGAGAGTGAGTCCTCAGAAGGTGAGGACAGGTCACCACCCCAGGGTCAGGATGAGCACACACCGGGCAGCAGAGGTCGCCCTCAGAGAAGTCGCTTCAAGCCCCAGAGACTCATAGAAGAAATGGAGTAAGGTACAAAGAGACATGTGGTTGTTTAAAAAGGGGGGAGATGTCGGATCGTTAAGCAGGGCTATGCAGCCCGCCCACATCGTTGTGTGGGCAGACCGCACGATTCCCCGGCTCCCGTGTGCCTTATTACGCGGTTCGGGGACCCGCGTAAAAACCCCACAATATCCTTCTGCGGTGTATGCATGGGGAGCCCAGCACTGACTTGGGTGAGACTAAGGCTTGATATGTATGTGCCAGGAAACTAGCCGCTGCCACCACTGACCACCTGTGCTAGGATTTTTATTAATATTGAATCTCTCTCATCCTTGTGCCTAACTGCTTCTGAATGCCTCCTGTCAGGTGGGGGCTGAGAGTCTTTCCGCCCAATAACATACTCTCCTTCTGTGTCCTTTGTCTTCTTTCTTTCACATGTTTCAGGTAACTACAGAGTACTTAATTCAGTCCAGAAGGCCTGCTTTTGATTCCCTTTCACTAAACGAGAACTGTGAAAAGTTGCTACCCTGATACAAGTCAGAACAGCACGTTACATTTCTATTAGCATCATCTATTTGACGGTTTGACTCTTTAATTGAAAATGTAACCATTAGTCTGACTTGGTGGTGTGGTCTTTTTCTTTTAGGCAATATGACTGGGAACAGCTCTTCCTCTAGAGCAGAGACTGGGATTAAGAGAATAACAAATACAAGAACCACAGATTCCCTTCACAACAAGTGAATGGTCTGTATAGGAGCAATATTGCTGACGCGCCTAACTCGGGCCAGCATATCCAGTGGTTTGAGGAATCTGTGTCCGAAGGATCCGAGTACTGTTTCCTGTGGCAGGTCTCTGAGTTTGGCCTTCTGGTCCCGTTTTTATCTACTTCTTACACTAAGAAGCAGATGCTGCTTTGACTCTTTTCAAGAAAGCAGCGGCTACAATTGAACATCAGTTATTGGTGAAGCTATTTAGCGCGCACAAAGCCTACTTCTGAAACATGTAGTTTTTATAACCATCCAGGAAGGGCAACTCTTGTAAAATGAGGCCACAATAGCGTGTGCCTTATTTTTCGATTATTTACAATCGCCCTTTGCCATCTTCAAGCATTGGATGTGTATATAATGTAGAAGACGTAATGTCACAAATACGCTTTAATGGCTTAATAAAAAAAGAAAGTTGCCTTGCATGTTTTTAAATAATGATGTGATCTTATCCTGAACCTCAGTCTGATGTTTGTATGCTTGTGGAACACTGCGCTGAAGAAGACCAGAGCGGAGACTGCTGGACATGGGGCTCTGACCACCACCCTGAAACATGTAAATGACTGGACATACAGGCAATACAGTGACAGCGGGGATATGCAACCCTTATATTGCACCTGCTCTATACTATTCAACAACATTATATGAATGCATTTTCTCACATTGGATTTTGAGCATATTTTTGCGTCCAGTGAGTGCATGTTTATTGTTCTCTTACGTATACGCACATATGTGCATTGAGTAATATCAACACATGGGTGCTATTTCAGGCGTAGGTTTTTGGGGCCACAAGGTCAAATGTTTTGTTAGCGAAGGGAGCTTCAGATTTTTTTAGCTCAGCTGGTGAACTTTGCTTTCTTACGGTTTGAGTTATTCCTATTGATCATACTACCATGGTTACAAACCCCCTGTTTACTGTAAGGCGCGTAGTGCCCTGCCCACTACCAAGGAATATGATGCACTACTCACCCATAAGGGAAATGATGCCCTTCTCACCCATAAGGGAAATGATGCTCTTCTCACCCATAAGGATATGATGTCCTTCTCAGCCATATGATGCCCTTGTTACCATGAGGATATGATGTCCTTCTCACCCGTAAAGCATATGATGCCCTTCTTACCGTTAGGATATGATGCCCTTCTCACCCGTAAGGGATATGATGCCCTTCTCACCCATAAGGATATGATTCCCTTCTCACCCGTAAGGGATATGATGCCCTTCTCACCCATAAGGATATGATGCCCTTCTCACCCGTAAGGGATATGATGCCCTTCTCGCTCGTAAGGCATATGATGCTCTTCTCACCCATAAGGATATGATGCCCTTCTCGCTCGTAAGGCATATGATGCCCTTCTCACCGATAAGGGATATGGTGCCCTTCTCACCCATAAGGATGTAATGCCTTTCTCACCCGTAAGGGATATGATGCCCTTCTCACCCATAAGGATTTGATGCCCTTCTCAGCCATATGATGCCCTTGTTACCATGAGGATATGATGTCCTTCTCACCCGTAAAGCATATGATGCCCTTCTTACCGTTAGGATATGATGCCCTTCTCACCCGTAAGGGATATGATGCCCTTCTCACCCATAAGGATATGATTTCCTTCTCACCCGTAAGGGATATGATGCCCTTTTCACCCATAAGGATATGATGCCCTTCTCACCTGTAAGACAAATGATGTCCTTCTCACCCGTAAGGGACATGAGGCCCTTCTCACCTGTAAGGTATATCGTGCCCTCCCCACTACCAGGGATGTCTTACTACCCTCTACAAGGCATATAGTGCCCTTTTTACCCTTAAGGTAAGCGCGCCCTCCCTGGACCATATGTAACCTGGGGTGGGTGTAGTGTGCACCCCTTACCCCGGCTGGGCTGGAAAACAGGGGCAGTCAGGTGCAAGTCCTACCGTCTCACTTTTGTTCCTGTGGTAGTGCTGCGGGCACTGAAGTTGGCTCCCTAGGTGCCATCTGTTTTGGCTGACACGGGTGTCTCAGCTTTCGCACATCATGGATTTATGTCATAGTCATGGTATGTTCATAGAAGAGTTCCCATCTTGCCACCGTGTCCTGAGCATGGACTCATCTGCTTCATCCTTCTGGCGGTGGCAATGTGCACCAAGTGTGGTGCGTGCGGGTTGTCGTTCCTGCCACAGGGACTCGCTATGGCATATGCAGAGCCACAAGCTAATTCTTTCTCAGAGCCTTTTTAAAACGGTTCTGGCTACACTGACTTCCATAGTCTTCAGAGCACTCCACCGCATTGGCACAAGATTGGGGGTGCAGGCTTGGACAGGCCTATAGGGCAATAGGGCAATGCCCGAACCAAAAATGCAAAATGCTACTGTGGGCCAGTGTTTTTGGTCAACGTGGGAAACTTTTCTGGTCCATGCGAGCCAGTTTCATAAGTTACTTGACCATGCGGCTAGTAGTTGTGAACAGTGTTACTGAATGAACATTGTTTAAAATGCACAATTTGCATCACATTTTATCAAAAACCTCCCTCTTCGTTATTACTCAATCACAAAAGGAATGAATTGCTATTTGCAACTGTGGGCCACTTTTTCATTGGTGCCCGAGACAATTTTACGCCCTTGTCCGACCATGGGGAGGTTTGCCATCATCACACAAAGCAGATCTGTATACTGGACAACCTCCTCTTTGTAGAGCAAGTTTGAATGGATGGTAGTTGTGTGTGACGCTGAGCTGATGAGGCGCGGGAAGAGGTGATGGTTCAGTGCTGACTATTGCACTGAATTACTGGGACTCGTACACTTGGGCACCCTTTAAAAAAAACCTTTAAAAACATCTCGGGAGGATAGCTCAGGGGCAACGTGCTCACCTTGGAAGCAAGACGACAACGAGCAGCACAGGTTCGTCATATCATATCATAAAGGCAAGATTGCATTATCACCTGTAAAAACACAGCTTAATTTGCTCCAAAAATTCCTTCCAGACATGGGACTCTGCCCAGCAGAAGAAATGTTTCATGGTTATTTGAGCAGCAGATACACCTAGAAGCCTTCATACACACTTACAAAACAGAAGCAGAATTTCACAAAAACCTGTGCAACCAGAAATTCATGTTTTCGAAAACTGACTCCTGAATAAGGCACCTTACACACAAGGAGAGATGTTGTGTTATGTGGGGTTTTCCCAGCGCAATGCCAAAGGTCAAGATTTATTCTAAACCTTCCGGCAATCACCTCTTTGTTTTTGTTTTGTCACCCCTAGTGGAACGGGAATGCCCAGACGTGTGTCCCGTGCCTGCCAGGCCTAGAGACTCAAGCTACTCCTCACTGAGCATGCCCGCTAAGGCCGAAACATGTCTGGGGACGCTTGTGGTCTCGTGCAGAAGGGATGTGACCAAGCAGTTTGGGCTGAGCTGCCCCTTTTGGGGTAGGACCAAGCCTGATTTGCTTATGGTCTTTCCTCTTTTGTAATGGCTTGGCAGGCGAAGAACGATGATCCGGAGGGTTGGCCAGAGCAATGCCAGAGGTTAAGATTTATCCTACACTTTCAATCATCACCTCTTTAGTTTTGCTTTTGTAAAGCGTGTCATTAACATTAATATGGCCTTGCATAATGTGCGCACTAATAATAGAAGATATAACTGTACAGATTGAGCATTTGTATTAAGAAGATTAAAGATTTAGCATGTGCCTATTGGGCTGGACTGTGCATTGTCTATGTTCTACTATGTATTTTGGATAAGTGAGGAGGGGGGTGTGGGATAGAGAAAGAGAGAGAGAGAGAGAGAGAGAGAGAGAGAGAGAGATGCAGGCTGGGTTTCCCACCATTGTCTAGGAATGTGACTCCCTGTTGTTTCCAGTATGCACCCTCCTAGAAGGCTACGTGCGAAGGTACTACCATACAGTAACCTCCATGAACATAGAAGTCTCCATTGACCACCATAAGCATGTGCTGCTTCCAAGGTGACCATAACTCCATAAGTTAAAATAAGCTCAGTGGGCTCTACTGGCCAAGCAACTGCCGGACAAATGGATGTAAATAACGGGTGGAGAATGAGGCTCTCCCTCCTCTCCCTTCATTTAGCAGAATCAGTAATTGTCTGTATCGAATTGGGTTCTGGGGTCCCGAGAGGAATTCCATAAAATATTTCTAATTTCTTGTGTGCAAGGGTTGACTGGTTGAGTTGTAACAAGTCTAGTAGCCTGCAGAGGGGCTCTCAGTGCATCCTTTGGAGAATAGAATGACGATAGTAGACCCCACTCTTCCGGTAAGGGCCGTGTTTTCCGTTCACAAGCCCTGTTTAGAAGCTAACTGGAGCTCCTAGTTCATCAACGTGAATGAATGTGGATGTTGGAAGGCGTGTGTGTGGGTAAGGAGAAACTCTATGCTGAGTTGACACGGGTACGTTTGTCCATGCATCTCCGTGTGTGCCAGTTCGGCACAGTCTATGCCCTCTTACGCGACACCTTTTGGGAAGCGTTGCCTTATGCGAGATCTAAGTTACCGCCGTTTATAGTGACCTAGGGGCTGGTTATCTGTGAAAACACATTGCCGTTTATAAACACATCCGAAGGAACAAGGAATAGAGAAAACACGACCTCTGGACTTAATTATTGAGCATGGAATACATTACATTGTGGTATGTTCCCTTCTGTATATTTGTTTCTGTGATCCGGTGTTTTAAATGGTGAACCTTGGAAAAGTCATGGCTAGGCAAATTGTAACCGTTTTTTATTTCCCACTGTTTAGTTTACAGAGAAGGTCCTGCCTGTTCGAGGTGAAGCTCCCAGCGCTGCATCCTAAATGAGTGCAATTCTTTCTGAGCCAGTCCAAGGTAGTTTGCAGCTCAGGGTGCAACTTTTGCGATAAAGTTGTGCTCATTTCCAAATATGTTTTCTAGCCTAATTCATTGTCTGATAAAGTCACACCAGCAATTGAAAGTTTGGGGTTTTCATTGCTCCAATTTCGATCCTATGAAAGTGAATAAACATGGATCCAAATGACAAGAGGTGTGACCTCTAATATATCCTCTGAAACGTGCAAGCACTGGACCCCCTTTCGGAATCAGGGAATGTGAGAGTGAATGTTCTCCTTGTTGGACCAGTATTGTGCAGCTATGGAGGGACCCTTGCATCTGCCTATGGGTATCTTCAAGAGTGTGCTACAAGACCACAGAAAGTTTTACATTCACCCTTCAAGCACTGGTCCTATCCCACCTGTATGGGGGCAATGCCCTCCTCCAAGGCCTCCCGTCGTCCTCCCTTGTGCCCCTGAGCAGTGGCCTACACACAGCCACATGCCTCATCCAGGGTCTACGCAGATACGACCACATCACCCGAGCCCTCATCAACCTTCACTAGCTCCCACTACACGCAGAAATCCCCTTCAAGTCTTGCTGCATCATTTATAAGGCTGTCGCCCTCAAGTCACCTAGCTACCTCACAGAGAAACTCAGCATCTCTGGCGGTCAGTGCACCACCCGAAACCAGGACATGTGCAGACTTGAAATCCACCACTGCAAAAAGGAAAGGACCAGAAAGCAAGACTTCTCTGCCTATGTCCCTAGACTATGGAACCTCCCCCCGTCAGCATCAAACTCTCCCCCATGCTCCAACACTTCAGAAAAGAACTCAAGACCCACCTCTTTAAGGAGTCTCCCCTCCTCAACACCTAGGCCATCACATCGCCCCCTGCGCCACCTGACTTGCTAGACACTGTCCGCCCCTCTCCTCCCCGCCACGCTGTACAGATGTGCCCCTCCTCTGTGTCCGACTGTATCCTACCCCTCCCCCTCTGAATATCTGTTCTGTTGTTACCTCTGAAAAGCACTCCGTTATGCATCTGCACCATTGCTTCTCGAAGCTGGGTCCACGCTCAATAAATACCATAATAATAATAAGACCTAACCCACACAGCCAATGACATCAGACCACAAAGGAGGAGGATATAGAGGAATGGCCCATAGCACACGCTGCTCAGCGTGCTCTTGTCATCGCAGTCGTGCAGGTCGGGCAATGTATGCCAGTCCATCTTCTCCACTGTTGCATTCGTGATCATCAACTTTAACGGGTGGCCTATGCTGATCACCTCTCTTTGTTAGAACCAACTGAAAGAGAGTCTGCTTTGTTCACTCCGCTTTTCTGAGGTGGAGAATTTCCTGGCGCGTAATATTTAGAAAATGAGTGATTGAACGGGAAAACACTTTAAATCATTACTCATTTTAAATACCTAGAGTTGTTAACAGACAACAAATTGAGTTGGTCTGAACATTGTACTATGACTTGCCTAAAACAATACAATATATTTCTGCACTGGTTACATTTGTCAGAAAATGTGGGGGATTGTCTTGGTGCCTACAAGGGTCTACACGGATACGACCACATCACCCCAGCTCTCATCGACCTTCACTAGCTTTTTTTGTACCTGAGCTTAAAGAATTGAGATCTCGACATTAACTCTATTTGGAGGTGAACTAAAGGCATTGGTCGATCTGACTTGGTTCAAGAAATTCGAGGGCAGACTGTTGCGAAGATCATTAGGCTGTAGTCCAGGGACTTTGATGGATAACTCGTATATGGACCTTGTGCTAAGCTCTTGGTAGGCACTGTTAATTGCCCTAGAAAAACAATTCGGACTAAAGATAATATCAGACAACTTGAATAACAGCCAGAGTTACCGCAAAACTGAATTGCGTACATCGGTCACAGCCCCTTCATTTAAATATATAAATGTATTATACATTTGGTAGTCACTTGACACCATGTTTGCCGATGCTGATGTCTGCAGGCTATTAACAAATTAGTAAATAAAAACCAATGTGAGGTAAATGTAATTTGAAGAATATTATAGCATCCCTTACCCAACAGCATTCCCTTACAGAAGTCTATAAGGTCTAGCCTGGGAAACCAGGTTGCCACATATTTGAACTGGTTTCCCTGTGACCTTCTTCATGGGGTGTACTTGAAACCTCGGATCTATCTCTGTTCTCCAAATTACGTTTACCTATCCTCCCCCACCGAGTTCCCACTCCCCGAATTTATTTCTCTGCTTGGCCTACATTTAATGCTTTGCCAATTCTGGTTGATGTCTTTCCTTCCACCTGTAATTAGGAATCCCCTTATTTTCATGTTCTGTCACGGCACACCAGCCCCATCACAGACCGGCCCCCCATGATCCCTTTCAGCCTCCTCCCACTGATGCACACCGGCTCTGCAGTTTTTAACTCATGAGACATTGGTAGGCCACAGTATGCTGTTTTAATGAAATCCTGCAGCCTTTTCTTATTCCACGTTATGCTCCCCCCACCCACACCCTGCATACACAATACCAAGCCACACAATCGCCCCCAATGGAAAGTAAGAGCAGACAATACAGCAGACCATCAAAGGTAAGAACGCACTTCTGTTTATGTCCAGTGGAGTCCATTGCTTCAGTGAAGATATTAGTCAGTACCTTGAATGGGCTAATTACGGTTGAATTGAATTGCTCTCCACATCATGAAGGTAAATGTGAAACCTCTGCTGAACCAACTCCCAACTGCTGACGTACTAAGAGCTAGAAAATAAATCCCCTAACGGAACGAATATGCATAGGATGTAAACAATATGGAAACCTGGGCGTCATGAAACATCTTTTCGCTGAATGTGAGGCACTGGTCATGCTAAGAAACAGCACTTTGGAGCGTTTGGCTCAGTCAGAAACTGAACTGGTTGAAGAGCAGTTATGGTACTTCTCTTCAGGGTTCAAACATCAAGTCTCTGAGATCGTAACCTCAATCCAGGGATCCCTTTCCAGGATGTGTCATTGCTTCTGTCTTTAGTCCTCAACGCCCATCCTTGTCTTACTCCTCGATGAGTCACAATGGTCTTATGCCTGTGGGGCCCTTTCTTGCACCTCCTAAGCCCTCCACTCCTCTCACTTTCTGCGATGCTGCATGCACGAACCACCACACCTCCTACTTTCACACCCCTCAGTCTTAGGGTGTGTCTTCTCCCCTCTGACCTCCATCTGTCCTCTCCTCAAGGCCCCTATCTGATAGCACTGTCTCCTTCTTAACCCCTCCTCAAACCTCCCCCTCAAATGTTCTATACTCCTCTTCCTCAGCCCCTCTCACAACCTCGTCCTGAACACACTCCTCTACTGTTCCTCTGTTGCCAGCTCTACCCTCCTCCTGAACACACTCCTACTCTCTCAATGTCACCTCCAATTGCTATACTCCTTCTTCCTTCCTTTCCTCCTTTAACTCTTCCTTCGGCCACCTCACTAATCCTGATGTTTTCTCTCCCTTGCTCCATACTGGTCTCCTCCTCCATTCTCCTCCCTCTGACTCTCTCCCTCTCTCTTTGGCCACCTCTAGCCAGCCCACTTCCTCCTGCCCCACCTCAACCTCCTCCCGCTTTTATCTTCATATCTCCCCACTGCTCCTTGTCTAACTTCAAACACTAACACCATTTGCAAATTGCCAGTGGTTTATATAGCGGGCGGGTCCCGCACCTGGGGACCACCCTTACTTAACCACACTCAGATGCTCCTTCTCAACAATCATAGAATCAGATTGGTTGCTGTGTGAATGCCCGTGGCTTCCTGGCAGTTTCAGTGGCTTTGCCCCTCTTTGCATGGAACAGTGGTATGAACCTTGATTAGGGTCAGCTGCGATTTCATCAATGCCAGGGATTGTCAGCAGAACAAAGGTACATAAATCGGCCGTCAACAGTGCAATTTGCTTGAACACAGGGGGCATCATTTTGACTGTGGACAACATGTTCCCCAGGTTCTACTCTATGTCCACGTGACCTTATGGGCAGGGTTTTGCAGACATTTCTTTCCCATGGCCACAACATTGACATTGGCTCGAGCATAAAGTCGCATATCAGAACACCTTGCAGGATATAAGAGTCACTTGACTGATGCATGTGGCGACATAGTGTCAAAGGTTACACCAAAAGGGTGCTTGTGTTCTATATATTGCCCATATGTTTGGAGCTTCTCTTAAAGTGGCAGGGACATATTCTTGTTCCAAGTGAGGGGCCCTTGACAAAAGTTCAGGCGAAGTGTGGTAGGACAGAGGATCCGTCGAAAACTGCCCCTGGCTTTCTCACAGAAACAAACATTCTCACACACACATAATCTCACCGACATAATGTCACAGGTTGCTGTCAAAGGAATAGATATTAATAGTCACATGATAATTTAGGGGGCAATCATGCAACAATTCATCTATGTGAGATAGATATAGGAATAGAAACCTGGAGACTTGAAGTTCAGGGTATCATACGGTCTGTTATTTTCAAACACAGGGCTTTGCACACCTTAAAAAAAATATAGAAAATCCCTGTGGGCAACCAAATGGACTGCAAAACAAATGGATCCCTCGACCTCACAATCTCCTTAAAAAAGGATCTGTCGGCTGACTGCCTAAATAGACTCCGCCAGCCAGACAGCCAGGTACACAAGGACAGGTCTGCAGAGCTATTGTGGGATATAGAAGTTTTCTTTATACAGCTAAGGAAGGGACCTTCAAAAGATTAAAATAAAGGGTAAGGGTGGGTGAACTATTACTGTTTATGCCCCACGCTATCAGGACCAATGGTTCTGAGACGCAAAAGCCCCTCCCCTGTTTGACAATAAAGGGTTTTTGAGGGTACAACCCAAGGATACTGTCCAACCAAAGTCACTTATGGTCTAGAAAAGTGTCCAAGCACACCTTTTTCATCCTGGGGGGCCTGCTCCTCCTAGACCTTGGTCCCAGTACATGATTTTCTTTCTAGCGTTGTCTCCTGGGATGATGTTCAATGGTTTCCAGGGATCGTTAGGTCCCCTGTGTTCTCAGAGGTCTGCAATGGGCATGGGCAGGTGCATCTCAGTTTGGGCTGCACAGCACTGGCAATCGCATCTTGGCCATCCACTATGCTGGATAGTTTAATAAGAGCGCACGCCTGTAGATTTTTTACATCTTGGGATGAGGTGATCCCTCTGCTCATCCTAGCATGTGATTTGCAGGTTTAGAGAATCGAGCGCATTCTGTGAATTTAGCATGCAGCACGCAGGCATGTTCTCACCTTAAACATGTTAAAATTTTCCGTAACTTAAAACAGACCATGGCCATGGGTGGACTGGCCTATAGGGAACTCTGCAGATTTCCTGGTAGGCCTTTGCACCCTGGGCCCCTTTTGTTTGGTAACCTTTAATTTTCAAATGTGTAATTTAGGACCCCTTGAAAGTTATTTCCTGGGCCTCTTTTGGTTGCCAGTCCACCCTCGAGACCATCCTTTTATTTTTGCAATATTGTTCATAGAGCTCATACTTGCAAAACTAAGTAGGCAATAAACTGCCCTAGCTTCACCTTAATCAACTCAGACATGATGCATGTAATTATTCTCAGGCAGGCAATGTTAGATGCCACTTGAGTCCATTTTGATCGTGCTTCACACAATATTGAAACGATTTGCTCACTGTGCATTTTACAGAAAAAATACTATAATTTTGGACCAAACACACTTGTACCTTGAAATGTTTTCGTTTTTGTTTTTTCAAGTCCTTCACGTATTTCGCTTAATATAATTCAATTTAGGCCCCCGCTCGACCTCCTCCTTTTGTTCCAGCAAAACTCGCCTGCAATCTTTTCATCGCCTCATTCTGATCGGGTGTGTAATTCACCGAATGGGTATGCATTTGAATTAGCTTGCAATGTACAACGGGGTTTCCCATCGTAGTTCTGGTCCAGTGGCAAGGCTGTTTTCTTTGAATCCCAGCATTAGCACATGACCAAAGGTTTTGTGTGGTTCTGTGCAAATCTCTTTATCTGCCTCTCTATCAAATTGTAAATATATATTTTTTTGTAAATGTGTATGGTTAGTTACCGAGCCGTTTACATGTTTATTACATATACATACAATACAATTCATATACATTTCATCTCGTTAAAACAAACGATTAAACAACCAATTATAAAAACAATTCATTATACAAATTTCATAATTTTCTTGACCTTTTTAAAAATTGTAAAATGCAGTAATTGCCATCATTAGAGTACAACGTTATCCTATGGTCATAATCCTATCATACACGCAAGTACATATCTAAACTCACTTACACCTGTTATTTATTTTCTATAGCTTCTCTATTCCCAACACTCTGCATCAATGGCAACATGTGTTCCCACACATGAAATGCCGTTATTACCATTGATTCTGCGGCATACAAAGTCGACCAAAATTGGTCAGTCTTATATCCCTGATAATTGGAGCAGAATCTTACATCCCCTTTATCATAATATTCTGCTAAGCTTCTGCAGCCTCTCAGAATTTGCCCGCTGGTCTCCACTTGCTTCTTACATAACCTGCAAATTCTATCATTCAAATAGTGTTTTCCCAGACTCCCGTTATTTTGAGAACCAGAAGATTTAGCCTCATTTGCAGGATAAACCGACGTAGATCTGTTCGGCACATCTTTGTCAAATAGCTACTTGGCAAGCAGGCTATAAACCCTCACAATATCGTCTTTTCTTAGTAAGCTCATCGATGGATGTACTGCGGTCCCATGCGCTGATTGAACTTTAAGTTTTTGAAGAAAGCAACCTGGGTTTTCCAGTTCATTCTCAGACAGACCAAGGGCCTGTAAATATTTGAGTTGAAATGCCAATGGGTTAAAAACAAAATAAACACCTGTCCAGCTAAGCGGTTAGTACTGTCTCAGTTGTACTTTTCCATCTTCAAGGCATCCTGTTTTCTGTGATTGTCTCACCCAGACTCGCGTACAATACTGCCACATTTAAAGCATTACATGTTCGAGATGTTCATGCTACAGTGAACTGCTCTCTGTAAAGTGCTGGGCTGCCTTTGGGAGCTAAACTTGGGATATATATAAATGTTATAAAATATCTCCATGGTTCTGCAATAGTCAATCTTATTGTTAATCAGCGTACAGCCTGTTGTATTTTAATATTCATTACGAGCACTGGTAACACTGCCAAACTTGAATACAGTTACCCGTTGCATGACATGCTGAAAAACAGAATGATTATGGATTGTAATTGGGATTAGGCAGAATTATTGCATGCTGCAATTCTGCCTGGACCGTTACAGCGGCTTTTCAGTTATTACCTCCTCGTCTGCGCAGGTGGTTTCATAATTTTTGATTCATCAAACCTGTCATCTTATGGACAAGTAAAAGTGTCAACAATTTGGAAATACCACCGGTTATGCCATAATGCATCACTTGTAATGAGGCCCATGGTCCCATGATCCAATAGAATGTAGTTTTTCCGCGTGTGCTGATTTTCTCTTCTGAAACATAGACCTTGGAAAACTTATCAGACGCTATGTGATCCCAAGTGGTAACACCACAATACTCAATTACATAAAAGAATTCCAATATATAGTAAATATCGAGGCATACACAAAAAGTTTCAAAAATAGAAATCAATATAAAATCTCGTCTGACTAATCTCTTCTAGTAGTGATGTTCTTTTAATTGTGGACACAGACACACATTCAAATCCAATGGACTTCAGATATTGTATCCTTCATCAGGGAAAACATCTGCAAATCCTTTTTTTTAAATGCTATTAAAATAGCTCCTTAAACAAAGGCATGCTAAATCATAAAATGAACAAAGTGTACCAAAACCTACTGCCAAAATTGAAATGAAAACCATCAAAATATAATTTCCTCAACTGTGTCCATAGTTTAAAAAAGCCATCATTGTGACTCTTTATTATCCAAGGCCAGAACTGTAAAACAACTGATCAAGAAACATTATGAAAAATGATCAAGGCTCCCTTATTAAAAGTGTTTATAGGGACTTCTTGTAAATTCCAGATAACCTAAAAAAAATGTAGGACCTCAGAAAGTATGAATCATTCAATCCTCAGTCCAAAAGGAATAATCGGTATACCAATCTCTCTGAGCCAACTTACAAGGTACTTTATGTAGCATATAGAGTACCGTTCCAAAAGCTAGCTCTGACACACAGTCCAGAATGTGTTGCCCCATGGCAAACCAGAAACCATTAACAAAAATAATTAAAATAAGTAACATTTAGGAGATTATAAACGGAATATTTTGATTGCTTATTTCCTTGGGTGAGTGCAGAGCCTATCCACCAGAGATCTTCCAGGGGATCATATAAGAACCAAAAGCATCTCTAAATATAAATATAAAATTCTCTAAAATCTATGCACACAAACATGTCATCACTGCAATTATGTCATCAAACCTGCATCTCGCCCCCTAAGAAAAGCCAACTCCAACCTCCTGCTAGTACCCAGATTCAAACTTACTAAATCTGGTGGGAGTAGCTTTGCTGTCAAAGCAGCACAATTCTGGAACTCCCTTCCCCCTGCTCTAAGGGAAGATCTCCCCTACTGGCAATTTAGATACAATTTGACTCAATGGCTAAAAGAGCATGATGTCTAATTCCCACCCTATTGATTATCCAGGATCTCATTTACATTTTGTATTCTTGTTATGCCTTATTTATGCCATACCTGCACTATTGTAAACTCACTGCATATACTTTTGTGATGCTGCAATATTACCTGTATTCTCAAACTCATTGTATATAGACCTGCAAGTTCTCTGCCAATACACTTCCACAGCAATGTAACCGCCGCTGTACCCTTATGTCTAATTTGCAATCTGTAACCTAAGCTGAACAACCCTCTTCTGCCTACGCGCCCGAATACCCCGGGGTCTGGTGCGCAATATAAATAAATAAACAAACAAACAAACAAACAAACATATGTTGCAGCCACGGTTTATGGTGTTGTAACTCAAAACAAACAATTTGATGAGATAGGCAAAAACAGAAAAAAGGAAAAAAAATGAATAAAGAAAAAGTCAATACAAATAAAAATGAGACTTAAAAATGGAAAACCATTAAACAGATATAAAATAAAAACAGGACTTACATCAACATAAATTACAGACACAGACCCTGCATACCACCATAATAGAGAGATAACTAAATGAAAAAACTACAAAAATCTCTGTGAACGATATTCGTAAACCACATCCAAATTATAACCATCATCACACTATGCAACAAATTAACATCAATAAACATGTCCACCTCGTTCATTCCAGGTTATTACAAAAGAAGAACGCTATGAGTTCTACAAAGCAAGTCTCATGATTATTTATTGGTCTTCACTAAAAATCCCATCTGGAAAAAAATAAACAGTAATTTTAATGGTCGTAGCTTCCTTACAGCATTTGCATCTATCTGTATGCCTCTTTGTCAGACTATTAACAGAATGGGTTTACACAAAAAACAGAATTCATGCAAAAAAGCAGAATTGCAAGCATCCAATGTCCAAAGACCTTACAAGTAAAAATTAAGATTGAACTCTTCATTCATGCCTTCTGGTACCACAGAGTACATCTGTCAATCCAGTAGGTGTGCTTGTTCCAATAGTCGTGAAAGTGCTAGTTAATGTGAGTTCATGTGAAGAGCTTCCAAAATCTGGAGCTTGATCTGGGCCATTTGATGACCTTTTCGAATGAAGTGCAGCACTATAGATGACTTTAAATTTCCTGTCCTCAAATTCGAGCAGTGTGCATTCAAAATCATCTTTGTTTTCCTTAAAGGCTGTCACACTAATGTTTACTGTAAGGTTGCCATACACTATAGATAATGTTGGACATTGCACATGTGGAAGAAATTGTTTAACAGAATTTTTCCTTAGTACATGTATGATACACAATATTCTCTTTTGTGGCATTTTCATGATTTGGACATTGAAGGCATGGGAACTTAACAGTGCTCCTACTAGAAATCAGTGGTTTAGAAACATTAGTGCATACCAGAAAGACTTTCTTACATCTTTTGCATGCCCATACAGGAGGACAATAAAAATATGAAATTCAGTGTATTATCAGGTGTAAACATGGCCCAATGTATTTTTATTATCTTCTTTCATTTATTACTCGGTGTGGAAAATCTGGAGTCATATACAATAGTGGTGTTTTCTCCGTTCACTACAGTGTTTAATACTTGTGTTCTTGTCATCTGATCCACCCTAGTTCTAACTAAAATCAATTAATTGTTCCAGTAGACACACATTAAAACTAATTTCGACATGTCAGCCAATTCTTTCAAAACTCTTCTTCTTCAACCAGTATGCTTCACTCTCAAAAACTGTCTAGAAGGTAGACCCTTAAAGGTACTAGGTTGGTGACAACCTAGTCGATGTAACACATTTTAATGATCAGTGGTTTACTGAATAGGTTAGTGTGGATTTCCAAGCAACCTTTTTCCACTGCCACGTCTAAAAAAATATGCACAGTGCACCCACTTCTGCTGTAAATTGTATGTGTTCATTTATCTCATAAATGTATTCACGAAATACATTCATGAACCCCAGGAGTACATGCCAGAAACAAAAAATGTAATCAATGTACTGCCTCCGATACTTAATGTATTTATGCCAAATCGGATGATGCAAAATGTGGTCTTCTTTAAATAATACTGGTCCCTCTAACTGAAGTATGAGTGCTGTGCACTGAATTCCAAAAGAGCCATAATAAATCTTATATGCATACGATTGTTCTTCTTTCAGAAATAACCATTCAATAGACGCTTGCCCTAAATTATGGGGAATAGTTGTGTACAACATTTTTACATCAACAGTAAATGTGGGAGAAGGAGATTTCATTTTTTATCGCTTGAGAAACTTCCTTGATATTTCTCAAAGCTGTCTTTTTCCTTCAATATATATACAGCAGAGATGGCTGAAATATTATTGGTCTGCTGTGTTGTAAACACTCTTTTCCACGCTCAACAGTTTAAGCCCGAATTTTAAATGTATGCTCTTTCAAAGTCCTGCCAGCCAGATTTATCGACTGCTCTGAGCATATTTATACTGTCATTTTGCTGTGTACTTGCTCTGGTATTTAAAACTACTACAGTGGGGATTTGGCTCCTTACAAAAGCATAGTAACAAGTATTCTTCATGTGTTCCCCAAAGAGAAACCTAAGGCATCCCTCCTTTGGATAATAGTAGGGTTTTGTTCTGGAAAGAGAGCTCACTCTCTAGAACTTCTTGGCTATGAGGGCCCTCAGCCCAGACTCCAGGTCTGCTCCATACGCAAGGATGCTTTTTTGGTGGAGCACTTGAATGGATATCACATTTACATGCAAATCATTTAAAGCATAGACTATTAAGAATGCATGGGAAAGGATTTGGAGAGGATGTGTACCGTAGGTTATAGGCAGAGGATACTGGTCAGGGAGCAAAAGGTGGACATGGTCTTGATTAAGGTGTTGGTGAATCAAGGGCTGTGCTCCCGTTGAATCTCCATTCCTGTGATTTTCACACAATTGTATTGTATTGTTTATTTATTTATAGAGCGCGCCTGGCCATTGAGCAACTGGGCGCTTGCAGTGAAATAAATCTTAGGTTACAGGTGCATGACTCCGTTACATTTCTTAGGTTACATACATTTATTACAGTTCCATTACATTTCTTAAGTTACAGTATCATATATTACAGGCTCATATGTCGAGCATTACTTACAAGGCATATTTACTTACAAGAGAGATATATTACATTTATCTTAATCTTTTGTGTAGCACTGTCGGATGACTTACAGTATAGCTAAATTACAGTTACAATGTTTGCAATGAGAATACAACGTTTTTGGTATAGTTGGGGCGTTTAGCGGTCGTTATTTTTAAGGCAGAGTTTAGCGTTAGCTTTGAACACATGGAAGGAGGGGGTGGCTCTAAGTGTATCTGGGATGGAGTTCCATAGCTGCGCTGCTCGAACCGGGAAGCTGGACCCACCGGTTCTTTTTAGTTTAAAGTTAGGGACTTTGATGTTATTTGAGAGGGCCTTTCTGATGGGACGTTCAGATGTGTGCTTGGTGAATTTTTCTGACAGGTATGCAGGAGCTTTATTGTTCAGACAGGTATGTGTAATGTTCAGGGTTTTGAGTTTGATACGGTCATTGATGGCCAGCCAGTTGACGGCTCTTCTGTGGGTAGATATGTGTTGTCCTTTGGGTATGCCTAGGGCTGTTCTGAGGGCATTGTTCTGCAGGGTTTGGAGTTTGTTAGTGTTATGTTTGCTGGTGCCTAGGTACAGTGCATTACAGTAATCTAATTTGGAGAGGATGAGGGCTCGCGCAATGGTGGTGCAGCTAGCTGTCGAAAGGTATGGTTTGCAGGCATGGATAAGTTTGCAGGTATAGCTGGTTGCTGAGGCTGTAGCATTTACTTGCTTGTCGAGGGTGAGGGCTGAGTCTAGGTAGAAACCTAAGGTTTTTACTTCTTTGGCTACCTTTATTTTGATGTCATCGATCGTGATGGAATTGTAAAGCTGGGGTACTTTGTTCAGTTTATTGGTAGAACCAATGATTAGGAGCTCGGTCTTATCGTCGTTAAGACATAAACCATGAGTGGCCATCCAGGTTTGGATGATTTGGTAAATTTTGTTTATGAGTCTGGTGTCTTTTTCATAGTCGCCTTGGATTGGGATGAGGATTTGGGTATCATCTGCGTAATTGGTATATGAGACCCCTAGCTTATCCAATATATCAAAGAGAGGCTTTGTGAAAATATTGTATAGCGTGGGGGAAACACATGACCCTTGAGGGACTCCGCAAGTGATGGGGACTGGATCCGCTGCTGATGAAGGAGAGAAGACTCTTATAGTTCTCTGGTCCAGGAATGAATTTATCCAAGCCGTGGCTTTTGTGGAGAAGTTGGCTGCCGATTTGAGGTGATTGCACAGTACCTTGTGATTTACCAGGTCGAAAGCAGCTGATAGGTCTAGAAGTAGGAGAATAGACACATCTCCTCTGGCTTTATGCTCATCTACCTGGTTTTTAAGATCAAGGAGGGCCGTTTCGGTGCCATGTCTAGGTCTAAATCCAGATTGTCTTGACCCTTGTAGATTGTTGCTCTCCAGATAATCTTGGATCTGAAGGTATGCGGCTTTATCTAAGATTTTCAGGAGAAACGGGACCGTTGTTATTGGCCTATAATTAGTTGGGACATTGGGGTCCATGTTAGCTTTTTTTAGTAGAGGTAGTATCCATGCGTCTTTAAGGTTTGTTGGCACAGAGCATGATTTAAATGAGGAGTTAATGAATGATCTTAACTTCCTAACTGCACTGTGCAATTCCCTTCCTTCCTTTCTTCTGCTATGGAAGAGGAAGTGTATCCCTTTTAATCCCTCCAGGAATCCCCCAAGAAGGCAAGTTTTTAAGCCATGCCTTCTGGATTTTTTCTATGCCAGTTCTGCAGAAGAAAGAAAGGAGGCAATTCATTAATGAACTCATCCCACATTGTCCATCCTGCCTTGTTTATGCCATTGTTGACTACATTAAGACATATAATCTGAATTTAGTTTTTCTGTACTTCTCTCCATAATTCCTCATTTCTGATTACATATTGTTTTACCCTATTTGGATTTTATATGGTGCAGCAGCTTTTCACCATCTTTGAATTCTTTGGTACCTGCAGGAGAGATGGTTGGGTCTAGTAAGTAGAAGCAGTAATGAAAGATTGCTTTGCTATTGTGTTGATGACTGCCGGTCATAATGAAACAGGGTCTGAGTGCAAGGCACGCATATAGGTGTTGTGTGTGCAGTCTATTGGGACATGCCCAGGGTGCACCGTAAGGTGGATACCCATGTTGTGTATCTGGCTCATGCCTGTTGTGGTATGTTTGAGCATTATCAGCATGTTTGGTCGTCTGCGGACTAATGAGAATACACACATTAGTTCATGCATGTTGGGTATGTGCTTTATCATGGTTCTGGTCATTGTAATTGGCATAGGGTGTTAAATTAAGTGGTAAGCTGCACTAAAAGACGGGTGTTAGGCAGAAACCTGTGCAGTTCCCTTAGGGAACACTGCAAAAGATTTAGGACTACAGGTGTTAGCAGTAAACCCACTTGGTAGCAGTCTGTACCACCCAGATTTACCTGGTAGCTGTGGCTGAGCAGTCAGACTTCCCCCAAGAAGAGTTAGGCAGTATGCAAAGTATACACAATAGGCACTCAGACACAATAATACAAACAAACACTGACCAGAGCTTTGGTATCAAAGTATATAATTATTTATTTAAAAACACACTGTTTGAAACACTCCAGCACTCTTATTGTAAAACACTCTAAACACAGTTACTATGGTAATATATACAACCCTTATTCCTTATCAGATAAGTCTTAGTAAAACACCACTTATTTTCATACAGAGGGGAGCGCTTAACTAAAGATGGCACTCCAATAAGTTTGTGAAAAAGGGAGGGAAAAAGACAGAATATGGGAAGGTACACCACTCTAAGATTTAGGAACACTATTAGCAAGGCAGAAGAGCAAAAGTCACTTGTGACCCAAAGTCCATAGGCTGGGCCCACTCTTAGAGAGAGCAGAGCTCAAATGCGCCCAAGATCACACAGTTACACTAGGCTTAGAAAGTCTTGCAGAGAGTTCAAAAAAGAGTTTAGAGAGGCTCAGAAAAGTTTAGCCAGGGTGTCCCAGGCTAACCCAGGTTCAAAAGCCGGGGGCTAAATCTACCCCGTACAGTCGGTGGCAAGGGAAGCCAGGCGGGACACGGTACCTTAAGTGGGAAGGATCCTCCAGCAGTGGCAGTTGTTCCTGGCAGTGGGTGCAAGTCTCGTCGTCGTCCAGGGGAAGAGAAGATCTCGACTTGGAGGAAAGATGAAGGTCGTTGCACTACCAGGGAAGAAACCAGCTGCGGAGTTTTCCGGTTAAAGGTAATACCATTTAATTTGCGGTCGTGGTAAAACGTGGTATCCCAGTTGCCGGGGTGCTTGGCACAGGCAAGGCGGCCACGAGACACGTCAGGAAAGCGAAAAGACGGTGAAACTGGTTATCCCCACCAGTCAAAGGAAGAAGACTCTCCGGCGGGAGATCTCCTCTGTCGTTGGGAAAAGCGGTGAGACGGTCCAGCAGGGCTCCACCGGTGGTGTCGTCGTGGCAGGTCGGCTCAGCTTCTCCCTCGTCAGATTCTTAGGTCCTGTGGCGACTTCTGAAGTCCCAGTCCCCAAAGCCCTGCTTTTATGCAGAAAACCCCCATTCACTCAGCCTAGCTGTCACTCAAACATGCTAAGTGATGAGCCGGCCGGCTCACCACTTGGGCCAATCAGGACGGAGTGCGACTTGAGTTGCCTAGGCAACTCAGTCCAGGGTGCCTAAATCCCCCTCCACCCCTCCTAAGTACCCCAGACAGAGTGGCACCACTTTGGAGGGCTTCTGTGGAGAAGCCCGCCAAAAAGTGGAACAAAGGGCTCGACTTGGGTTGGAGTCACAGAAGAGAACACAAACGCCATTTTAGAACCAAGTTTTGGCAAAAAATACCAACCGGAGAATTAATATTAATTAAATAAACCGGCGGTACGTTCGAGGCTATCGCAATTAAATAAATAAAGATAGTAGCCTCGAACAATGGGAAAATCCCATAGAGAAATATTTGCGGTTGAATATAAAAAGTAGTATCCACTGCCACCAGCCAAAACTCGATCAGGGGGGACGGAGACGTGCCCCCTCGACTAACAGACCCCGGGGCAATTGAATTGCCCCAGCCAGTACGTCCACAATATGATGGTTTGTACTGGTTCTGTTCAGAATTCAAGACTAGTAAAGTCAATGGTGACTTTACAGACCCTGGGAGACAGTAGTCAGTCCCAGGGTATGGAGTCTATACTGGGGAGTCACTATGACACCCCTGTGTTACTGCACTGAGGGTGCTGTGTAACACACATCACAAAAACACATGAAGCCCTATGGGGTAAAAGACCCCATAGCCTATTAAACACATCTAGATTCAAAGAAACACACTCAAATCATGCCCAAGAGTGAGGGTAAAAGAGTCTCACTCTTGGCAGGAGAAAAAAATAAACCCCAAAAAACCAGCAAAGCTGCGGGGGGACTCACTAGGCTAGGAAATTCAGCCTAAACAGAGAATTCTCCCTAACAACGGGTCAAATGTATTAAACCTGGACACAGTCTTTAGGTTTATCTCCAAGTGGTAGTGTGGTAACATGCTAGAATCTAACCCCACATTACATATCACTTTTTGTTGGTATCTTTAAATGTAGGTTATCTCTTCAAGTACACCCAAAAGGTAGGGAATTGAGAATAGAATGTCTCATCTTCCAGGATAAACAGCAATTGATGCACTGCTTGCTTACAGACAAGAGAGGACTTGGCTAACAACTTTAAGACACTAGATGAAGCCATTATTTGAAATAGTAATATAACAACTACTTATAATCTAGACCGTGTGACTGGATGAAAAAGTGAAACAGGACTATGGATTAGCAATACATAGGCCCTCATTACAAGTCAGGCGTTAAGGGCTTAACGGCGCCGTCGGCGCCGTTAACCCTTAACGCCTGATTCACACTTTAACACCTGCTTTTTGCAGGCGTTAAAGTCCAAGGCACTAAGTGACCTTGGTGCTAATTACGGCACCGTAATTTACGGTGCCGTAATTAGCGCCTTCCCCATCCCCATTATGCCCTATGGGGCAAAAATGGGAATGGGGAAGGGCAAATGGTGAATGGGGAATTACCGCCCCACTCACCTTGGAATGGCGCGGTAATTCCGCCATCCACCATGGCGGAATCCGGCATGGACCATGGTGCTAACAGCACCATGATCCACCGCCTTACTTGTAATGAGGGCCATAGTCTATTTGATTGACTGTAGGTATTCTAACATCCATGTAACTTTTAGCATCGCTGGACATACTCAGTATTGATATATGAAAACCCTGGCCAGCCACTTGGGAGCATTTAAAGAACGAAGTATTCTAGATGAGCTATGAATGAAAACAAATGCCCAAAATATCACATAAAGACAGTGACATCCTCTTATTACTAGAGAAGTCCTTTAATGACTACCATTAGATAGTTTGCATGATCTACCTGATGGGAACTGCAAGAGACATATGGAGATAGATATTTCCTTATAGTGAGGGAACATTAGAGAGCCAAGCACTTTACCCCCTCTCCGTTTAATTACCAGGGAATCCTTTCTTGATTTCCATTAGACAACTTGTATAGGCTCTGTGAATACAGTTATGCTTGATAAAGAACCATGGCGGCTCAAGGAAAAGGAAGCAAGCGATTCCCTAAGAAAGCTATTTGCAGTTCATCCCTATCAGTACCATAGCCAATATACAACGGATGTCTGACTACAGACCCAAAGACTGGCCATGTAGCAGTTTCTAGCCTCCCTGCTCGTTCCCCGCTGATGTATTCCCTGCTGAAACCTTGGCGGCAGCTCAATAAACCGCCCCTGGTGGTAGCCATGTAGATAGCTGCTGCTGTACAACGAGCACATCTGTGGAGGCTACTAGACAAGACCAATTATTCTAAAAGCAAGGTCCAGTACCACCCAGAAGTGAGCCAGGGTTTGGTGGGGACCTTGACATCAAATGGACATCAGGGACAGAAACCTGGCCCCACCGGGTATTCTCTGGGAACAGCAGCACATACAGAAGCAATCTGCATTGAGAGTAACTGGTAAATTCGGAGAAGGTGGAGACATCCGGAAGACATCTCCCCTACACCAGCCCATCACACAGTCCAGTGTAATGCCTGTGGTCAGCTAGGACACATGGCTTGTGTCTGTCCAACCCTCCCAAAACCAGAGTTGATGTCCCAGAGATCACAGCTGCAGAAAACAATAACTGGTAACTACAAAACAAACCCTGCAGACATCAGAAGAGACAGAAGGCCGCACACAAGGATGGCCAGGGTGCACCTACCATGATCCCATCAGCCTTGAGATCCAGACAGTATGGGCCATGTTGTAATCTGGGTGTCACCCGGCCTCCATCCATTTAGACTTAGTGTTCGTAGAGCAGGTCAGCATTGTCCAATGGTGCCAATCACACACCACAGTGGCTGCGACATGTGCCCAAATGCACTACTAACATTTCTTATGGGACAGGATCATTGTGAAGCAGAGGTGGCAGTATCTCCTGGGTTACTTGACGAGTGATCTTGGGCACAAACTTACCACAGTTAGGCCAATGATTCAAAAAGGCCCAAGTGAGGGAGACAACTGGCCTGGAGAACGTTTGAGATGTTTGGTAATGTCAGGAATCTGTCAAGTAAGGACAAAGGCAGTGAATATGGCAAGGCAGATGTGCACACTATCACACAGTGAATGGTTTGAGTCAAACAATATACATACAGGAACCAAGACTCAGGTATACTAAAACCCAGGAGTGTAAACAAAGTGTGACAACAACACAAATACATGAAAAGGGATGTGGGTTAAGCACTTAGAACACTCCTTATGACTGTAAGGAAAGTCGGCAAGCTCCTACCCACAATTGCCTTTACAGGTACTGACAGCGCTAAACCCACGTAGAGGGCAAGCAACGACAGGATCTGTGATCTAACACTCTTGATGGTATTAAATAAGGAAACTTAAAAACAGTACTCACAAGGACGCGAAATACCACTTGAATGTCAGCAAGCCCACAAACCCTGTTGATCAAACAGGGACCCCGAAAGGCTGTAACAGCAATGGGTGGATAACTAAATACATCAGACTCAAGACAAGGGGCAAGTAGGAATAGGGATTACAGAATAGTGAGGAAAACATAGGCATTCACACAGGAGCTAACTACAACCGCACACCACACCTAATGATCAATGGAAATTAAATGCAGAGGTGCAAGGGAAAACATGGAATGGATTCCAAGAAAAGTAAAGGAACAGGAGCAGGGAAAACGAAATTACATGGGCAAACTTTCCCCACCCATCCAAGGAAAAAGGCAGAAAGCTAATCTAAAAAGGAAGAAAGACTAAGGCATCAAGGTATACAGCAGCAAAGGACAAGTCAGAGAAATATAGAACACAGGAAAACTGGGCTGCACCAAAAGGGAAAGCACTGAGAAATGCTGCCTGCAAACAGGGGAAGACAGAAGGGAAATCTGGGAAGCAGAAATCAATTAAGCAGATAAATTTGAGATCCAAGGATAAGGAACAAGCAATGGAAATTTGGAACTAGGCACAAGGCTAAGAACCAGGAACAAGGGGCCAGTCACAACAGGAACACTGCAACAATGACCAGCACTGGACTGAAGCAAACTGAGGCTTTTAAACCTGCTTAACGAGCACACGCCGCAGGTGTGCTGCTTGCTGCACCTGCAGCCACAGGTGTTGCCTATCCTCCACCCAGCCTTGTCCTGCAAGGGTGGAGATGAAGCAGTGGGCCAGGCATTCTGGGAAGCATAGTCATTTGATTAAAGCAGCATACTGGCTGGCAAAAACCTGGAATGGATCCAGAAGGGAAGTAGTTTGGCAAATAAGGATTTAGCGCTCCCAATTCATCACAGCACTGTAGCATAAGGTTCGGAAGGACAGTACAGTAGGGAATAAACCCCAAATCATGCCCCCAAGTGGTGGGAACGGGGGCGAAGGAAGCGGATCGTGACAGGTAAGCTGAACAACCAAAAGCCATGGTGTGGACCCAGGACACCCTGTCAGGTAAAGACAAAAGCATCTTCAAGGCCCACCCTTCCCATTAAGTAAAACTAGAGAGGAGCCAGTGGGAAGGCAGGACATATGTGATAATGTACCCTGCCTGGTTTTAGGGGCCGCCAAGTGGGTGACTCAGAGGGCTGGGTGCTACCATGAGCCAGTGGCTTATGGGCAGTGTGTTGGTATGGGGAGGATTCCCTTGTCACCCTACCTTGGTCCCCATAACATGTCAGGGGATAGTAACAGTGCCTCAGTGCAGTCCAGTCCTGTGGGATTGGAGTCCTCCCACTCCATCAGCCAATTAGAGCAAACCGCCTCTGAATGCCTTGATCCGCCCAAAGTACTAGTATGTCCCAGAAGCCTTCTGTAAGCAGATCCACGGTATGAACGTTGAAACATGTGCCTCTCAGTTTCAGGCCCCAAGCATTAGTAGCAAGGTTGTTTAATATTGTTACAAATGAGCACACAACATGAGGCACATCCTATGATAACTTCAAAGGCACCCTCAGTGAACCAGGGAGCTCCACAGTTAGTTTCTTGAATGTATGCAGGCTCCTGACCTCAGAGAAGCAAAGCATTATCTCTCAGCAGAGCGTTCTCTCGGTGGCGATGGTTTTACTGTAGACACACAGTTCATTCAGGGACAGAAGGCTAAAGGGCCTTAGGTTTTCAAATGAATTGGAATACACATTGGCATCAAACCAATCCAAATCTTCCTATATAAATTGGCTTCGCCCAACAAAATTTGAAACAAAGCAAAGGGAGGGGAAATGATGCTTCAGACTATTGTTACAAAGAACGCAAAACATTTCTCGGCTACAGTGAATACCACAGCAAGCTCCAGGAAGATAAGCAAACAAATGCAGTGAGTGAGAATGACTGGGGCACTCACATTGCCCATTTATTTAGCCCCTCCAATACTGTAACAACAATCTTACCATCGGACTGTCAGTGGTCTCTCTCTCTCTCTCCGTTGTGGATATGGAATATCATATAAGAGCAGCCTCAAATTCGTCTGCATGTGGCACACATGGGCTGATCAATGCCATTTTGAAAGTCGACACCCTGCCACTATTCTGCACATGCTATTTTACAACATAATGCAGGAAAGAGCAATACCAATGTCATGGCAGAAATCGATGACCATACCGCTTTATAAAAGGAAGTTTAGATCTGCACCCACTAGTTACGGTCCAATAGCTGTGCTTGGCACGAAAAGCAAGATCGTTGCGTCTTTGCTACTCGCTGAACTACATCAGCTGGTATCCTTAATCATGTGCAGACTGGGTTTCGTAGGGGGATGGGAACCAATATAAATGGCTTTGTAGTCAACTGCTTGCAAGAAATGGCTAAAACTGTCGGTCAGGCTCCATTTTTATGGGAGCTATCGACCTGTTGCAAGCCTTTGGCACCATTAACCGGGATAAGTTATGGGTCAAACGGCATGGATGTTGCATACCGGAAGAGCTTCTGGTGATCTTGATGGGCAATTAACAAATAACTTTAAAGATTTCCGCGGCCTATGACAAGGCTGCATTCTGGCCCCATGCCTAGTCAACTTCTACCTGGCTGATTCAGCTGAAAATCTGGAAGCTGTAGCCTTTGTACCAATCAAACTGGGAGACTTGAGGCTATACTTTATGACCTATGCAGACGACATCATCTTTGTAGATCATACACAGGTAGGACTACAAAGATCAGTGCCATCGTGTCGTATGCTGAGGAAAACAAATTGGTGATTAACACCAATAAAACGAAAACGATCATACTGAGGTTTTCCTCTAATTCAAACAAACCCTATAAATTCAGGTGGAATGTTGGTGGTACAGTTGTAACACCATTGCTTGAAAATAAATATCTAGGGATGTTTTTGAGAGTAAAACCAAGAAAGTCTGATATACAACTCAAAACAAACGCCACAATGGGTTGCCTCCCAGTTGAAGTGGTCACATGTAAGGCATTGCATATTCACCATCAAGCCCCTCATTGACTATTTTAAGAAGAAAGATGATCCCATCATGTTTATATGGCCAAGAGACTATATATCTGACACAAGATCTGAATTGGACAATAATTGAAGGTCACATTTGGAAAAGAGCTCTGGGTCTGCCTGTTTGGGTCCCGATGGCCGCTCTACGGTTTGAACTTGGCATAGTGTCGCTGAGGCTTTGGTGCCATTGGGGCGTTTTGAGTTTTTAATGAGAGATTGCTTAGGCTTATGAGGCGGTCTCCTTTCATATTTTATAGTGCTGAGGAGTCTGCAATGAATGTGCTGTCTCCAATTGGGCGATTCTGCCGTTATGGATGTGACATCTTGCATATGATTGGGGTCAGCACTGAGTTGCTGACAACCACGCCGCAACTTATAAAGAAATTACTGTTTAGAGAGGATTGGAGAGAAACAATAAAAAAATGAAGGTTATATTCGCTCTATGGTAGTCTTTTTATTGACTAACAAGCCAGTGATCGTGCTGCCAAGATATTTAGCACAAGTCTTCACCCCTACTGGCATCAGCAATTTATGCGCTTTCGCCTGAATCTTGTTTTTACTGTGGAAATAAAAGCTATTCGATCTGGGACCCATCCAGGTGATTTGGCTTGTGACCTCTGTATGATGCCATGATCGAGCCAAACTAGACAACATCTGATCATTGGTTGTAATGCCATACAAGATTTGAGGCTTAAGTATTTTCTCAAATGTGCGGATCAGAGTACCTGCAAACAGATTAGTTCTTTTGACAAAGCCCGGTAGGATATGAGGTAGCCATTACTATCGCTTTGGTGAAATTTCTGGGAGCAACTAGCAGAGTGTCCCGAAAAAAAACAATGAAAAGTTTTTCTTTCTTTCAATCTTTTTTCTTTCTTTTCCTTTCTTTTATGTATCCTTCGTTTAATCAATTGTAATGTGAAGTGATGTTTTGAATTAATGAATTGATGTGTTGAATCAATGAATCGATGAATGAATAATATGTTGCTTTTATTTTCCTAAATGTTTAAATGTTTAAATTCTTTTTACATGTTAACTTAAGACCAATTTTGTTGGTTAATTTATAATTTTAAAAAAAAAGAAAAGAAGAAATTCAGGGACATGATTCATATGCTGGAGGAAAGGGAGACATAGACTCAGCAGAGGCAGCACCAAAGAGGGTCAGGAATGGAAAAGGGCATTTTAAGATGGTGGGCCGGCCAGATATTGCATTGGTCTGACCCTCTAAACGGCAACATCAGGGAAATCACATTGACTTTCAGTAAACCACAGGGTCTCGCGGATAACATCTTGGAATTGTGTGGCTCCCCTAACATGTATTTCGCCATATAGGGTGAATCAGGGAGGCTTGTGAATCCAATCTTGAAAGTTTGCAGCTTTCGGATCACACATTTTATCACATGGCACATGAAGGATTGTCTCCTAGCAGAGCATTCACTTTCTCCCTGTTGCGCTTGTGAGTACCCCAAGCTTCCTAATTACTGTACTGTCTCTCCACACTGTGCTACTAACCTATAATGCATTCACTCCTGCTCCTCCTACTGCTCCTGCTACTCACCTCTCTCTACACTTTCTCCAATCACGCTACAACTTCCTCCTTTCCAATCCCTATTATAAAACTCACAACTCGAAACTCCCACTTCTTCATTTCTTTTCCACCTCCTTCCAACAAACAAAGCCGATGAGCTAACCATACCTCCTCTATCACCTATACACATTGCCTCTCTTCCCTGAGACTCAACTTCTCTACTCTTCCTTACCTCATCAACTGAACATTGCACTCTGGAATGCTCACTCTGTATGCAACAAAACCTCCTGTATCACTGACTACTTTACTCTTACTTTAATTTACCGTATTCTATTTGTATAGCGTAACCATAGGCCCTTAGGCGTTAGGGCGCATAACAAGACGGACAATGAGAAACATTGAGGTGGCGCTAGGTCGGGTCAGTCGGGTCAAACACGGAACTAGTCAGAGAGGAGAGGGGCAGGAGGCATGTCCAAACAGGTTACAAGAACAGCCACGTTTTCGACTTTTTCCTGAAAAGGTTCAAAGAGATCATGCCATGCTGCTCGGGAAGGTTCAAAGAGGGCATGCCGCGCAGCTCGGAAGGGAGCGAGTTCCAGGCCTTCGGGGCTGCAGCAAAGAAGGCTCCATATTCGGCCTTCTTTGTTCTACATCTGGGCAAGACCATCAGATCTTGGTTATTGGACAGAAGGGATCTGCTATTGACCTTTTTACGGATGAGCTTTTGCAAGTACAAAGGCAAAAGGCCGGATCTGCATTTAAATGTCATGACTAAAAGGCAGAAGCAAATTCGTGCTTCAGCCGGGAGCCAATGCATAGCCCACCTTGCAGTTGAGAGATGGTCATGGTGGAGGAGACCAAAAATTCTGGACAACTTGAAGTCTATTAATATCCATTTTGCGGAGGCCCACCAGTGTGCTGCTACAGTTATCTATCTTGGAGCAAATAATAGCTCTTGCTATGGTGTCAGCATTGTCCTGGGAGATAAAGGGTCTCAGGTGCGCCAACAACTTCACATAGTATACAGCTGCCGAGAAGAGGGCGCTAGAGAGCTGACCAAGATGGCCGCTCCTCTGTGAGCGCCGCAAGAGCTCCCTAATTAATCCTGCAAACTCGGATCCCCCGGTGTGTAATCCAACCCAAAGCGACAGGTGAAGCAACCTGAAACCACGGAGTAAATAGCACCTCTAAAAAGAAGGCACCAACCACCAGCGGGCTGGCAGTAGTCACCCTGGAGACGGAGGAACCAGCATGCCACTGCGGCCTCACGCCATCTCGCTGTTCAGAAGGCGTGAAAAAGAACCGGGAGACGGCCGGTCTGTGCTGGGGGCCTGGCGAGCCCGCCGGAGTCCATCCGTGCCCACACCATCTGGTTGCGACGGACACTCGCAGCGAGGCTCGATCCTGCTGCTGACACAAAGAGAACACCACGAAAGCAGCTGTAGGCCACCCAGACGCCATCGCCCGCTCAGACAATCTGTCGGGGACCCCCCACCTAGGCGCGGAAAGCTTCTTCCCGGGTAGACCAGTGGAGAACGTGGGACCAACAGACCCCCACCGGCAACAACACAGCGTGCAGCGGAGGAGTGACAGAGACAGGGCGACGACCTCTTGGCAAGGGACCCCAAGGCAGCAACACTGTGTGAACAGTGGCGAGTTCCCAGCTGCTGTAGCGGGAGGAAGGGCGGGAGCGCAACCGACCCACTGAGCCTACTTCCAATAGCAGGTGAGAGCACTGGCTGCTGTGCCCTCTCTCCCCTAATCCAACAATGGTGCTGAGATCCGGAAGAAAGGCCTCCGAAGGCAAAGCCGAGCGGCCCCTCCCAAACCACCGGGATCATCGCTAGGAGCCCCCAGCGAACAATCACTACTACTCCTGGCCCCAGCTCCTTGCAGACGGCCGAGAACGTGTGGCAGCAGGCCCCCCCCAAAGCCCACAGCTTTGCACGACATATCCCCACCGAGACGCGCCCAGCTCCTAACTGGCACTGCTGCACAGACCCCCCACGGCAGGGGAAAAATCAGCAACAGCTCGCAAGACAGCTGCCGCCCTACCACTGCCCCGGCACCGAAAACCACCAGCGCCACCCAGCCTTGGATAAATTAGCTGGACACCATCGAACCAGCACAGCCACCATGACAGGCAATTCGGCGCAGCAAACGATCCTCGACTCCCAAGACACGCACACAGAGCCTACTGCTCTGTGGAGACCCCAATCACCGACTACCCAACCCAAGCAGCAAACAACTTCTCCGGCACCAGGAGAGACCACAGCTTGCCACACACTGGACATTGAAGTGTACACCGGAGAGACACCCCATTAATTTACACATCCAACGAAACCAGTAAAATTGTCTGGCCCTCTCCCCCAAGTGGCGGCCTGGGTCTCCCCCCATCATACTATACAACATCACCCAACCGGAGCAGACCACTATACAGTTTTACCTCTGACATCACTGATACCCCCAGCGGCGGCCCCGATGCTCAGCAGCTGCTCAACCGCCAGTCTCCAGTGATTCACCATATAAACAAAGCCTACAAACCACACAGCCACCCAGAGCCACTCCAGAACACCCAAGAACCACACTACGGAGGAAGGAGCCCCCTCGCTTGACTCCAACAACAAGCTGACTGCCTGAATTAGAGCTTACCCACACACCAACCCCCCACTGCGCTAAACATCCGCAATTTGTGCTTGGGAGCCCAGCTACGACAATCTTCAAAACGGATCCTATGCCCCACCCAATACCAACCACTGCAGAGGCAATCCAACAGCTGAACTTACCGCAACACCCTATGGTTGACAAGGAGATACCTCTTTAACTCAGCAAACCCGCACCCTCCCCGAGATGCAGTGAAGTACAGGCAACACTTCAAACAGCACTCACTTCCAGCGAGCCTCCTCCCCATCAGTCCCAACATCCGAACCTCCAAGAGGGAAACCCCCACAGTGCCTCTACGCACCCCCAGATGCGTCAGCATACTATCGGCATGGAAATCATAAAAAACAATCCCTGCACCAGATCACAGCCATCCTTAAGCGAGAACACAGACCTCCAGCAAGGATCAGCTGAATCTACTCCCCCCTGCCCTTGCACAGAACTGCAAACTCTCTCCAGTCAGCCCTTGTCCCTCCCTGCCGCAGCTTTAGCTTGGCCCCAATCGCTGCAGGATGGGGAAGACAGACAAGTTTCAGAGGAAACTGAACTTTGAACCCGGCACAGCAAGCAAAACCCAAAAATTCAAACGACCAAATGCCCACATCCATAGACATCCGAGAGATCTTGCTCGACCTAAAGGCTGGAATAGAAAACCTGGACAGCAAACTCGATGCACTGCCATCCAAAGTTGACCTGTTACAACATCGCCTCGACAAAAATGGGGACAGGCTCGACATGGTCGAACAAAGGGTTTCTGACCTTGATGATAGCCCAACCTCACTCACCGCCAGAGTAGGAACAACAGAAAGCCAAATGAAGGCTGTGACAGCCAAAAATGAGGACCTAGAAGGCCGCTTACGCCGCAACAACATCAGACTGGTTAGAATAAGAGAAAGACAGATTCCCAAGAAAATGAAAGAATTTGTCGAAAAGGTTTGCAAGGACCTCTTCAGACCCACAGCCTTAACACAGCCATTCCCTCCGCTGCCCCATGCCTGAACATTGCTAGACTCCTCAACTTCAAAGACAGGGATACAATCCTGTGTCTAGCAAGGGAATAAGGGGACAACATTAAGGAGGTCCTTCGCAGGAGTTAAACGCCGGCTGCAAGACAATCAAATGTCATACTCCATGCTATATCCAGCGAAACTGCGGATCCAACATGATGGGAAAATCCAATTCTTTAATTCACCTGAAGAGGCAAACTCCTTCCTAGATGGGCTGGGCTGCAGACAACCCGAAAAAATCCAAAGACCACCAAGAAGAGACAGCGGCAGGAGAAACCCACCTTAATGCTAAGAAACACACACCCACCACCGACCCCCTGCGAGAGAGGTTTCACACCGGAATCCGGTGATGCAATTGGAACCGAACGGGAGCCGTTACTCTTAGGCAGGCTCTTGCGCCCCAAGCATAGCTCTCAGAATGACTATGTTTAAGGGGGAGGGAATGGTCACGGGCAAGTTGGGGGTTGCCTGTGCGAAAAGTTATACTTAGTTTTTGGAATGCACAGGCTGTGGATCCGCCGCTTGTCGCCCGACTCCGCCGTCACCCAATCAACTCGAACTGCACCTATACAACCACCCATCACTACCTGGCAGACGGCAGAGAACAAACACAAGGACAACCATATCCACCAGAGATATCGACCAAATCCGTAGGAGAAATGTTCGCCAAACGTTGTGTTCAACCTAGCTACATGGAACATTGGCGGGGCAATCAACTGTCTAAAACATGCAAAATGTCTAAATATCTCCAGAGACATAAGATCGACGTGGCCCTGATCCAGGAAACACATATCCTCCCTTGCTCTGAAAACAGCTAGGCCCGAGACTGGGGATGACATAGATACTTCTCATACTCCTCGTTTGCCAGAGGGGTCGCCATCCTTATAGACAAAAGAGCGATGCTCAGGTTAATATCCTCGAAAAAAGACTCAGAAGGCATAGCTCTCCTCGTATGAAGAATCCTAGAAGGAAAAGAGGTTCTCTTAGTAAACTCCTACGGGCCGAATACCGATAGCGCCAACAACTACGATCGGTTGATGACACACCTGGAAACCGGAGGGTCAGCCACGATCATCTGGGGAGGCGACCTAAATACTCCACTCGTCCCTCAAAGATAAATCCCTAGACCTAATGATCTCCAAGGCAAGTCTTCAAATCCAAGAAATCTGCAACGCCTATAGTGTTATCGACATCTGGAGACACAACCACTGGGAAGCCCGTGAATACTCCTTTCACTCATGGGTTCATAACACGGATTCGCATTTGGACTACCTGTTGGTTTCCACCCAGAGCCAGCTCCAATGGGGACAGTGCCAAATTCAACCCAAGACCCTTTCAGACCATTCTGCCATCACCCTTGAATGTAATCTACCAGACAGCAGGAAAGACAGGCCGCAATGGAGATTTAAACCCGGATCCCTCCAGGACCAAGTCTTTGCAGATGAACTTCGCAAGGAGATAACCTCCTTTGTCGAACTAAACCAATCATCAGTTACGTCGGCCGGCACTTTCTGGGAGACGCTGCAATGCTACATCAGGGGAGTGTGCCTAACGAAAGAAAACGGAATACTAAAGCTAATTAGAAGAGAACTAGCCTCCAGCGAACACAAGTTGAAAGAGTTAAAGCATGAATACACCCAGTCGAAAGACTCAAGATCCCTTGCTACTCTCAAGGTAGAACTCAACAACTTCAGATCGACAGCGGAACGAGAACTAAAGTTCTTGTCCCGAGGACACAAAGTCTGTCAATACGGCGAAAGCCAGAAGCCTGGAGCCTTCCTGGCATGACTAGTAGCAGCAGAGAGGAAACCCACCCTAGTGGAGAGGATCCAAAATCAACAAGGCGAGCTGGTACACACGGAAGAGGAGATTGTCGAAACATTCTGAATCTTCTACCAAGAGCTCTACAGCACCAAATACACTGCCGACCCAGCAGACCTCTGCCAATATCTCGAGGGCATTGAACTATACTGGACCAGCGCTGAGTTGAGAGAACCGCTGAATATCCCTATTAGCCTCGAAGAAATTCTCACAGCATTTACAAACCTCCCCAACACCAAAGCTCCAGGACCTGACGGTCTGATAGGCTAATTTTATAAAGCCCTCGCCCATTTTCTAGCTCCGCTCTTGTTGCAGGTATACGAAGAAGCGATGGAAATCGGAACACTACCACAACCCTTCGTCTGGTGAACATGATACTCCTACATAAGCCAGGAAAACGCAAGAGTACTGCGCCTCATACAGACCAATATCCTGAATAAATCTAGACAACAAAATACTGGCCAAAATTCTTACCACTAGACTACCCCCCCTGATGCCCGGCCTGGTCCTGGCCAATCAAGCAGGCTTTATACCCGGTTGCAACACCTCATTTGGCATCAAGAGAATGTTTGCAGCCACGGAAGTGCTCAATCCCAAGACTCAGGCAATAGCAGCTCTACTAGACGCTGAAAAAGGCCTTTGACTCGATAGAATGGCCCTTTCTCTTCGAAGTCCTGAGGCACATGGGTCTAGGCAATTACTTCCTCAAACTGATTGCACTCCTATATAACAACCCAGCCTCCAACATCATCCTAGGGAGCACTATCCTCAGAAATAAGACTACAGAGGGGAACCAGACAGGGCTGCCCTCTGTCAGCAGTGTTGTTCGCGCTGGTGATGGAAACCCTAGCATCCGATCTCCGAGCTCGACATCTGAAGAGGGGTCTCCACATTGGACCCCGCAAAATTATAATTTCCCTCTACGCAGACGATATTGCGCTATTCATACACAACCCCGCGGAGAACCTAAACCCAATCATGCGAGAGGTGATCAGATTCGGCAACTTCTCTGGATTGAAAATCAACCACTACAAATACATTATATTCCCCCTAACCGCACCTAAGGCAGAATTCACAGACAACTTTGGATTTAGTTGGTAGAATTCGAAAGTCAGATACCTGGATCATCTTCCTATCCAGGTCACACCAAGATATCATGCAAGATAACTACGGGACAACAGTAGGAACACTACAAGGTAAAATAAACAGGTGGAAGCTCCTCCCACTCACCCTCTGGGGCTGTGTCTCCCTGGTCAAGATGGTAATTCTTCCAAAACTACTATACCTCTTTGCAAATATCCCCCTATTACTATCACAACAGTTTCTCCATCAGATTTGTAGCCTAATACTTGACCTACTATGGGCAGGTAAGGTAGCGAGAGTGGCGTACTCCACACGCATCCAGCCCATGGCAAAAGGAGACCTGGCACTCCCAGACCTGGAACGCTACTACTGGGCCACCCAAGCCCAGTTCCTTGGGCACTGGTATGCCACAGACTTCATCAGGCCACATGTTCAAATCAAGCGAGCACTGGCTACCCCATACCTTCTCAGAACAACAATTCTAGGACAACTCAACATATCCCATACCACGCTGAACGTAGTCCACACTACCTACACCATCTGGAAAGAAATTGCGCAGAAAAGTGGCATCCAGATCAGGTTCTCTCCACTAATTCCAGCAAGATTCATAACTGGACTCCCCCTAACCAACGAGAGGACATAGCTAAGATGGGCAGACAAGTTGCAAATAAAGTCACTGGGGGACCTCTTCATCGACAACATTTTTCTTACTCTGCAACAGGCCAACGACAAAAGCATTAACAACGCCCTAGACCTGTTTATCTACTTCCAACTTCGTCACGCACTCCAAACCAACTTCACCATGTTCCCCCGACAACCGCCCACGTGGCAGCTTCTTCATGGAGTGATACAGTCGCAGGGCAATGGCAGACTGGTATTGGAGATATACAGGACGCTCCTGAATGACACAGCGCCCGCATCCTCGACACCTAAAAGCCACAATAGCATACGAGGACTGGACCTATATCCTGCACCAAACCCAGAAAGTATCACTCAACAAACGATACAAACAAATACACTTCAATTACGTACATCAAGTGTACTATACACCGGCAAAACTCCACTTACAACGTGCGATGACCTAAGCAACATGTGAGCGCTGCAGTGCTCCAGACGCAGACTTCCTACACCTAGCTTGGTCATGCCCAAGCATTGCTCAATTCTGGAAGTCAATACTGGAAACAGTTGCTGCAATCATCGGAACTCAACTAGATCACAACCCTACTTTGGCACTTCTTGGGCTAACTAGGCATTTACCGTCCTTCGGACGCAAGCTGGCAGGACTACTACTGGTTCTAGCACGAATGAGGGTTGCAATGACATGGGGACGTGGACCCCCCTAACCTGCAAAGCTGGCTAAAGGACGTGACCTACTGCCAAGATATAGAAACAAACTTCATAAAGACACTGCCACTCCACGCCCGGCCTCTAGACATTTGGGGTCCCTACATTGCATATCTGATCTCCACTGCTGAATCAAACTCATCACAGAACTCATCCTCTGGTTCAGACCCTTGTAGCCGTTGAGGCTGAACAAACGCCATCTGCAGAACATAAACTGAATGCACCACTTGTGGATTTAAGTACTGTCGAGTTTGGGGGAGCGGTGTCAGGGGGTTAGAGGGGGGGAATCTTCAGTTGTAGCCTGTGCAACGTTGTTGTATTACTGTTATGCAAAATCCAAAAATAAAGGTTTAAAAAAATACAGCTGCAGAGACAAGGCAACCCACGTGAATCCTGATATACAATAGTTGGTCAAGAGTAACCCCTAGGATTTTTACTTTCACCTGTGGGGCTAGTTTCACATCGCCAAGCATAAAGCAGCAATAGTCAGGGTCCAGCTTTGCTAGCATCGAAGGGGTGCCTATAATCATCAGCTCTGTTTTGTCTCTATTGAGTGAGTGATAATTATGTTCCATCCATTCCTCAATCAAAGAATAAACCCTGCTGAGTTCAGCTTCATCTGAGGCATGAACGCCAGTCAGCGGGATCACACATTGAGTGTCATCTGCATAATTAGAGAACTGAACCCCTCCTGCTCCAGAGAGGCAAAGAAGGGAGCCATAAAGATGTTATAAAAACATGGGGAGTTGCACGCCCTCTGTGGAACCCCGAAGTCGACTGGCAGCAGAGCTGCCTCCACCTCATACACAGAGACCCTACTTTCTTGGTTGGCTAAAAAAGACCCAATCCATTGAGCTGCGAGTGGCGAAAAATTGGCAACCTCAACCATTCTTGAGACCAAAATGGTGTAGTCAACCAAATCAAACGCGGCTGACAAGTCCAATGCTATTAGTAGAGACAGAGAACCTTTGTCCAATTGCTCCAGGAGTCTAGATTGCAATTCCAGTACCGACGTCTCAGTTCCGAAACCTCTTCTGAAGCCTGATTGGTACTGTTCAGGATGGGGAATTCCTCAAGATGTTTGGAAATTTGATTGTATGCAATACGATCAAGTATTTTCAATAGGAACGGCGTATTAGAAATAGGCCTATAGTTGAGGAGAACCGTTGGCTCAAGGGCAGGTTTTTTTCAAAATGGGGGTGACCCAGGCTTTTTTTTATATCCACTGGAACAGACCCTTCTGATAAGAAGGAGTTGACTAATTTACAGATGACATTCCGGAGGGTGGGGGGGCACAATTTAATTATCATTGAAAAACACGGGTCTCCTTGAAGCTTTCAGCTGTTCTACAACTGTTGACAGGTCCTTAATCTCGATAGGTGTGATATTAAACTGGGGAATAGAAGGGAATCTGACAAAGGACCTCAGCCTGCCATCAGCTGAGGCAGCCATGTAAGGGTTTTTTTTTTGTTTTTGGGGACTATATACGAGCTGATGCCATCAAGCTTGTTTTCTAATGCGTCTTGAATTTTTTGATACCAGGACACCAGGAGTTTTTTTACTCCAGCTCGTCCCCTAGACCTTCTTGTTATCACTGAAACATGAATTTCTCCATCTGACACTACCACTCTGGCAGCGCTACAGGACTCCAAACTATCCTTTCTTCACTCTCCAGAGGCGGAGACGTCGGACACCTACTCTCTTCCTGCCTTAATGCCTCACAAATCTCCAATGCCACGTCCTCTCCTACCTCTTTTGAATTCACAATCTCTTTTGAATTCACCATCTCTGCTATTACTCTGCCTCACTTGGTCCATATCATCTCCATCCTATCGCCCATCTGGTCCCACTGGACCATTATTTGATGACCTTGGGCAACTCCTATTCTCTTTCCACTAAACATCACCTCATTCTCTTAGGTGATTTTAACCTTCCTTCTCCAACCACTTCTCAGAAATCTGAACTTCAGTATTTTCTTAGTGACCACACTCTCCACTCTATCCATAACCTACCTACCAACACAGGGGGTAACTCTTTGGATCTCATATTCATCTCCACCTCTCTCTCAGTGACTAATACTACTGTCACACCATCCATATCTGATCACTCAATTGTTTCCACCAGCATCTCCTTCCCACCCTCTGACCTTTCCTCACCACTTGCTTCACTTATTACTAAAAAGAAATGTAAACCTTCTTCCATTCCCCCTTTCTCTCCAACCAACATTTCTCACTCTCCTGGTTCACACCCGACACCTCTTCCATCAGCCATGCCTTCTCCAGCTTCCAACCCCTACTATGTGACTCATTCTCCTCTCACTTCCCACTGCTAACTTTCACCCCTAAGTCTCAGCATATCCGCACAGACATGCCCCGGCTGCTGCGCAAATGGAGGCATACCCACTTGCATGAGGACCTGCAACCCAACTCTACCTCTCTACCATAAACTATCTCAAGTCCACTCTTAATAGAGCGAAAAGGGAATTCTACCTAACCCTCATTGACTCTCACTCCAAACATCCTTGCTGGCTACAGGGCATCCTAAACTCACTCCTCACTCCCCTAAGTCTATGGCAGTCAACTCCACTCCCACAGCTAATGACCTAGCTGAATACTTTGCTGCACAAATTACCAAAATTAGAGACTCTTTCCTGACCTTCCTCACACTCCATCCTCTGACATTGTACACTCCGTCTACTCTACCATTATCCTCTGCCTCCATCTCGCACTTTAGTTGCACTAATACTAACAAAGTACTATCTCTATTGATAAAGGCTACCCCCTCTTATGCCCAATCAGACTCTCTTGGTCCTCAGGTAGTCAAGCCGATTGCCCCCATCCTGGCATCTTAGTTCGCTGAACGCTTCAACCTGTCCTTTCGACTCTACTTGCATTCCCTCTATTTTCAAAACAGCCACGGTCATCCCTCTCCTAAAAAAGCAAGGGGCTGACCCAAACCTACTGGTTAACTTTCGCCCTGTGTCTCTCCTTCTGCGCTACTCTAAATAGCTTGAAAAGGTTGTGTTCAACCGTCTTACCAATTTCTTAGAAGCGGGCTGCTTCCTTTCACATCACTTTGGCTTTTCCTGCTGTGCTGAAATTACTGCAATTACGAAGCCGTGAGAGAGTTTTTTGGCACTGTCCTTCATTCAATTTATCTTAGGGCCCATCTACCATTTACAGCCTCGGATGAAGAGTCGGTTTAGACTCGAAACACGTGTCAGGCTACTTTGCAAATAAATCCATCGGACTTATAACCACATCTCTCTTCAATTACTTGCAACACATGCCTATATTGCACTCTTGGGCGCAGTGCGACTCAGAATTGCCTGTGCTCTAATTGTTTCCACAACAGTGGGTTGTACTTGGCAGTACTCCCACACCTCTCAGGCACCTGCAGCCTATGTGCACTCTTTATATTTATTCATACAAGCACTGTGGTTTTGTGACTTTTTCTGCCAAACCTGTGTTTTTCTTATCAATTTCTTAGACAGCCACAACCTTTGAGACCCGCTACAAATAGGTATCCGCTCCTGTCAGTCCATGGAAACTGCTCTCATTAATGTGTCCAACTTTCTCACCACTGCTAAGCACTCAAACCTATCCTAGTTCTCCTTGACCTGTCTGCTGCCTTTGACACTGTCGATCACTCTGATCTCATAAATACTCTCTTTCTTCTTGGGATTTGTGATCAAGCAATTGTCTCTATTGAATCCTACCTTGCACCTTGCCAATTCTCTGTATCCTGGAGCAACAACACCTCTCAACTCACTCTCCTAACTGTTGGTGTTCCACAATGCTCTGTCTTGGGTCTGCTCCTCTTTACACTCTACACCTCGGCTCTCGGAGCACTAATCTTCTCTTTTGGGTTCTCGTACCAGCTCTTCGCAGACGACACCCATATCTTCTTCTCTTTTCCTGAACCCTCCTCTGATCTCTCTGTTAAAATTTCCAACTATCTCTCTGCCATTAAGTATTGGATGTCTTTGCACTCTCTGATGTAAAACTCTACCAAAACAAAGGTACTTTTCTTCCCTGGCAAAAGCTCTCTCTCATTTCTGCCTCTCCGGTTTCCACCTCAGACTCTCCCCTACTCTTCTTCAGCTAGAAACCGCGATGTCATCTATGGCCCTTCTTACACCTTCTCTACTTTCATCTCTAAAACTGGAACAGCAGCTCACCACAACCTCCTCAATATCAGGAAAATCAGGCACCTCCTTCCTTTCAATACCACCAAGCATCTCTTAACCACTCTTGTCTTCTCTAAACTGGACGACTGTGCCAGCATTTTTTTTGGTCTCCCCAACTATGCTTTCTGTCCTCTCGACAAGATCATTAACTTTGCAACCAGGACTCTCTTTCAACTCCCTCGCTTCATACCTACTCCCTTGTTCTGTAACCAAGCTGGATGGCTGATGGTGCAACACAGGACAAGATTTACATGTATTCTCCTTGCTCACAGATCTATCCACGGTAAGGCACCACTGTATCTATCCTCCTCTATCCAAGTCTATAAGCCTTCTCGCAATCTCCGCTCTGCCTCCTCGGCTACACTTGTAGCTCTTCGCAATCCCTGTGCTTCCTCTCGCTGCCGCTCTTTCTCTCTTCTTGCTCCTCTTGCATGGAATTCTCTTCCCCTAGACATCCGAGGAACAGTCCTCACAGATTTGTTCAAAACCAAACTAAAAGCCTACCTCCGCACCTTTGAGTTACTCTCTTAACCTACCTATCATCTGCCTGCTAGTTAAAGTGTTTCCCTCGCCCCTAGCCTAACTCTTTCTCTCACGTCCTCTGCCTCCATTCCAGCGTTTCACCCATCATGGTCACATCCCGAGCACAGCTAGCCGTGCTGCCTACCTGCACTTAAAAATGTCCAATGCTGGTTGTACTTAATCTATCTATGTCCACTTATGTATAGTCCCCAGTGACTGTTCCATTTACTCCCCTCCACAACCGGGTCAGAATGTACCTCAAACTCAACCCATTGTAAGAAGCTCACTGCTTCCCATCAGATCTGATTTCCTATCTAGTGTACTGTCTTTTGTGATTAAAAGTGCCTTGTTCCTCCTGTATATAAATAAATAAACCTGTTCCACTGCACTCAGAGTGTATTCAGTGACAAAGAGTTGAAATGCCTTACCCAGTGTTTCCCCATCATTTAATGTATACTCTGGGGGAAAGGGAGACCAAACCTCAGTACAGACAGCACTAGCGTGGGTAAGGAATGAAAATGTTGGTGATAACAACAGGAGTAAGATGTGATTTGATAGCCAAGACCAGATGGTAAGACTCAGAGTGCAGGCGCAGGTGGTAAACCCAAGCAGAAGGAAGAGTTGATGACATTGTAGGCCAGAAGTGGCAGAGAGGAGATAACATCAGGGGATGGAGCAGCAAAGAGGAGGTGGAGGATGGAATGAGGTGGCAGTGAATGTGGTGCAAAGCAAATCGAAAGTGTAATACTGAGATGAAATGGGGCTATCCCGGAGAACGTAAACTCCTGAGTAGCAGGAGAGTTAGAAGTGGTAACAACAGACTGGGAATGCTGAAAAGACCAGGATTAGACAACAGAAGGGGAGAGAGCATGGTCACATCAGGAGGTGAATTGTGGACCAAGTACATTTCAGAGAGCAATCTCTTATATAACCAGAGGAAGTATGGGCAAGGCCAAATCCCTAATCCTCCTGATCTTTAGTTTGTTGTTTGGGAAGATCCCATATACATTTACTTAAACCTTTTTTGTAACAAAGACCCAAATAAAAATACTAAAAATCAAACAAATCGTCTTTTTGTACTTCTTGGTCCCAAGCAAACCCTGTGGCAACCCCTTGGAACTATATTTTTTGGAGTTTCAGATGACAAGACATTCCTAATTGCATGGCTGAGTCGCTGAGTCTGCATCAGGGATTCCCTCCCTTGCCACCTTTTGCTAAAGGGGAGGAAGAAAAGGATGTGCCATTTTAAGCATACCAGAAAGACAGAAAGACTCAAAGGCAGCAGGTCATTAGGTTACTCCTCCCACATTGTTCCTGCATTTTTCTTTGCCAACAAAGCTGTGAATGTAATGTTTCTGTGTTCCTCTCCGGGATTCCACAAATCTGATTGTTATGTTGTGTTATAGTATGGTATGCTTTTGTGTTTAGTATAGCAAAACTGATGCCATTTTCATGGTGTCTTAGTCCTTCGGAACATGCAGGTTTCCAATTTAAGGGAAAAGAGATGAACAGGGAACGTCCATCACAGGCATGAGGGCTTCATCACTCAAATCGAAAAACCTCCTCGGTTTTAATAAATATTTCTCTGGTATCTGTTAATTGTTTTATACTTATCCTTGTTGACTGCTAACTCGTGCTTTATGTTGTTTTCCTCCATCACATTTAGCAGGACCTTACAGGCATTTGGTGTGTGACTTAAAAGTGCGTGGTACAAATATCCTTTAACATTAACATTAACTTTAACAGACATCTGCCTTAACTGCGAAGGAACTAGCAAATGGGAATACATCTAGGCAGCTGGCACAGCTTGAACCTATGTGTCATTTATGCAAAAACAATGTTTCTTAGCAGTAAGGATGACTGTTGGCACTATTCACTTAATCAGCCAATACATTTTAGCATGTATTCAAAGAAAATAAATACATACCACTGTGGGATCTACAATGGACCAACCAACACGTCCATAAGACCATTTGTGGGCATTTATTCAATATTTGTATTAATTTTCTTGGCAGAAATGGCAACTCGCAAATATCAAGAATGGCACAATCAACAATGGTATGACACTTGTAAGATAGTTCAGTGAGTTAAGCACTCACCCCAGCCATCTGTGTGCAACCTGCCATCAATGGTTCAAATCCATGCAGGGCTCACTCAGCCTTGCATTCTTCTGAGGTCCTAAATTAATTTGCATTTCATTGTCTAATAATAACCCCTATGACTACAGTGTTTAGAAGCTAGAAGAATCGGAAATTCAGCATATTAATGTTATTAGTTTACATTCTGTGTTATTAGTAGAATATATCCAAATGGTGTTTCCGAATGCGGAATGGTTAACACGAACACGGGCATGAACTTTGGTGTGAGCAATGAATCGCTGAGCACCGGTGTACATCTTTTGGTTTACATCATTTGACTGGGAATATAAAAACTGGAATAAGCCCTGACGGGAACATCTGAATACGGGAATCGTTTATTTTTGTGAGGGACATGAATTCTAGCATCCGCACTTTGAGGAGGGAACAACATGTTGGCATGAATCCTAACAGGGCAAATGCCACTTGGTGTAACATATGACGTATCATCGGATTGCACAACTGAATACTAAAAGTGTATAAAATGTATGCCAAGAGGAAATATTGCAGTTAAAACAGATTTGATTGATGCGCTCTTTACATCAGGGTTCTGCAACCTTTGGCTCTCCAGATGTTTTGAACCACAGCTCCCATCATCCCTAACCAGCATATTCAATAGTCAGATATCATCAGAATTATAATCTGAAACATCTGGAAAGCCAAAGGTTGCAGACCCTCAATTTACATGATATCAGTGTAGAAGTAAGGTTTTAAAAATATATTTTAATCACAGATATTCATGCTTGTATTTGTAGTTTGGATTTATTTCACGATCAGGGATGTCAATTTCATTCAGTAATGACTTACACTAACACATTAACAGATGGCAGAGGCATTCCCCGGAATGGTGCTTGTACAATGGCACACAGATGGCAATAAGTTCTAATGCCACTTTATAAGGATGTAAACAAAGTAGTAGCTAGATCAGGGGCAAAAAAGAGGCAACATAAAACGATAAGATCAACCTAGGGAGGTAAGTGCTGCAAACTAAAGAGGCGTACTGTACAAATATACAAAACACAGCACTGCAGGGAGTGGTGGAGTCAGGTAGAGAGGATGTGTTGAAAATGGAACTATTGTGCATGGAGAGCCAATCAGCATGATGTTGGTAGGGTGAGTCTGGGCAGAGATCTGGGTAGGTTGTAGAATGTGTGAGTAGCAAAGTTAAAGACTTTGTCTAGAGGGAAGAATGAGTAGAGAGGAAGACAAGAAATAGGCAACCACAGTATTCAAATTTGCTGAGTCTGAGTGTGGATATTAGAGTGCTAACTATCAAACTGATGCATTTTTTGAATTTTGAGAAGGTTAATATGAGGAGCAGTTGGAGATTTCTATCAAAGAGGAACACAAGAATGCAAGACTTGGGAGAGGGAGCAAGAAATTCAGATGGGAAAGAGGTAGGTGAGGGTAGGGATGGCATTGGGTTAGAGGTGACTTCAACTTTTTCATGCTCAGCATGAGGCAGAGGAGAGCCATCCAGTGACAGATTGCAGTGAGACAGTTGATAATCTGTTCTAAAATGGCTGGTGTGAAGGAGGGAAAGAAGATTTGTCAGCAAAGAGGTGCTAGTGAAAGTCAAATAGGAGAGAAGTCTACCTAGGGTGGAGGCATGGAGGGTGAATAGTAGAAGTTCAAGCACTGACCGTTGGGAATGCCAACAGTGAGATGGGTGGGGTCAGAGGTTTGTCAGTTCCAGGAGATTTTAAATGAATGATCTTTCAGGCAGTAGGCAATCGAAGATACAGCAGGTTTGCAAAACCCAAAATCCTGGAGAGTGAGGAGGAAAGAGGAGTGGTTGACAGTGTCAAAAGTGGCAGAGAGTTCCAAAAGGATAGTACAGAAGAGAGTTTGGCCAGGTGAGCATCAGAGGGAAAGTCGGAGGCATGCATGAGTGCAGTCTTGGCATAGTGTTTACTGCTGAAGCTAAATTGAAGTGTTCTTAAAGGATCATAGCGATATAGTTAAAGACTACATGCTCAAAAAACGTTCAATTATTTGGGTAGAAGGGAAACCAGGCAATAGTTCCCCTGGACAGTTGGGGTGGAAAAGGTCTTTTTCAAAAGGGGTAGGACAGTTGTAGATTGAAGGAGGCAGGAAAGAGTCCAGCAGCGAGAGGGGTTAAAGAGCTCAGATAAATGAAGGCAGGTGATTTGGAATGTTTGATGAGCAAACCAGTCAATTAGAGTGCAATATTGGTTGGCGCTGTAAAGGATGGGTGCCGATTCCGAGTCATGTGTAAGGGAGACATAGTAAAGAGTAGAAATGGTAAAATGGAGATGATGGACCATTTCCCTGTTGTCCGGACCTCTGCTTGCGAAACACTAGCATGCAACTCAACTACCTCACATGACTTTGGAATTCCTGCTGCACTTCACCAAGACAGATTAGGTTCTAGTAGTATAGCATTGAACCTTTAATCTTGAACTTGGAATCGAAAGGAACAGCTGACTATAGTCAGCAAGGTTTATATACCGAGAGAGGGGCCATTCCTAAAACAGGGTCTTCTCTTTTATTAAGATTACCGAAAGATAGCTCAGAATTCAACTTCAGACCGGGGTTACACTTTCAGAACTTGACACAGGGTATTAATCATTCCTGGACAAGGGGTGGGGGAATAGGTCAAAAGCATCAAGGGGGCTTAAGTGCAACTCAAAATTACTAGGAGGTTTAAAGTGGAGAACCTAAGAGCTTAAAGCAAGTTCATGCTAGGGAAAGGCTAAATGCCTGTAGAAAAGAGTAATGATAACAGGTTGATGTATCAACAAAGACAAAAGGAAAGGAACTAAGACGAAATAAATGTGATCTGCTGGTAACAAATTCTCTGTACCTTTAACATTATTGAGAAATGATGATGGGTAGAGACAGTAAATAATGTTAAAAGTTCTATCCCAACAGTGATTCAGCAGTCTTTAATCTAGTTTTAAAGCCCACACGTGTGAGGTATACAGGCTTGTAGCCTAGAAGCCAAGTTAGTGTACAAGCAAAGCACAGGTGTTAATGAGGGACAACCTCATTTAACAGGCCGATATTACACCTGGTTGTCTGCTATGAGGGTATTAGCACCTGGGCAAGAAGTCCTGGTTGCTAATAAAGATCCAAAATGCCAGGGGAGAGTGAGTGCTGAACTCTACACATTTTAGGAAAGACAGCACAAAATGTCCTCTACAGAAATGAAGAAAGGGCACTCCATCTAGGGGATGAATCCATGGAAGGTGCAGAATGGACAGGAGTTCACCGGTGAACCGGAGGGACTTGGCTAGGCCAGAGCATGCATGATAGCACACAGGAAGAATGAAGTGAGGAGACAAAGGCCTGGGGTGATTTGAAGAGTAGCTCAAAGTGCTTGTAATGTGGGTCAATATCCACAGTCATTGCCTGAATTCTGATATTTCTGATTGGCTCTGGGACCCCCTTGGGTGCTATGTTTTAGGAACACACAGTATGCCATCTACCAGGATTGTCCATGTCTGTTTGGGAGAAAAATAAGCTTGGTCACAGGCATTGCTCAATAAGTCAAATCCAAGCTAGTGATCCATGTGTAATTGGGTTGAGGTGGAGAGAGTAGGATAGCAAAGTGATCCAAGGACCTGATCTCACAGTTGTTTAGATCCACTCTTCTGTTTGCATGAGAAGATGGCTAAGCACAGTGGGTACCATTAGGAGGCTTCAAGTCACTCGATCAATTAAGCATACGCTCTGCTGCAGATATCCTTTCTAGCATTTCCAGAAGTACTTCTAATTTGTAAGATACATTTTGATTAATATGTTCCCATTTCGGTTGCTCATTAAGTGGACACCCCAATGTCATACTCCTGCATATACAGTCCCACTGCACAATTCTCCGCAATAAACAGGCTGTTTGCTCAACACTCATATGCATTTAAATGACAAAATTACAGGTGAAATCAAAGCAACGGTGTCCCCCAGCTTAATGCAGGTGAAACCACCACAATATTAGACAATCAAAGACTGGTCTACAAAAAATAAAATTGATCTGCCTGCATTTATCTCACTATTTCTCACACACAAACACCCATTTACATAATCAATGCAATAAGATATCTGCGATATATGTAGAAATTCTCCCATAACTGGAAATATTTATTGGACACCATGACGCTGTTTCAATAATTGAGGTGTGGGAAAGTATCATTGACAAATTGGAACCACATTTAATTCACTAAAGTAAAGACATAAGGAAGACCAATTTAAATAAAAATTGTTGATTTGATAAGGAATTTCTATTTTCTAAAGGACAACTTATTATTGATATGATATGAAATGATATGGCATTTATGACGCGCCTATACATAAGTGTTTCAAATTCAAGTTTGCATTAAAAAGGGAGACTGGCAAAGACATATAGGAAGTTAGGAGTGTGAGAAAAGAGTACATAGATCTAGGTTTCAAAAAGAAAAAATACAAAACTTCAGACAGATGGAAAAGTCTCAAGAACGCATGTGACAATAAAGATACAAGGATGTTTTGGAGATTGGTCTCCAATGGTAATTCAGACGAGTATAAGGATATAGAAATTCACATTACAAGTGAAATGAGGGAAAACCATTTTAGAATACTTTATAATAAACCTTTTTTTAAAGATCACCCTTGAATAGAAAGTGAGAACATGGATAATAAAATGATACCGCTGTTACTTACTGATTTCTGAGCGAGATATGGAAAGAGCATTGCATACACAGTGATCAAATAACGCCCCTGGGTTGGATGTACTCCCAGTTGATCTTTTTTAGATGAGAACCCACAATTTGGATTCTTTTTTTACATTAACTTTTTAATACTATTAAAGGTAAGGGTATATGCCATTGACATGGAAAGGTTACGAAATCATCCAATTTATCAAATAAGGGGATCAAAATGATACCTTTAATTAGCACCTGTTAGGCAGAATCATATGCAGTACCCTTTGGGAACACCACACACGATTAAGACTACAAGTGCAAGTACAAATTCACCTTTGGTACAAGTCCATACTGCACAGTATTTGGTAGCGGTGGCTGAGCAGCCAGACCTATATCAACCGTAAAGTGAGCAGTACAAGAGATTACACAAAGGACAACAATTACTATGGTTCAAACGAACACTGATTCAAGGTTTCTGAGTAAAAGAATATACATTTATTTACACCATCATTTATAAAACAGTTCACTATCATAAAGCAGCAGAAAATCACAGTCTTAATATACTACAACAACACCCCATCAATTGTGGACAAGTTAAGCTCAAAATGAAGTGTGAGCAAAATGGCACTCCAGCAATTTAAAAGGGAGGAAAAACTAGGTTATCCAAGATCAATAGCACCGACAAGTTATAGGCAGGGCAATCTAGAAAAGGCTACTACAAGTAGGATTCAAGTCACTAGGTCTGGGCCAATGTTAATGGTTCAGAGCCTTTACAGAGGATCACACCGTTCAAAGTAGTTTGCGGTTAAGTCTTTGCCAAGAATTCAAAATGAAGTTGGTAGGGGGAAAAGTTACTTAAAGGAGAAGAGAAGGACAAGCCTTCGGAGAGGTGAAAGATTTCCCGCGCTTTCACCGCGGACAGAACGAACGACCAAATTTGCACAGTACCTTTAAAGAAGAAGAATGCTGTAGCTGAGGCAGTTGTTCCTGGCAGTTCCTGCAGGCTCGCGGTTCCTGAAGCTTCTGTCATGATGACAAGAAGAAGGATGGCTGGAGGGTCCTACACTGCCCAGGGAAGAAGCCAGCAGTGGAGCAAAACGACGAATAAAAGGTGCACTCCTTAAAACCCAAACTCGTTCTCTTCCCACTGGCTATCCGATCTACTGCAGCAATGCACAGTAAATTCGACCAGGATGAGGACCGGGTCTGGTGTTTGGCGAGCTGGTTGTTCCCACCAAGCTCAAGGGAAGAAGATTCCTTGCAGAACTCCGCTGTCAAAGTTTCAGGTGATTCGGACCAGCAGCCGGGCTTCACCGGGTGTCCAGTAGTTGCAGCAGTTGTCTTCCTTCAGCTTCTCTTTGGTTCCCTCGTTCCAGTGGTGACTCTGCCTTCCAGTCCAAGAGACGGGCTATTTATGTACCAAATCCCCCATTCACACAGCCTGGCTGTCAATCACACAGCCGGGTGCTTGTTCTGGCAGGGCAGCCACCTAGCCAATCAAACAAGAGTGCAACTAGGGTCTCCAAGGAGTCCCTGTGCAGGGAGCCTCAAACCCCTCCCTCACATCCTGTCCACCCAGACACTCAGGCGCCTAAGGAGGGCTTCTGTGCAGAAGCCCGCCAAAGGACGGCAAACAAAGGAACCAAACCTGGTTTGGCAAGCAGAGTAAAACACTAGAAAGACCTTTACAAAAAGATATGGCAAAACAACTCGACCGGAACCAAGTAAAAATAAAAGTGGATTACCGGGTTTGAGTTTGAGGCTATCACCATAGCCTCAAATGATACCAAAGGCTATTTTCATAGTCTGCGGTAGAATAAAAATGGTAGATACCACTGCCACCAGCCAAATCTTAGAGAAAGGGGTACATACTAAGGTTCCATGAGAATCAGACAAAAGGGATAACTATTAACCCGTCCAGTACTCTATTGGAAGATAGGGTGTACTGGGTCTGTAAACTTAAAAAGACTAGTAAAGTCAATGGTAACTTTACATGTTCTGGGAGACAGTAGTCAGTCCCAGAAAATGGAGTTTAAAGTTGGAAGTCTGAAAAGACAACCCTGTGTCACTGCACTAAAGGTGCAGGGTGACACACAGTAAAAAGATGATGCCTATGGGGTGGGTGAGACTTCATAGTCCATGAGCATAAACATTTACAACATACAGCAAAACACATTTAAGAGCGGGAAAAAAGGCTCGCACTCTTACCAGATAAAACAATTAAACCCTAGAAATCCAGCAAAGCTGCTGAGGGACACAAAAGGTAAGAGAAATTAGCCATTCTTGAAAATTCTCCCTAACACTCCCCCCCCCACCCCAGACTAAGGGACAGGAGGATTTAATCAACTCCTGGATGACTCTCTTCAATCTAGTCGGTCAAACATCCTCGAGAGACCATCAGCATTTTGGTGGTGCCATCCTGACCTGTGCTCAATGGTGAAATCAAACCCTTGCAGGCAGATTGACTATCTTAGTAGTTTTGGGTTTTCCCCTTTCATTTGCATCAACCATCTCAAGGGTTAGTGGTATGTCTGAATCACAAAAGTAGGTCCATACAAGTATGGTCTAAACTTCTTCAGAGACCACACAATAGCAAAACACTCATGCTCAATGGTTGCCCACCTTCTTTCTGGTTCCTTCAGCTTCCTGCTGATGAAGCAAATGGGGTGCTCCCTACCTTTCCCAACCAGTGGACTAAAGAATGCACCTATACCTCTATTGGAGGCATCTGTCTGCACAATGAAGGGTTGGTGATAATCAGGAGCTCTTAGGACTGGAGCTTGACAAAGGGTTTTCTTCAGGTTTTCAAAGGCTTGAGTGCAGTCCTCGTTCCATCTGACCTTCTTAGGGAATTTTGGAGAGGAGATCACATTCAAGGGAGAAGCTATGGTCCCATAGTTCTCTATGAAGTTCCTGTAGTACCCAGTGAGGCCTAGGAAGGCTCTCACCTAGGTTTGAGTAGCAGGGATGGCCCAGCTTTGTACAGTTTGTACTTTGCTAGGCAATGGCCTTATTTTACCTCCTCCTACCTCATGACCAAGGTAGACCACCTTGCTCTAACCAATTTGACATTTACTCACCTTTATGGTCAGATGGGCCTGCTAAAGAGTCTGTAATACATATCCTAAGTGGTCAACATGTTCTTTCCAAGTAGGCTGAACACTGCAATGTCATCCAAGTATGCCATGCAGAAGTCCTCCATCCCATTCAGAACTTGATTAACCATCCTTTGGAATGTAGCAGGTGCATTCTTTTATCCAAAAGGCATAACCTTAAACTGGTAGAGGCCTGCTGGGGGTCAAGAATGCAGTTTTCTCCTTGGCATGGTCTGTCAGGGCCATTTGCCAATAGCCTGAAGTAAGATCAAATGTACTGAGGTGCTTGGCTTCACGAAGTTTATCCACCAGTTCATCTGTCCTTGGTAAAGGACGTGCATCCGCCTTTGTGACTGCATTTAGAGCTCTATAGTCCACACAGAATCTCAACTCCTTGAATCCTGCCTTTGGTACTAGAACAACTGGACTAGACCATGGACTTGTAGATGGATCTATAACCCCGAGATCAAGCATCTTGTTGACCTCTTCCTTTATGTGGGTCCTTAAATGGTTTGACATTCTGTAACCTCTGCTTTTCACAGGTAAACAGTTACCAGTTAGAATATCATGCTGGCCCCAAAGGGTCAAACCTGGTGATAGTGAAAACACGGAGGCAAACTGATTTAACAGAAACTTGCACTCCTCTTGTTGTTCAGATGTCAGATTAGAAGAGAGATTAACTCCTTCTATTTTCTCATCTAAAGGCTGTCCTTTGAGTAGGTCAGGTAGAGGTTCACTTTCCTCCTCCTCCTCTTGAGCTGAAGCTAGAAGCAAAGCTCCCACTTATGGTCTCGAGAAATAGGCCTTCAAACGATTGGTGTGAAAGACTCTGGGAGCCTCCTTAGGATTACCTAATTCCACCAGATAATTAATCTCTTCAAGTTTTCCCACAACCTTGAAGGGTCCTATCCGCTTGTCCTGCAAGGCCCTCTGCCTTGTTGGCACCATAACTAGCACAAGCTGGTCTTCTGGTCATGCCAATGTTTGACCAGAGCCTGACCTGCTTTCAAGTTATCACTAGCTTCTGCCAGCATGTGTGACATTCTCCTTCAGAGAGCTATCACATAGTCATTCACTCTGACTGACCTGGGGAAAGGAGCACTCTCCAACCCCTCCTTAATCAGGGCCAAAGGACCTCTAACTGGATGGCCATAAAGAAGTTCAAAGGGACTATATCCAACTCCCTCCTGAGGGACTTCTCTATAAGCAAAGAGAAGGCATGGCAGTAGAAGGTCCCACTTTCTTTTAAGCGGTTCTTCTAAAGCACCTATCATGCTCTTCATAGTATGATTAAACCTTTCAACCTGTCTATTGGTTTGTGGATGGTAGGCTGTAAAGAACTTGTAAGTGACACCACATTTTTTTCACATGGCTTGCATGTAGTGGGACATAAAATTGGACCCCCTGTCGGATATCGCTTCCTTAGGAAACCCTACTCTGGTAAAAATACCAAGTAGAGCCTTAGCCACAGCCTGAGCTGTAACAGTTCTCATAGGTATCGCCTCGGGATATCTAGTAGCATGGTCTACTACAACAGGATAAACCTGTTTCCTAAAGATGTGGGAGGATCAAGGTGTCAGGCTTCGCCCCTGGAAGTTATGGCAGGCTTGGAAGCATTAAGTATACTTAGCAGGAACTTGCACTGCATTCTAGCTTACCCCAAGATGGCAGCCGCAGGTATATCTGAGAGCCACGCCCCATCTGCCGTGCGTTGTATCCGTCATCTGACTGCCGACGCTGCTGTGTCTCACACAGTTCCCCCTCTCTTCGCTTGTTTTGCCCTAGCGATCTTATTGATCTCCACCTTGTTTTCCCACATGTTTTGTAGGTATTTTCTCTTTTCTAGACTCCTCCATCTGTTCCTCGCCTCCTGTACTTTCTCTCTATCTAGGTGTCCACTGTTTTGGTTTCAGGTTCGTAGGCGGACTGCTTCTGCTAGGTTCTTAGATCCTTTTCTCACTCGCCATTCTATCCGCTGCTCCGGACTTTCCCTTGCTAGTTCTTCCTTTCTGTCTGTCGTAGCTGGGTTAGCCTGCCTCTCTGCCTGCTTAGTGATTTACATCTTTCCTTAGCTGCACTCTGTCCTTTCCCTGTGGACTATTACCGCAGTGTTATACTGTTCTTTCCTTTCCTTTCTTTCTGTTTGTGATGGCTTCCGCACCCTAGCACCTCCCTCTGCCTCGGTTCTCTTCTATTCTTTCAGAACACTTGCTTCTGGGTACTTGCTCAAACTTACCTGTTCTTACCTACCTGTACTCAGTCGGTTTCTGCCTCGTTCTGGTATTCTCTTTCCTTTTCTGTACTCTATTTTCGCGCTCTTGTATGTCTTTCGGTTCCTACTTGGAGGGCTGCTATCCGCTTCAATATAGTGGATTGCCAGCTCGGTTCCTCAACAGAGTTTTTCCAGACCCACCTCTTGGATTAGACTAACAGTGCAGAGGTTCGTTCTCCCTGGCCTTTCTGCTTGTTCGGCATCTGAAGCAGTCCTGGAGGCTAATTGATCCTGCATAAACTTTTGGAAGACATTCCTTTCCCTGAGTACGGACTGCATCTCCAAGAGTTCAGTGGGCATAACCTCCTCTTGCCTTCTGTGGAACCCTTCAGAAGTCATTACTCAAGAACGGCATCATCTTCTACTAAACAAAAACCATCCAACATCTTACTACCAGGGTTTTTTGTTGCCAACTGGCTTTTTGCCTGGTATGGGGTTTGGCTCCTCGGGGGCCTCCAAGGGCAGGTATCAGTCTCTGCCAAGGTGGCCTCTGAGGGAGCCAGACCTTACTTGCACAACAAAAAAGACAGGAGAGCCAAGGACAAGAAGGACGCTGATGCCAGGAAACCTCGCCAGAAGATAACTTCGGAACGTAGGAACAGCTCTTCAGAAGCATCAGGTGAGGACAAGGTTCGGGAGGGTAGGCAACGGTCTGACACAAGGGGACCAACAATGTTGATTCCCACCCTCTCAAAAGGAACTCCCACCACTGGGAGAGGCACCAATGGTGCCACATTCTCGGCTCCGCTCTTGCCAGAGGTTTGGCAGGTGTGATAGCTCCTACAGAATTTGTCAACTTCTGAACCCATCTTAGGCCAGTAGAAGTATAAAGAGAGCCTTTCCTTGGTCTTTTTGAAACTCAAGTGACCAGCCAAAGATATCTCATGGGCCAACTGTAGGAACTGTAGTCAGTTTTCTAGGGGCACTACAAGTCTTTTGCAGTCCCCAGGGATAGACTCAGTCGGTTCACTGTAGAAGAGGCCATCTTCCAAATACAACCAGTGCTTCACCGTCTCTTGTCCATCCAGGTGAGAAGCTGCCTGTAGGCAAAGACCTTCAAGAGTAGGACCCTCTCTTTGTCCTCTGCTGAAGTCTGCCCTGTTGGGTCCACCTTCTGCAAGTAAAGACTGCAGCTCAGGATGGTCAGCAGGATCCAGATCTCCAACTAGAGTAAGGTCCTCTTCCAGATCTGATTCTTCATTAGCTGGATCAACCACACAGGGCTGTAACTCACACTCAGCCTCAGCTGGTGGAGGAGTCACAGGTGTGACTTTGGACAATCTTGGGGTTGTCCTGGTTGGTAGCACAAGGGTGCTATCTGCTTTCTTCTGGGATGTCTTATGTTTCCCCTTTTCCTCTTTCTTTTTTGAGATAGCAGTTAGTAAGTCCTGTGGACTGGGGGTGATAGTTTCCTCTATCAAGTCCCCTGGAGAGCCCCTCAAGGTCCTCTCCATGGCAGGCCTAGTGAGCTACTGTTTGCTTTTACTGGGAGGCCTGGGGGTACTAGACACAACTCCAAGAGTTTTCAGGTTATCACCCAACAGGATCTCCCAGGCACTTCACTCTGCACACTAACAGGTATTTTGACAGTCATGTCATTTTACTGGATGAGAGCTGGTAACTAAGGAAGCATTTTCACAGGTCCTCCAGCTAACTTGGTTAGGTATTTGGGTGCCTTAGCAACATCCTCTACCTTGAAAAATGATTCAACAACCACAGTTATGCTGCCTCCAGTGTCTCTGGCCATTTACAAGGACACTGTCTTTATAATAATCTTTAGTACTATTGGGGATGGAATTATAAACATCTAAATTCTGTTGTTCCCACAAACCCCATGACACTAAAGAAACACTAGCTGAGACTCTCATGGGCTCATCAGCCAGTAGGTGAATGTTTCCACTTGTCATAGGTACTTCTTCCTCTGGGGAGAAGGCTAAAGAGACAGTGTGGACCCCCGAAGGTTTACCCTTGCATCTGGGATCCCCTTTCACATGGTCAGATGACCCACAAACATAACATTTACCAAATGTTTTGATGAATGGGGGTTTGTTCTCGCCCACCTCTGGTTTTGCGCCAGGAGGTACACTAGCCTGATTCAGTTTTCTCTGGGGCTTACCCTTGTTCTGTTTGTGGCCCTCTTTTGGATTGGAGGTATAATTATCTTTGTTGTCTTTCCTTGGCTGCTTTCACTCATCCTTCTTCTGAGTTGCCCCAGAATCCTTGTGAGTAGCCCTGTTGGCAACCCACAAGGAAGCAGCCTTATCTAACATCTTTGGATTTATCTCCTTAGAATCAGCCAAGTGCTGTCTGAGCTCAGGAGAGCAGGCATCATATATTGACTGTCAAGGAGTTCCCCCCTTCTCACCTGAGTTCGATCTTTGCTGGATTTCTTGGTCGATGCCTTCTTGCAAACTGACCGAGTCTTGAATAAGTCTGCACGAGTCTCTTCCGACTCCAGCGTGCATTCAAGGTTCTGGGATGCAGGGATCCAGGAGTCCGGGAAAGTAACAGGGTGTGCAATAAGCACACGAGTCCAGGAACCAAGAAAGGAAGGAAAGGGACTAGGATGGGGTAAGCTGGAAGAAGCAAAGGATACAATACCACGAGCTACGGAGCATACGTCTGGTCGCTACTTCGCAATAGCATTGAGACGCGCGGGGCTGCGGGGGTGTGGCCCATTTATGGGACGTACACCGTCCACCGTGAAGGCTGGTGCGAGGCATGTCATGTGATACGGCCATGCTGGAAGAAACAATTAATACAAGCCCCATCGGGATAAGGACCAGGAAGTCCAGAAGGGGCACGTTCTGTGGGTCATAACAGCATGCCTCCTCCGAAAACCTGTTCCACCAGGTTTGCCCGGGTGTATAAGGTGAAATCTTCTGAGTAGTCGAGGGGCCTTGAGATTAGAAAGTGGCTCCCAGGTTCTTTCACTAGGAGGATATCCTTTCCATTCAACCAGGTATTGAAGCTGACCCCGTTTATACCTGGAATCACATATTCGGGATACTTTATACTCCAATTGGTTGTCGACCAGTAGAGGAGGAGGTCGGCAGGATTCCCGGGAGGATTGGTTGTAGGGCTTTAATAAGGATGTGTGGAATACTGGGTGAATTCTCTTCCAAGAGTCTGGTAGTCTAATCCGGTATGAAACTGGATTGATAATTTCCTTGATGGGAAATGGACCATAGTACTGAGGGGCCAACTTGTTTGGCCGTAGATGCCGGGGTAGTAATTTCGAAGACAACCAGACTTGATCACTGATAGCACAAGAAGGACCTGGTCTCCTTTTTAAATCTGCATACCTCTTAGTCTGTGTTCTGGCCCTGTCTAAGTTTTCTTTGGCCTCCTGGTGAACGTTGATGAGGGTTTCTATCCAGGAATCGAAAGTAGGTACTGGTGTAGGATGAGGGAGAACAGAGGGTAGAACCGATGGATGGAAACCTTGGCTACAAAAAAAAGGACTGGTCTTAAGTGCTGAATGGTCAGAATTGTTGTAGGCGAATTCCGCCACGGGTATCAGGAGCGACCAGTCATCTTGAACCTTGGTGGCGAAACATCGAAGATACTGTTCCAGGGTCTGATTAGCACGTTCTGTGGCCCCATTGGTTGGGGATGATAATCAGACGAAAGGGCGCGTTGGATTCCCAAAATGCGACAGAGATGTTTCCAGAATTGAGAGACGTATTGAGGTTCTCGATCAGATATGATCTTGGAAGGAAGTCCATGTAAACGAAATATGTGTTCCAGGAAGATTCCAGCAATCTCAGACGAGGATGGCAGCTTACACAGGGGTGTAAAATGAGCCATATGAGTGAACAAGTCTATGGTTACCATGATGGTCGTGTATCCTCGGGAAGGTGGTAATTCCACAATGAAGTCTGTAGCAATGAATTCCCATGGTCTTGTTGGCAGCCATGGTTGCAGTAGAAGACCCGCCAGTCTCTTGTTATCATGTTTGTTTTGACTGCAGACAGCACAAGCTTCGATGTATTGTTGTACGTCGGTCTTCATTCCAGGCCACCAAAACTGTCTTTGTATAAGACGGAGGGTGTTAGTTATGCCACGATGTCCGGAGTGAAGGGTATCATGCAGAGGTTTATCATTCTTTGTTGTAATTTATGTGTAGGACTGACCAGTGCATTGTCCTTGAATAAATATCCTTCCTTAACTCTTAGGTTCCATGGATTCTTCCTTGAAATATCCTTCCAGAGGTCAGAGGACTGGGTTTGCACTCGGATTTCTTCCAGGAGGTTGACTGCTTGAGCTACAAAGATTGTGTGGGGAAATATCTTAGGATAGGCCTTGTCTTCAGTGGTTACATAGCCAGGACGTCGAGATAAGGCGTCAGCAATCATGTTTTGTGATCCGGGAACATGAGTGATTTGGAATTGGTACTGGGCAAAGAAGTAGGCCCAACGCGGCTGACGACTGTTCCGGCACTCCAACGACTGTAGAATTTGAAGATTCCGATGGTCCGTGCAGACCTGAACTGGATATCTAGCGCCCAGATGTAGATATCGCCATTCAGTGAAGGCTTGGCGGATGGCTAACAGTTCCTTTTCCAGGACGGAATAGTGTGTCTCACTGGGAGTCAAGGTTCGTGAGAGGTAAGCAATGGGGTGTTCCAGTTTATCCTCAAGTACCTGTTTCAAGACCGCTCCTATGGCATAGTTAGAGGCATCCGTTTCCACTAGGAATGGGCGATTTATGTCAGGGTGGGCCAGGATGGGAGCTTGCGTGAACTCTGTCTTCAATCGTTGGAATGCTTTATCTTGTGGTGTACACCAGCTAAAGGGGGTGTCTTTCTTCAAGAGAGCAACGATCGGCTGAATGATCTCGGAAAAGGTAGAAATTAACTTCCGGTAGAAGTTGGCAAGCCCCAGGAAGGATTTAACTTGTTTCACAGATGTGGGAGCGGGCCAAGCCAGTATGGCTTTTACCTTTGAAGGCTCCATACCAATTCCTTCTGGGCTAAGGATGAATCCTAGGTAGTGAACAGAAGTAACGTGAAACAAGCATTTTTCGGGTTTGGCTAAAAGTTTGTGTTCACGGAGTCGTTGTAATACTGCCTTTACATGTTCTTCATGCTTTAGAGGATCCTTGGAAAAGATCAATATGTCATCCAGATAGACAATGACGAAGAGGAATAACATGTCAGAAAACACCCTATCCATAAAACGTTGAAAAACTGTGGGGGCATTAGCTAGTCCAAAGGGCATGACTAGATATTCATAGTGACCAAAGGGTGTTCTAAAGGCTGTTTTCCATTCGTCTCCTTCCCGGACACGGATTAAATGGTAGGCACCCCGGAGATCCAACTTCGTGAATATTACGGCACCTCTCACAGCTTCCAGGATATCCGAGATCAGAGGCAGTGGGTACCGATCTTTGAGGGTGCATTGATTTAAGCCACGATAGTCAAGGCAAGGTCTGAGTTCCTTGGTGTCCTTCTTGGGAACGAAGAACAATGAAGCACCAGCTGGAGATTTTGAGGGTCTTATGGGGCCGTTTTCAAGATTGGTGTCCAGGTATTCTCGGAGGGCCTTTTTCTCAGGTTCAGAAAGAATGAACATTCTGCCGAAGGGAATCACTGCTGAGGGATTTGTATCTATGGCACAGTCTTCAGGTCTGTGAGGGGGTAAGGCCTGGACTATGGCAGTTGAAAATACATCAGCATATCCCTGATAGGCCTCTGGGACTTGTATGATATTGGAAACCATGAGTGGTGTTTTCTGGTCTCTTAGTGGTTCTTTAGGAGGTGTCGAGGAGGGATCCAGGGATAGACAGTGGGACATACAAAACTGTGAGCCCAGGAATAGTGATCCTGCTGTCCAATTGATATACAGATTGTGCTTTTGTAACCAGGACATACCCAATACCATGGGGTAATGGGCTGACTTAATGATGTTGAATGTAATCCGCTCTTGGTGATGGTTTATGGAAAGTTGGATCTCTTTTGTCTGCAGGCTTATGGGTCCTGAAGAGAGGGGTCTTCCGTTGATTGCTTCCACCGGCTGCATGGTGCTTTGTGTCTCGTACAGAACATGATGACTAACAACTCAGTCTTGATCAATGAAGATTCCCATAGCTCCGCAGTCCACCAAGGCCAGAATGGAATAGGTCTTATTCTTGGAGGGCGACAGGAAGGCCTGTAGTATCACCAAATTGTTTTGTCCAGGAGAGTTCAAGGATGGAATTGATGTGGAGCAAACATCTCTCTCCCGAAGCTCCGCTCCATCAAGGATCGGGAGCTGCCGTTTCCCGAACGCCGAGGAGGGGCTAGAGGACACTCCCTAACCAAGTGTTTGTCTGAGGCACAATACATGCACAGCCCCGTATGAATCCTTCTCATTCTTTCTTGCGGGGATATAGGTCAACGGAAGGCTCCTATCTGCATGGGTTCAGGTTCAGAGACTGAGACTGGGTTTGTGTCCGTCTTGGTGGTATTCTCGAAAGACAGCTTTGGAGGATTAGCTCTGGATTTCTTCTTCTCTGCCTTCCTTTCCTGGATACGGAAATCTATTTGCAAGGCAAGGTCCATTAGTGCCTGAAATGAGTTTGGGCGAGCCACTCTGGCCAACTCATCCTTAATCTCCTCATTCAGTCCTCTCCTGAAAAGGGTAAAACTAGCCTCCGGGGACCAATCAGCTTCCTTGACTAATTGCTTGAATCGGGTAACATAGGTGAGCATATCCTGGGATCCTTGCTGGAAGTCTAACAGGCATCCCTGGGCACTATAGACCTGCTCTGGACGGTCATACATGGTCTTAAGGTCTTGTATGAAGCCATCATAGTCATCCAGAAGAGAATCGCCAGAATTAACGAGGGGCGTAGCCCAGTTCAAGGCATTTCCTGAAAGGTGGGAAATTATGAACCACACCTTAGCCCTGGGAGTTGAAAAGTAATAGGGCTTAAATGTAAAGTGGACCAAACATTAATCCAGGAATCCACGAAGGGTTTTTGCTGAGCCATCGTATTTGTCCACCATGCCACCCAGCAATACACTTTCTTTTGTGGCAGAATCACGGGATAGAACTAATTGTTTGAGAGCGGCGTTTTTCGCCTTTAGATTCTGCACCTCGGTTGATAGCTCTTGCATGCCACGCATTAAATCCTGGACAGCCGCTTCCATGTCTATATCGAGTTCGGTCGGGTGGCGTCTCAAACTGTAAAGGAGTTCCCCCCTTCTCACCTGAGTTCGATCTTTGCTGGATTTCTTGGTCGATGCATTCTTGCGAACTGATCGAGTCTTGAATAAGGCTGCACTAGTCTCTTCCGACTCCAGCGTGCGTTCAAGGTTCCGGGATGCAGGGATCCAGGAGTCCGGGAAAGTAACAGGGTGCGCAGTAAGCACATGAGTCCAGGAACCAAGAAAGGAAGAAAAGGGACTAGAATGGGGTAAGCTGGAAGAAGCAAAGGATACAATACCGCAAGCTACGGAGCACACGTCTGGTCGCTACTTCGCAATAGCATTGAGACGCATGGGGCCGCGGGGGCGTGGCACATTTATGGGATGTACAACGTCCGCCGTGAAGGCTGGTGCGAGGCGTATCATGTGATACGGCCATGTTGGAAGAAACAATGCCCCGTCGCGATAAGGACCAGGAAGTCCAGAAGGGGCGTGTTCTGTGGGTCATGACATTGACTCCAACGTAACAAGATTTCTCATACCTTCATAAGTGTTAACCTGTAACCCTTAACCCAACCCTCTAAGTTCTTCAAACATTCACACACCCAGGTAGCCCAAGGGGTACCATTATGCTTTTTGAGGGTCCTAAACCACTTAAGGTACTGGGAAGGGGTTTTCCCAAATCTATCAATTAAAGCTAGCTTCACTCATTCATAATGCATCCTATCTACCTCCCCCAACTCCATCACACCATCAGATGCAACAGTGGGTAGCCTAGAGAAGAGCCTAGGAAGCAACTGATTCCCTGTAATATCTTGAATCCCATGGTGTTACGCTCACCTGGTCTCCACGGGGGCATTGCACGAAGCTGATTGATGGACATCTGCGTGCATCTCTTCCTGTCCCACTGCTTCACTCACACTTGGGCGTTATCCTAAAATGATGAACAGAGAAATTAACTTGCTGCGTAGGGTAGGCAAGACTCCCACCTCCCTCAAACCTCCAACCGCTTCCCTCTGTGCTTATGTCTCACCTTAGATATTTTAACAATGGGCTCTCCGTCCTGTGTCTGAATGCAGGGGTGCTTTAATGTTCTTAGGCACTTTCACTGGATCTAGTTCCTTCACTGATCCGACGGCCTGTAAGTGGAATCCAGACCAGCTGTGACTCCGTAAGTAAGTCTTGGTACCAATTGCTTCTTGGTAACTGTTTTGCTTGATGCGTTTCTTCTTGTTGCCAAAGTTTCACTATTGTCCTTATTAATTTGCAGGAGCGGTCTTGGAGATTCCAGGTTAAGCAATGGACTCCTAAATATGGCACTGAGCAATATTTATAAAAAGATGTAGTTCCCATTGATAATAGGAACTCCCGTCCCCTGCACACCATTTGAATATGGAAAAAAATAGTTTTCCAAGCAAGTCTCAGTATTGTTTCATGATTTGTAAATGATTATTCTGCCGTTCAATCACTAAGTCAATTTTTTAATATTTATTCACATTCAACATAAATATATTTCCAAATAACAATTCGATCCACAGCTTTCCAATTTTTAAATTTTCTAATAATTGCTGATTATGTATCTAGCTTCAATTAAATATTATTATCTTTTGAGTTCACTTCACTCAAATACCTTCAATTATGCATGTAACCAAACAAAAAATTGTTATATTCACCAATACCACAAAGTTAAAAAGGTGGCTCAACGCGTTTCGAGAGTTTTGTCTCTCTTCTTCAGGAGCACTAACACTATTTTCTTCAAACTCAAATCTCTCGTTGTCTGATTCTTATTGTCCAAACAATAATATAGTAATTTTAGAATGAGAACTTCATCCCTCTTTAACAAATAAACATTTCTTCGACAATTTCCGTTGCAGTTATTCCATTGTGAGATGATTGAAACGTCATCCTTCTATGTTGACCAATTCGTTTTAGATTATCTGTAAATAATACGATATATTTATGTATTACTTAATGTCCGTAGTATTTTAGGATACTGTGTAATTATATATCAAACTGTAAAATATACAATCGTACCTGCGTGTTCTTTACCTCTCCCCCTGAGAATCTTGAGAATCCTCCGTTTAGGCCAATCGTGGCAGCAACAGAGAGTGTATTCGATCCATTATCAAAATATTTGGATAAACTACTCCAACCAATTGTACAAACAACTTCTACATATTTGAAACTGTTGAGTATAAGTTTTTTAAAAAAATACGAGAACTTTCCACAAAAAATACACAGAAGATAGGGTGTGCTTTCCTCATTTTATTGTTTTTTGTTACTGAGCAATATTTATGCAGGTGGGTGTTAGGGCGTGAGCGCGGTGTCGAGATGTATTTTAAAATGGGTATTTTTCTATTGAGTGGATAACCTGGTGTCTCTTTTTCCTTCCTCTGCAGGTGCGGTGATGCTCCGGATCAGCGACCGTGTGGACCGCTTCGATGGAATCCTGAGATGACTGATGACTCCGGGTAAGTTTTCGTTCGCCCATGTCTCCTTTCTGCAGGTACGCTTGTCCTCAGGAGCGGTGGGTGAGAGAGCTGTTCGGATGGATTTTGGAAAGACTGCTTCTCTCAGGTAAGAACTTAACTAATGTTCTTCTTCTTTCTTTTTCCCTTTTTCGACAGGTGCTGATGGTCCGTGGTTCCCGATGAAGAGAAAAGGGTGTGGCTGAAGTCCAGGTAAGCAGGAGCAGAGCTGGCATGGTGAGCGTTACGCTGCAGGAGTGCAGAATAACGTGAAGCGTGTTCTGCTCTTTGGGTGTGGCTTATAAAGCCCCGGAAAAGTAGTCCCAGGTAAGTAGTTCCAGGCCCAGCCACACCACTAGATTGCATAGCTCAGTTCTTTCTTCAGGACTGGGATATGTGTGCCTCCATGTTCACTGGAACCTCATTCCATGTGGTCAAATAGTATGAGCCTGGTGCCAAAGGCGCCAGGACTGGCTCCAGGAGAGCCTCTGGTAACGTTTTGTGGTCTTTAAAGCCCCAATGGAAGCCTGCAACTTGGGAGGGCTGGTTTGGCCCTGAAGACTGGTGACATGCATCATGACAGCACTCCCTCGTAAGACCCCTCTCAGGGTGGGTTCTCTATCTGGTCCAGGATTGTTTGGATGATTTCGATGGAACTTTTTCACCTGGCGTGGTGCATGGTTCCCATGTTCTTTCCTGTGGTCCATAGCCTTTCCAGTCAACTAGGTAGAATAATTTAGACTTGACAATTTTGGAATCCAGAATATCCTTAACCTCAAATTTGGGTTCCCCGTCGACCATGATTGGCTTTGGTGGTTTTTTAACTCGAGTTCCTGGTTGCACTGGTTTCAAAAGTGAGACGTGAAACACCGGATGGACTCGCACATGTGGTGGTAACTCCAATTTCACTGCCACAGGATTGATGATGGCCTTAATGGTATATGGTCCTAAATATCTGGGATTAAAAGTATGAGTTCCCCTTACTGGTATATGTTTGGAAGCCAACCAGACTTCATCCCCAATTTAATATTTTGGAGCTTCACTCCGATGGTCTGCAAACCTTTTGTGTTTTTCTTTAGCTTGCTTCAGATGCTTTGCCGCCTTTTGAAGGCTTGCGTGATGGTAGCGTGTAGATTCCTTACGGCAGGTATTTCCAAGGGTAGAGGAGGGTCTAGGTTCGAGGTTCATGGATGTATTCCATAAATTGTATAGAACGGACTTTAACCAGTGCTAGAGTGTAAGGAATTGTTATAGGCATACTCGGCTATCCATAGACCATCTTTCCAATTTCCTTCTGTTTGGTGTAGCATGCATCTTAAGTATTGTTCCAGAGTTTGGTTGGTCCTCTCGGTCTGACCATCGGTTTGAGGGTGATGGCTAGTGGAGAGACTTACGTCGATTTAGGCTAACTCGCAACATTTCTTCCAAAAATGGGAGATAAATTGACTGCCACGATCTGAAATTAGGATGGAAGGGAATCCACTTATTCGAACAATCTGTTCTAGGAATTCTTTTGCCAGGGTGGAAGCCGTGGGTAGGCCTTTTAGTGGAATGAAGTGGGCCATTTTGGAAAACAGGTCCACTACCACTAAAATGGTGTTGAACCCATTACAAGGAGGAAGGTCGTGATAAAATCAAGAGAAAACATGTGCCAGGGTGTAGGTGGAATGTCTAAAGGTTGCAGAAGACCTGATGGTCTTTTCTTTTGAGCTTTGTTCTGTGCACAAATACCGCAGGATAGCAAAAATTGTGTGATGTGTTTACGCCAAGTTGTCCACCAATAGTTCCTTTTAATTTTAGCTAAAGTTTTTGCAATCCCAGGATGACCTTCTACTAGAGATTCATGGTAATTTGAGATGACTTGTTCCTGTAGTTCTTTACTGGGTAAATAAAGGCGCCCTCGAAAGTATGGCAGTTGATTCGCAAATGTATGGTGTTCGCTTTGGGTAGACCAATCTTGCAAAGTCTTTGCATCTATTAGATGCAGAATTTCCTTTTGGATGTCTTCCAAGGTCAGGGATGTAGTAATTCCCAAGATTCTTCCCCCTGGGATTATGGCTACTGGTGCGGGGTTGAGTATGCATTTTCATCTATACCGATATGGGAAAGAGCGTCAGCTTTTCCGTTCCGACACCCTGGTCGATATGGAATCACGAAATCATATTCAGCAAAGAATAGGGCCCATCGGAGCTGGAGAGAAGACTGTCTTTGGGTACTGCAGATTGCGATGATCAGTGATCACTGTGACGGTGTGTCTTGCACCTAGGCGGTAATGCCGCCAAGCTTTAAAAGCTGCTTTAATGGGCAAGAGTTCTTTGTCTGTCACAGCGTATTTTAGTTCAGGCGCTGAGAATTTTCGCGACCAAAACACCACTGAATGAAGTTGACCCGTCTCAGGATCTTTTTGAGAGAGAACTGCACCCATTGCAAGACTGGAAGCATCGGTTTCAACCACATGCGGGAGATCTGGGCGAGGGTGTTTCAGGAGCGGGCTGAGGTAAATCTTTCTTTCAATTCCTGGAAGGCCTTTTCCGCTTCATCCGACCATTGAAAGCGTTTATTCTTTCGCATTAAGGATGTGATTGGATGCATAATTTGAGAAAACCCGGAATGAACTGGCGATAAAAGTTTGCAAAGCCGAGCATACTCTGGACTCCTTTGATTGATGTTGGAGAGGGCCAATTGAGGATGGCATCCACCTTACGTGAGTCCATACGAACACCTCGAGGAGTTAGAACAAATCCAAGAAACTCGACTTCGGTGACCTGGAACTCCTTCCATGTCACCGAAGTCGAGTTTCTTGGATTTGTCCTAACTCCCCGAGGTGTTCGTATGGACTCAAGTCCATATAGTTTATATATAACTTATGTTGCCAGAGTTTTTCAAGGACAGCGCGAACATGCTTCACATGGTCTTGCTTGGAAGCGGAGTACACCAAAATGTCGTCAATGTACTCTAAGACGCAAACATCAATCAGTTCTCGTAGAACGTCCTTTATGAAGTACTGAAATGCGGCCGGAGCATTACAAAGCCCAAAGGGCATTACCTGGTATTGAAATAGCCCATATGTGGTGCGGAAGGCGGTTTTCCATTCATCTCCTTTTTTAACTCGTACAAGATTATACGCCCCTCTGAGGTCCAGATTGGTATAAATCTGAGTGTCTTTCACCTGATCCAACAGTTCAGAGATAAGAGGTAGGGGATAACGATTTTTTACAGTCACTTGGTTCAATGCGCAGTAGTCTATACAAGTACTTAAATCTCCCTAGTTCTTAGGTACGAAGACTAAGGGCAAGGCCGCCAGGGATTTGGATGGAAGGATAAAACCGTTTTCCAGATATTGGTCTAGATACATTTTTAAATGGAGATTTTCAGGTTCAGTGAGCGCATAAATTCGACCGCAAGGAATCTGTGCGCCTGGTACAAGGTCGATTTGGCAGTGATATGGTCTATGCGGTGGCAGAGGTTATTGGCTTGATCCTTCTGGAAGACATCCTGAAAATCTTGGTATTCCTGGGGTAGTGTGTTTGTTAGACCCATGATGAGCGTGGCTACTTCTAAGGTAGGTTTTTTCTTTTCAGGCAAGGATTCTTCTATTTTATAACATGTATGAGCACATTCATCGGAAAAGGTCAACCTCTTAGCACACCAGTCAATGTGAGGATTATGTGTTTCCAACCACGACATTCCTAGAATTATTTGAAATTGTGTAGCCTTGATTAGATTGAACACAATGGCTTCCCGATGTCCGTCTTGGCACAAACGTGTCATCTCTGCCATTGAGTGCGTTACAGGGCCTGAGGAGATCTCTGTTCCGTCTACAGTGGTGACCATTTCAGTTGTTGCCTTCTTGCAAAGAGGAAGATCCATCCTTGATGCTAATTCTTGATCCATATAGTTACCAATTTCTCTGCTGTCAATGTATGCTCTGAACACATGCATGCCGACTGATTAGAGTTATTGGCAAGGCTAGGTGTGAGGTCTGAGAATCCTTCTTTACAGTCGACAAACGGACCTCTACGCTTGTCGGGCGTGGAAGTTTCCCGTCTCCGGTTCTTCTTCAACCTTGTCAGCGACCCCAACTGCCTCCTTGGGTGGTTTCACTGGACATTCTCGGAGGAAGTGGCCGGTATTCCCGCAATATAAACACAATTGTTGTCTCCTTTTGTCTCTTTCGGTCTTGGATAATGGTCCTCGAACTCCTCTAATCTGCATAGGTTCGGACGTGTCGGTTGGTTTTGAAACATTTTCCCTAGGGCGCACATAAACCCGATTTTCCATTTAAGCTCGATCAGCTTTTCGATCCTGCAGTCTGTGGTCTAATTGCACCACCAGGTTAATATATTCCGCACAGTCTCTTGGAGAATGAACCACTTGAGCCAAAACATCTTTTAGTTCACATCTCAATCCACAATGGAATATTGCTGTTCTTTTGTTTTCGGGCCAACCAGTTTCAACTACCAATCTGTTGAAAGTTGCTATATATGTTAAAAGATCTTGGTTCCCTTGAAGCAAAGATAGAAGTTCATTGTCTAATTCTTGACCTTGGATGTGCCAAGCAAACATCTTATCCATCTCTTGTTGAAACCTCTGGAAGTCCCAAAGAAGAGGGTCATCCTGATTAACAAGTGGTACCGACCAGTCCGCAGCGCTGCCACTCAGATAGGAAAGCACAAAAGCAACCCTCGATTGATTGTTTGGAAAAGCTCCAGGTCTACATAGGAAATGAAGGCGGCACTGGTTCATGAAAACCGCATATCTTATTGGGTCTCCAGTGAAGCGTTCAGGTGGAGCCAAAGGAATGGCCCCCGGAAGAACCACCTGTATGGGGTTACTTGACAGAGCTTGAACTGATGACCCGATTCCAGGTAATGATGTTTGACCAGCCTGCGACTGAAGTAATTGTCTGGTTAGTTCATCCATGCGATCTTTAGTCACAATCAGCATTCTTTTTAGAGCACTCGTTTCCTGCCAAGCAGAGTGCACCTCGGCACTGAGTTGTCCCAAAAGCTGGGCTAATTGGTCAGTCTCAGATGTTTCCATGACGCCCAGGTAGAGAATTTTATGGAGGCTTTGCATTCTGTTACGCTCACCTGGTCTCCACTAGGGCATTACATGAAGCTGAGCGATGGACGTCTGCGCACATCTGTTCCTGTCCCCCTGCTTCACTCACGCTTGGGCACTATCCTAAAATGATGAACAGAGAAGTTAACTTGCTGCGTAGGGTGGGCAAGACTCCCACCTCCCTCAAACCTCCAACTGCTTCCCTCTGTGCTTATGTCTCACCTTAGGTATTTTAACAATGGGCTCTCCGTCCTGCATCTGAATGCAGGGGCGCTTTAATGTTCTTAGGCACTTTCACTGGATCTAGTTCCTTCACTGATCCTACAGCCTGTAAGTGGAATCCAGACCAGCTGTGACTCTGTAAGTAAGTCTTGTTACCAATTGCTTCTTGGTAACTGTTTTTGCTTAATGTGTTTCTTCTTGTTGCAAAGTTTCACTATTGTCCTTATTATTTTGCAGGAGCGGCCTTGGAGATGCCAGGTTAAGCAATGGACTCCTAAATGCGGCGCTGAGCAATATTTATGCAGGTGGGTGTTAGTATGTGTGCGTGGAATCGAGATGTATTTTAAAATGGGTATTTTTCTATTGCGCCGGCTGACCTGGTGTCTCTTTTTCCTTCCTCTGCAGGCGCACTGATGCTCCGGAGCAGCGACCGTGTGGACCGCTTTGATGGAATCCTGAGATGACTGATGACTTCGGGTAAGTTTTCGTTCTCCCTTCTTCAGGTGCGGTGGTCCTCAGGAGCGGTGGGAGAGAGAGCTGTTCGGATGGAATTGGAAAGACTGATTCTCTCAGGTAAGAACTTAACTAATGTTCTTCTTCTTGTTTTTTCCCTTTTTCACAGGTGCTGATGGTCCGTGGTTCCCGGTGAAGAGAACAGGGTGTGGCTGAAGTCCAGGTAAGCAGGAGCAGAGCTGGCACGGTGAGCATTACGCTGCAGAAGTGCAGAATAATGCGAAGCGTGTTCTGCTCTTTGAGTGTGGTTTATATAGCCCAGGGAAAGTAGTCCCAGGTAAAGTAGTTCCAGGCCCAGCCACGCCCTAGAAACTAGACTACATAGCTCAGTTCTTCAGGACTGGGCTATGTGTGCCTCCATGTTCACTGGAACCTCATTCCATGTGGTCAAATAGTATGAGCCTGGTGCCAAAGGCGCCAGGACTGGTTCCAGAAGAGACTCTGATAAGGTTTGTGGTCTTTAAAGCCCCAATGGAAGCCTGCAACTTGGGAAGGCTGGTTTGGCCCTGAAAACTGGGGACATGCATCATGACACCTGGTTATACTCAAACATTGCCAGCCAATCCAAAATATCAAGTTTAGCCTCATACATACCCACAATTTCTTTAGGCATACGGGGTCTCTTAGGAGTGGAAGACCTAGCAGACTCTGGAAGAGAAGCATTCTCAATAGACAACTTTTTCATTTCTAGTGCATGATTGAACTCCATTTCTCTGAGCTTAAGTTCTTGATGCTTTTGTTCAGTTTGAGCATTGAAACGTTTGAATTCCAATTCAAGCCTCATCTTTTCTAGAGCAATGAATTCAGGACTGGAGTGTAGGACCTGAAGGGTTCCCAGTGGACAAGGTTTCAGGTTTCTGAGCAGGTAGAGGAGCAATAGGGCCTACATTGTGAGACTCATCTGCCTCATCTAACACATCCATAACATTTGAAACATTATCTTCCTCATCACTTTCCACATTTGCTGGAGGGGTAGGCATTCCAGACCCACTCCCCAGACTTTGGCTCTCCAACAACTTTTCAATTAATTCAGACTTTATGCCCTTAACAGAGAGATTCTTATCTCTACACAGATTTTTCAAATGATCAACAGTGTAAGTAAGGAGGGTCTCCTGACTGTAGCCTTCCATATCAGACATGATTAAAATTGCTTTTAGTGGTGTTTAGCCTTTTGGTTAGTTGAGCCAAGGTAATAGCAGCACTCTAAGTGCTATACTTTATCCTCACCACTGTAAACCAGTGTTAGGCAGAATCATATGCATTAGCCTTTGGGAACACCACACATAATTAAGACTACAAGTGCAAGTACAAATTCACCTTTGGGACACGTCTGTACTACACAGTATTTGGTAGCGGTGGCTGAGCAGGCAGACCAATCCCAAGAATAAAGTGAGCAGTATAAGATATTACACAAAGTACAACAATTACTATGGTTCAAATAAACACTGATTCAAGGTTTCTGAGTTAAAGAATATACATTTTATTACACCATCATTTATAAAACAGTTCACTATCATAAAGCAGCAGATAATCACAGTCTTAATATACTACAACAACACCTCATCAAATCTGGACAAGTTGAGCTCAAAATGAGGTGTGAGCAAAATGGCACTCCAGCAATATAAAAGGGAGGAAAAACAAGGTTATCCAAAATCAATAGCACCAACAAGGTATAGGCAGTGCAATCTAGAAAAGGCTACTATAACTAGGATTCAAGTCAATAGGTCTGGGCCAATGTTACTGGTTCAGAGTCTTTGCAGAGGATCGCACAGTTCAAAGTAGTTTGCGGTTAAGTATTTGCCAAGAGTTCAAAACAAGTTGGTAGGAGGAAAAGTTCCTTAAAGGAGAAGAGAAGGACAAGCCTTCGGAGAGGTGAAAGATTTCCCGCGCTTTCACCGCGGACGGAACGAACGACCGAATTTGCACAGTACCTTTAAAGAAGAAGAATGCTGTAGCTGAGGAAGTTGTTCCTGGCAGTTCCTGCAGGTTTCGCGGTTCCTGAAGCTTCTGTCGTGGTGACAAGAAGGAGGACGGCTGGAGGGTCCTGCACTGCCCAGGGAAGAAGCCAGCTGCAGAGCAAAACGGCGAATAAAAGGTGTGCTCCTTAAAACCCAAACTGGTTCTCTTCCCAGTGGCTATCCGATCTACTGCAGCGATGCACAGTAAATTCGACCAGGATGAGGACAGGGTCAGGTGTTTGGCGAGCTGGTTGTTCCCACCAAGCTCAAGGGAAGAAGATCCCTTGCAGATCTCCTCTGTCATCGAAGTTTCAGGTGATTCGGACCTGCAGCAGGGCTTCACCGGGTGTCCAGTAGTTGCAGCAGTCGTCTTCCTTCAGCTTCTCTTTGGTTCTCTCGTTCCAGTGGCAACCCTGCTTTCCAGTCCAAGAGACAGACTTTTTATGCACCAAATCCCCCATTCACACAGACTGGCTGTCAATCACACAGCAGGGTGGTTGTCTGGCAGGGCAGCCACCTAGCCAATCAAACAAGAGTGCGACTTGGGTCTCCAAGGAGACCCTGTGCAGGGAGCCTTAAACCCCTCCCTCACATCCGGCCCACCAAGACACTCAGGCGCCTAAGGGGGGCTTCTGTGCAGAAGCCCATCAAAGGACGGCGGACAAAGGAACCAAACCTGGTTTGGCATGCAGAGTAAAACACTAGAAAGACCTTTACAAAAAGATATGGCAAAATAACTCGACCGGAACCAAGTAAAAATAAAAGTGGTTTACCGGGTTTGAGTTTGAGGCTACCACCATAACCTCAAATGGTACCAAAGGCTATTTTCATAATCTGCGATAGAATAAAAATGGTAGATACCATTGCCACCAGCCAAATCCTAGAGAAAGGGGAACATACTAAGGTTCCATGAGAATCAGACAAAAGGGGATAACGATTAACCTGTCCAGTACTCTATTGGAAGATAGGGTGTACTGGGTCTGTAAATTTAAAAAGACTAGTAAAGTCAATGGTAACTTTACATGTTCTGGGAGACATTAGTCAGTCCCAGAAAATGGAGTTTAAAGTGGAAAGTCTGAAAAGACCACCCTGTGTCACTGCACTAAAGGTGCTGGGTGACACACAGTAAAAGATAATACCTATGGGGTGGGTGAGACTCCATAGTCCATGAGCATAAACACAGCAAAACACATCTAAGAGTGGGGAAAAAAATGCTCACACTCTTACCAGGTAAAAAATGGAACCCTAGAAATCCAGCAAAGCTGCTGAGGGACTTAAGCCATTCTGGAGAATTCTCCCTAACACCGCCCATTTCTTTGATAGGTGGTAGTGAAAAAATGTATGGGAAGATCTTAATACATCGATTAGAAAATTGGGCACTGGACAACCAAATTATTTCAAACCTACAGGCTTGATTTAGACAAAGTATCAGTACAATCAACCAGGTTGTTAGATTGTACCTACTAAATGAAATATTTGTTCAGCTCCAGCATCAACATTTATTCCCTTGTCTTCATAGATCTTCCAACGGCTTTTGATGCTGTCCCCAGGAGTAAATTATGTGAATCATAAAAGAGCATTGGAGTTCCCAACAATGTTCAGATAGCTCTTGTAACAATGTACAGCAATAATTATGCTAAAGTACACCACTGAATAAAAAGTGACTCAGAAAACAATATGACAAAAACGAAATACTTAATTTGGTCGAATAAATCAAGAAGGAACTTAGGTACAGAGCTGCAAGGTAAAAACCATGAAAGAGTTGAATGTTATGACTACCTAGGAGTTAGAATAGATGAACGCGATTTCTGGGTGTAGCCGTTAACAAAGAGCGAACTGACTTTGAAAAAAACATGTTGGGGCCAGAAATAGTTTTTACAAATGTTTTTTTTGGGATTTGAGCGGCACTGCCTTTGGTTTTCTCTTTTGGATTGCCCCTGCATTTGGTTGCCTTGGATTGAGACTTGGAGTTGGACCTGGACTGCTTTTGGATTTCCCTTTTGGATTTCCCCTGGACTAGGTTGCCTGGGATTGAGACTTGGAATCGGACCTTCACTGCTTTTGGATTTCCCTTTTGTATTTTACCCTGGAGCTGGTTTTGTTTCTAGATTCCTTCCTTCTAATCCACGCTCCTAGTGATCAATGTTGAGCTCCCGCTGGAACCTTCTTTCCTTTCATTATCAGATAAGCCTGATTCAGGGTTTGGGTGGGGGGATTTGGTGGAAGTCTGGGAACCCTTTTAACTTTTTTACTTAAAATGAATGTTTATGTATATGATGTTATAGTATGTTGATTACCAAAATATCAATTTATGACGATGATAAACCATTATACATCTGTATTGAGTACTAAATTATAATAGGCCTGCTAATAGCCCTTCTACCTCTTATCGACCAATATTTCAACACTTCTGTTACTTTAAAACATTTTCAAATTACCCATGAAGTTACATTTGCCAATGATGCAAACACTTCACTTTCCCAAAGACACATATATATGCTAGAATCAAAGAACTGTTTCCAGGTCTCTTGCTTCCCTTGTGGACATGGTGCTGTAAACTGCTAATGTATGTGTGCAATTTACAACATGCTTATAATAACTAGGATTAGAATTCTGCAGGTTTTGGGTTAGAGAAATTATGTTTTCAATTTGCAATGCAGACTATTATGACTCACTTAACCCAACCTGAAAAAAATGTTTTTCAGATTATACTGAACAAATGTAAATAGCCCTCCCCTTTCAAGTCATATATGAATCTCACAGTGTAATTTTAGAATGAGAGATTGCATGTGATTCCCAGTCACACTGTTTTTATGGGACTAGCAATGACTACTTTAAACTTGCTCTCATCTCATCTTGCTTATTAAATAGCTATGGCCCTCACAGAATACACATTAACAAACATATCTTCAGTAGGCTTTTGTAACGCATACCTCTGGTGCCCTGCAGGAGTGCCTGGTCCGGATCGCTAGATGTGTGGTTCTTGGTGGTAGCTGCTAAGTCCAAACCACTCCCTCCCCACTGTTCTGCTGAAAGGCTAACTGTCCAGTGCACTGTAAGGTTGGGAGTGATCTGGAGGTCCTTTTTGTGGTGGTTCTGGTGCTGAACCCTCTGGGTGGATCTACAGGTCAGTTAACAAGCAAAGGTAAGCTACTGGGTCTTATGCCTTCCTCCCACCAACCCAGCTTCCCCAGCATGTGCTGGCTGGCAGGCTATTCGGGGAATGTTCTCAACTTTGTACAATACACAAAAGCAGGGTTAACCGGATTGGCATCTGTCTGCCAGTTGCTTCACTGCAAGTGGTGGCCCAGTCCTGCTGCGGCGCACAGGATGCCGGTAGGTAAGAGTTCCTGCTTTGCTTGCTTAAATGCAGTGTCCATAAGCGCTGTATTAATGTTCTCAATTGTCCTTCAGCTACTCTACTGTAAAGCGCTTTGCAAATATGTCCCCCTACAGTTCTACTGAAGTTTGAAATGTCCGCTCTGTTGCCAAGCGCTGCTGACGTGTCTTTTCCTTTTCCTTGCAGGCTCCCTGCAGCGAGATGTTTCCTGATGAGAAGTGGGAAATGCTGGGAACGCTGATGACAGCTGTCAAATTACTGTCGGAGGTAAGCTGATGGAATGAGGGATAGGGGCATGCCGGGAAACGCTCCGAATATCACTTCTGACTTTCTGTTTCTTGCCTCCTAGGTGCTGCGCATCGCGGTGGTTGAATGAAGCTCCCCAGAGCATCCAGACAGGCCAGCGGTGAGTATTCAGGCAGGGGGAAGAACAGCTGTCTAACACGTAGAGTTCTGCAGGGCAGAGCAAGCGTTACGCTGCTTGTACTCTCGCAGCTGGAGAGAACGCTAAGCACTAGGTGTGGCCCAGGGCGGGGCTTATATAGCCTTGGGCTTCACCCAGAACCACTGGACCACCAAGGATACACCTGATAGGGTTTGCCAGGGCCCATCTTGGTTATTGCCTGGCCTCCTGCTTTGGGGGCCATTTTGGAGGTGGCATAAATGCTGCAACCTGCGCCAGCCAGCAACCCCTAGTATCCAGCCTTGCCTACGATGTGGGTTCTGCTAGGGACCATGACAGCTTTGCAATTGACTTCATAATATCAGAGCCCAGTGTAACTATTCTGTGAAAACACTTTGGGTACAATTTAATGAGAATATGATTTTTAAAGAGTAGCCCGCCAAAATGCACAGAAGCTCTATCTGTACCATTGCGCACAAAACTCTGAAAGGCATTTTAAGTTAGATTGAATTGACCTCTCACTTAATTGTACATACTGTGAGATTGCACTAATTATTTCCAATTTAAATCACTGTATTTTCCCAAACCACCAGCTTTCTGGTACTTAGCAGTAAAATAGTTATAGAGAATATATATAATTTCTTTTTGGGGAAATTTTATACTAACTTTGATTAGTCTTTAGAGTTGTGGATTCAGGAGAAACCATCATGTGTTTTGAAAATGTTTTTATTGTGCTCTGGTTAAGCAAATACACCTTTCACAATATACAAATAGAGAAACATGGTAACAGCAGAGGAACAAATGAAGTAATAACACTGAAACAAATACAGAATAAAATGTAAAGGTAGCTCGGGACAGTAACCCTAAAGTATCTTTTGCTTTTGAATTATGATGATGATGAAACAGAACTTTAGTCAGCGATTTAAACCATAAAAGCAAGGATACAATTCGAGAGGTTAAAATTCCACATCATAAAATTCAAACCTAAAAGCAAGATTAACACCATAGTTCCAAATTAATATCAAGTGCAAATTCAGTGCTCCATCTAAAAAAAATAAAAACAGTACATTTTTGAATACACCATATGATTAAAACCCACCGGTCAGATATCTGACTACAATATGTTATAATAGTGAGCATGTAGCAAAAGCATACATTTTTAGGGTTCAAAGTACTGACAAGCGATTAGGCAGGCTGCACCGACTCAAATCATGTTAGACCTTCTCAACTGGCCCGATGCAAAAACGTTTAAACAGAAAATACGGCATCCAAGTCTTTAGCAAGCTCAAGTGCGGTTTGTACGGACCTCATATTTCTGAATCTAAATAGAGGTAACAAATAACGAGATCTAAAACAGTTGTACCCAACACAAAAAAGCATAAAATGCATCATTGATTCCTCAGTGGCACCACAGGCCGTACTCACAGCGTCATTGGTAGGCTTCCATTTAGCCATAAAGGATGCCACTTTCAATGTGTTAGTGTGCAATTGTATACAAAGAGAGCGTGCATACCTAGGACTAACCTTGTCAAGATCTTCTTCAAATCTGTGTAGCGGCTTGCTAATCATATAGAGGCGCTCAGTGCTCAATGCCATGCAATCCTGCTTCATTTGAGCGATTAACGCTCATGGCATGCAAGAAACAATGCCCCGTCGCGATAAGGACCAGGAAGTCCAGAAGGGGCGTGTTCTGTGGGTCATGACATTGACTCCAACGTAACAAGATTTCTCATACCTTCATAAGTGTTAACCTGTAACCCTTAACCCAACCCTCTAAGTTCTTCAAACATTCACACACCCAGGTAGCCCAAGGGGTACCATTATGCTTTTTGAGGGTCCTAAACCACTTAAGGTACTGGGAAGGGGTTTTCCCAAATCTATCAATTAAAGCTAGCTTCACTCATTCATAATGCATCCTATCTACCTCCCCCAACTCCATCACACCATCAGATGCAACAGCGGGTAGCCTAGAGAAGAGCCTAGGAAGCAACTGATTCCCTGTAATATCTTGAATCCCATGGTGTTACGCTCACCTGGTCTCCACGGGGGCATTGCACGAAGCTGATTGATGGACATCTGCGTGCATCTCTTCCTGTCCCACTGCTTCACTCACACTTGGGCGTTATCCTAAAATGATGAACAGAGAAATTAACTTGCTGCGTAGGGTAGGCAAGACTCCCACCTCCCTCAAACCTCCAACCGCTTCCCTCTGTGCTTATGTCTCACCTTAGATATTTTAACAATGGGCTCTCCGTCCTGTGTCTGAATGCAGGGGTGCTTTAATGTTCTTAGGCACTTTCACTGGATCTAGTTCCTTCACTGATCCGACGGCCTGTAAGTGGAATCCAGACCAGCTGTGACTCCGTAAGTAAGTCTTGGTACCAATTGCTTCTTGGTAACTGTTTTGCTTGATGCGTTTCTTCTTGTTGCCAAAGTTTCACTATTGTCCTTATTAATTTGCAGGAGCGGTCTTGGAGATTCCAGGTTAAGCAATGGACTCCTAAATATGGCACTGAGCAATATTTATAAAAAGATGTAGTTCCCATTGATAATAGGAACTCCCGTCCCCTGCACACCATTTGAATATGGAAAAAAATAGTTTTCCAAACAAGTCTCAGTATTGTTTCATGATTTGTAAATGATTATTCTGCCGTTCAATCACTAAGTCAATTTTTTAATATTTATTCACATTCAACATAAATATATTTCCAAATAACAATTCGATCCACAGCTTTCCAATTTTTAAATTTTCTAATAATTGCTGATTATGTATCTAGCTTCAATTAAATATTATTATCTTTTGAGTTCACTTCACTCAAATACCTTCAATTATGCATGTAACCAAACAAAAAATTGTTATATTCACCAATACCACAAAGTTAAAAAGGTGGCTCAACGCGTTTCGAGAGTTTTGTCTCTCTTCTTCAGGAGCACTAACACTATTTTCTTCAAACTCAAATCTCTCGTTGTCTGATTCTTATTGTCCAAACAATAATATAGTAATTTTAGAATGAGAACTTCATCCCTCTTTAACAAATAAACATTTCTTCGACAATTTCCGTTGCAGTTATTCCATTGTGAGATGATTGAAACGTCATCCTTCTATGTTGACCAATTCGTTTTAGATTATCTGTAAATAATACGATATATTTATGTATTACTTAATGTCCGTAGTATTTTAGGATACTGTGTAATCATATATCAAACTGTAAAATATACAATCGTACCTGCGTGTTCTTTACCTCTCCCCCTGAGAATCTTGAGAATCCTCCGTTTAGGCCAATCATGGCAGCAACAGAGAGTGTATTCGATCCATTATCAAGATATTTGGATAAACTACTACAACCAATTGTACAAACAACTTCTACATATTTGAAACTGTTGAGTATAAGTTTTTTAAAAAAATACGAGAACTTTCCACAAAAAATACACAGAAGATAGGGTGTGCTTTCCTCATTTTATTGTTTTTTGTTACTGAGCAATATTTATGCAGGTGGGTGTTAGGGCGTGAGCGCGGTGTCGAGATGTATTTTAAAATGGTATTTTTCTATTGAGTGGATAACCTGGTGTCTCTTTTTCCTTCCTCTGCAGGTGCGGTGATGCTCCGGATCAGCGACCGTGTGGACCGCTTCGATGGAATCCTGAGATGACTGATGACTCCGGGTAAGTTTTCGTTCGCCCATGTCTCCTTTCTGCAGGTACGCTTGTCCTCAGGAGCGGTGGGTGAGAGAGCTGTTCGGATGGATTTTGGAAAGACTGCTTCTCTCAGGTAAGAACTTAACTAATGTTCTTCTTCTTTCTTTTTCCCTTTTTCGACAGGTGCTGATGGTCCGTGGTTCCCGATGAAGAGAAAAGGGTGTGGCTGAAGTCCAGGTAAGCAGGAGCAGAGCTGGCATGGTGAGCGTTACGCTGCAGGAGTGCAGAATAACGTGAAGCGTGTTCTGCTCTTTGGGTGTGGCTTATAAAGCCCCGGAAAAGTAGTCCCAGGTAAGTAGTTCCAGGCCCAGCCACACCACTAGATTGCATAGCTCAGTTCTTTCTTCAGGACTGGGATATGTGTGCCTCCATGTTCACTGGAACCTCATTCCATGTGGTCAAATAGTATGAGCCTGGTGCCAAAGGCGCCAGGACTGGCTCCAGGAGAGCCTCTGGTAACGTTTTGTGGTCTTTAAAGCCCCAATGGAAGCCTGCAACTTGGGAAGGCTGGTTTGGCCCTGAAGACTGGTGACATGCATCATGACAGCACTCCCTCGTAAGACCCCTCTCAGGGTGGGTGCTCTATCTGGTCCAGGATTGTTTGGATGATTTCGATGGAACTTTTTCACCAGGCGTGGTGCATGGTTCCCATGTTCTTTCCTGTGGTCCATAGCCTTTCCAGTCAACTAGGTAGAATAATTTAGACTTGACAATTTTGGAATCCAGAATATCCTTAACCTCAAATTTGGGTTCCCCGTCGACCATGATTGGCTTTGGTGGTTTTTTAACTCGAGTTCCTGGTTGCACTGGTTTCAAAAGTGAGACGTGAAACACCGGATGGACTCGCACATGTGGTGGTAACTCCAATTTCACTGCCACAGGATTGATGATGGCCTTAATGGTATATGGTCCTAAATATCTGGGATTAAAAGTATGAGTTCCCCTTACTGGTATATGTTTGGAAGCCAACCAGACTTCATCCCCAATTTAATATTTTGGAGCTTCACTCCGATGGTCTGCAAACCTTTTGTGTTTTTCTTTAGCTTGCTTCAGATGCTTTGCCGCCTTTTGAAGGCTTGCGTGATGGTAGCGTGTAGATTCCTTTCGGCAGGTATTTCCAAGAGTAGAGGAGGGTCTAGGTTCGAGGTTCATGGATGTATTCCATAAATTGTATAGAACGGACTTTAACCAGTGCTAGAGTGTAAGGAATTGTTATAGGCATACTCGGCTATCCATAGACCATCTTTCCAATTTCCTTCTGTTTGGTGTAGCATGCATCTTAAGTATTGTTCCAGAGTTTGGTTGGTCCTCTCGGTCTGACCATCGGTTTGAGGGTGATGGCTAGTGGAGAGACTTACGTCGATTTAGGCTAACTCGCAACATTTCTTCCAAAAATGGGAGATAAATTGACTGCCACGATCTGAAATTAGGATGGAAGGGAATCCACTTATTCGAACAATCTGTTCTAGGAATTCTTTTGCCAGGGTGGAAGCCGTGGGTAGGCCTTTTAGTGGAATGAAGTGGGCCATTTTGGAAAACAGGTCCACTACCACTAAAATGGTGTTGAACCCATTACAAGGAGGAAGGTCGTGATAAAATCAAGAGAAAACATGTGCCAGGGTGTAGGTGGAATGTCTAAAGGTTGCAGAAGACCTGATGGTCTTTTCTTTTGAGCTTTGTTCTGTGCACAAATACCGCAGGATAGCAAAAATTGTGTGATGTGTTTACGCCAAGTTGTCCACCAATAGTTCCTTTTAATTTTAGCTAAAGTTTTTGCAATCCCAGGATGACCTTCTACTAGAGATTCATGGTAATTTGAGATGACTTGTTCCTGTAGTTCTTTACTGGGTAAATAAAGGCGCCCTCGAAAGTATGGCAGTTGATTCGCAAATGTATGGTGTTCGCTTTGGGTAGACCAATCTTGCAAAGTCTTTGCATCTATTAGATGCAGAATTTCCTTTTGGATGTCTTCCAAGGTCAGGGATGTAGTAATTCCCAAGATTCTTCCCCCTGGGATTATGGCTACTGGATGCGGGGTTGAGTATGCATTTTCATCTATACCGATATGGGAAAGAGCGTCAGCTTTTCCGTTCCGACACCCTGGTCGATATGGAATCACGAAATCATATTCAGCAAAGAATAGGGCCCATCGGAACTGGAGAGAAGACTGTCTTTGGGTACTGCAGATTGCGATGATCAGTGATCACTGTGACGGTGTGTCTTGCACCTAGGCGGTAATGCCGCCAAGCTTTAAAAGCTGCTTTAATGGGCAAGAGTTCTTTGTCTGTCACAGCGTATTTTAGTTCAGGCGCTGAGAATTTTCGCGACCAAAACACCACTGAATGAAGTTGACCCGTCTCAGGATCTTTTTGAGAGAGAACTGCACCCATTGCAAGACTGGAAGCATCGGTTTCAACCACATGCGGGAGATCTGGGCGAGGGTGTTTCAGGAGCGGGCTGAGGTAAATCTTTCTTTCAATTCCTGGAAGGCCTTTTCCGCTTCATCCGACCATTGAAAGCGTTTATTCTTTCGCATTAAGGATGTGATTGGATGCATAATTTGAGAAAACCCGGAATGAACTGGCGATAAAAGTTTGCAAAGCCGAGCATACTCTGGACTCCTTTGATTGATGTTGGAGAGGGCCAATTGAGGATGGCATCCACCTTACGTGAGTCCATACGAACACCTCGAGGAGTTAGAACAAATCCAAGAAACTCGACTTCGGTGACCTGGAACTCCTTCCATGTCACCGAAGTCGAGTTTCTTGGATTTGTCCTAACTCCCCGAGGTGTTCGTATGGACTCAAGTCCATATAGTTTATATATAACTTATGTTGCCAGAGTTTTTCAAGGACAGCGCGAACATGCTTCACATGGTCTTGCTTGGAAGCGGAGTACACCAAAATGTCGTCAATGTACTCTAAGACGCAAACATCAATCAGTTCTCGTAGAACGTCCTTTATGAAGTACTGAAATGCGGCCGGAGCATTACAAAGCCCAAAGGGCATTACCTGGTATTGAAATAGCCCATATGTGGTGCGGAAGGCGGTTTTCCATTCATCTCCTTTTTTAACTCGTACAAGATTATACGCCCCTCTGAGGTCCAGATTGGTATAAATCTGAGTGTCTTTCACCTGATCCAACAGTTCAGAGATAAGAGGTAGGGGATAACGATTTTTTACAGTCACTTGGTTCAATGCGCAGTAGTCTATACAAGTACTTAAATCTCCCTAGTTCTTAGGTACGAAGACTAAGGGCAAGTGTCATAAATTAATAAATGAGACAAGCTTTATGCATATCCAATCAATCAATTGGCAGGTTATCCCAAGGACTCACCGTTACCTCTTCCTCCGACAGACCCCCTTTCGGTAGCGGAAAGCTCGTCTTGTTCCAAATGGAGAGAAGATAATGAAAGCCTCCCAAGTACCTCTTCCCCCTCCCGGATAAACCAGGTAGAAGAAGAAGTCCTAGGGAAACCCTCTGGGGAAGAAAACCCTGTTCCGAAGGTAGCGGTGTGTTGTCCTCCGTTGCAGTCGGGGATTTCGGCGAAGTCAGGAGGGCGTTCGTCTTTGAGAAGAAGAAAGAGACTGGTAAGTATCAGATTGTAACAGAGGGATAGAATGTAAGGTAAGAGGAATGTGGATTACCCTTAAACCGGAACGATAGGGGGACGATGATGGTAGTCAGAATCTTCCGAAAACCTCTGAGAAGCAATCGAGGCGGAGCTAAGATCTGTTTTGATGGTGCAGAGTCTTGCCAATGTGTTTGAAATGCCGGTGCGTGATGTGCCTGTTACTAAGCGAAGAAGAGGATAATAGTGAGTTGTGAATGTTAGTATAAGCGGGATTGGAGGTACTTGGTTATACGGGATTGGGATGAGGCTTACCACGGTCCGGAATGGGACCGGATGGCAAACTTGGTTGATGAAGAGGAGGAGACCGCGAACTCGGAAAGCAAAGAGGTAGTTGGAGAGACACTAGAATTTGAAAACAGGAAGTTTAGAAGTTGAAGACAGTATTTCGCAAGTCAAATTCTAAGACCTAGGAACGAACTTACGTAGCGTTGTTAATGAGGAGTAGCAACGCAACGCCGTGTTGATCTCCGGGACTGATATACCCACCCTCGGGTAGGGAGGCAGTACTTCCGGGAGATCAAGGTGTGCTGAGGCTAGACTCGCAACTCCAGTTACGGCGGCCATCTTGGTAGTAGAAATGGCTGACACCCGCCGTCTTATGGTCCATCGATGCCACAAATCCCAGCGTCTCCGAAGGGGCGTGACAGCAAGGCCGCCAGGGATTTGGATGGAAGGATAAAACCGTTTTCCAGATATTGGTCTAGATACATTTTTAAATGGAGATTTTCAGGTTCAGTGAGCGCATAAATTCGACCGCAAGGAATCTGTGCGCCTGGTACAAGGTCGATTTGGCAGTGATATGGTCTATGCGGTGGCAGAGGTTATTGGCTTGATCCTTCTGGAAGACATCCTGAAAATCTTGGTATTCCTGGGGTAGTGTGTTTGTTAGACCCATGATGAGCGTGGCTACTTCTGAGGTAGGTTTTTTCTTTTCAGGCAAGGATTCTTCTATTTTATAACATGTATGAGCACATTCATCGGAAAAGGTCAACCTCTTAGCACACCAGTCAATGTGAGGATTATGTGTTTCCAACCACGACATTCCTAGAATTATTTGAAATTGTGTAGCCTTGATTAGATTGAACACAATGGCTTCCCGATGTCCGTCTTGGCACAAACGTGTCATCTCTGCCATTGAGTGCGTTACAGGGCCTGAGGAGATCTCTGTTCCGTCTACAGTGGTGACCATTTCAGTTGTTGCCTTCTTGCAAAGAGGAAGATCCATCCTTGATGCTAATTCTTGATCCATATAGTTACCAATTTCTCTGCTGTCAATGTATGCTCTGAACACATGCATGCCGACTGATTAGAGTTATTGGCAAGGCTAGGTGTGAGGTCTGAGAATCCTTCTTTACAGTCGACAAACGGACCTCTACGCTTGTCGGGCGTGGAAGTTTCCCGTCTCCGGTTCTTCTTCAACCTTGTCAGCGACCCCAACTGCCTCCTTGGGTGGTTTCACTGGACATTCTCGGAGGAAGTGGCCGGCATTCCCGCAATATAAACACAATTGTTGTCTCCTTTTGTCTCTTTCGGTCTTGGATAATGGTCCTCGAACTCCTCTAATCTGCATAGGTTCGGACGTGTCGGTTGGTTTTGAAACATTTTCCCTAGGGCGCACATAAACCCGATTTTCCATTTAAGCTCGATCAGCTTTTCGATCCTGCAGTCTGTGGTCTAATTGCACCACCAGGTTAATATATTCCGCACAGTCTCTTGGAGAATGAACCACTTGAGCCAAAACATCTTTTAGTTCACATCTCAATCCACAATGGAATATTGCTGTTCTTTTGTTTTCGGGCCAACCAGTTTCAACTACCAATCTGTTGAAAGTTGCTATATATGTTAAAAGATCTTGGTTCCCTTGAAGCAAAGATAGAAGTTCATTGTCTAATTCTTGACCTTGGATGTGCCAAGCAAACATCTTATCCATCTCTTGTTGAAACCTCTGGAAGTCCCAAAGAAGAGGGTCATCCTGATTAACAAGTGGTACCGACCAGTCCGCAGCGCTGCCACTCAGATAGGAAAGCACAAAAGCAACCCTCGATTGATTGTTTGGAAAAGCTCCAGGTCTACATAGGAAATGAAGGCGGCACTGGTTCATGAAAACCGCATATCTTATTGGGTCTCCAGTGAAGCGTTCAGGTGGAGCCAAAGGAATGGCCCCCGGAAGAACCACCTGTATGGGGTTACTTGACAGAGCTTGAACTGATGACCCGATTCCAGGTAATGATGTTTGACCAGCCTGCGACTGAAGTAATTGTCTGGTTAGTTCATCCATGCGATCTTTAGTCACAATCAGCATTCTTTTTAGAGCACTCGTTTCCTGCCGAGCAGAGTGCACCTCGGCACTGAGTTGTCCCAAAAGCTGGGCTAATTGGTCAGTCTCAGATGTTTCCATGACGCCCAGGTAGAGAATTTTATGGAGGCTTTGCATTCTGTTACGCTCACCTGGTCTCCACTAGGGCATTACATGAAGCTGAGCGATGGACGTCTGCGCACATCTGTTCCTGTCCCCCTGCTTCACTCACGCTTGGGCACTATCCTAAAATGATGAACAGAGAAGTTAACTTGCTGCGTAGGGTGGGCAAGACTCCCACCTCCCTCAAACCTCCAACTGCTTCCCTCTGTGCTTATGTCTCACCTTAGGTATTTTAACAATGGGCTCTCCGTCCTGCATCTGAATGCAGGGGCGCTTTAATGTTCTTAGGCACTTTCACTGGATCTAGTTCCTTCACTGATCCTACAGCCTGTAAGTGGAATCCAGACCAGCTGTGACTCTGTAAGTAAGTCTTGTTACCAATTGCTTCTTGGTAACTGTTTTTGCTTAATGTGTTTCTTCTTGTTGCAAAGTTTCACTATTGTCCTTATTATTTTGCAGGAGCGGTCTTGGAGATGCCAGGTTAAGCAATGGACTCCTAAATGCGGCGCTGAGCAATATTTATGCAGGTGGGTGTTAGTATGTGTGCGTGGAATCGAGATGTATTTTAAAATGGGTATTTTTCTATTGCGCCGGCTGACCTGGTGTCTCTTTTTCCTTCCTCTGCAGGCGCACTGATGCTCCGGAGCAGCGACCGTGTGGACCGCTTTGATGGAATCCTGAGATGACTGATGACTTCGGGTAAGTTTTCGTTCTCCCTTCTTCAGGTGCGGTGGTCCTCAGGAGCGGTGGGAGAGAGAGCTGTTCGGATGGAATTGGAAAGACTGATTCTCTCAGGTAAGAACTTAACTAATGTTCTTCTTCTTGTTTTTTCCCTTTTTCACAGGTGCTGATGGTCCGTGGTTCCCGGTGAAGAGAACAGGGTGTGGCTGAAGTCCAGGTAAGCAGGAGCAGAGCTGGCACGGTGAGCATTACGCTGCAGAAGTGCAGAATAATGCGAAGCGTGTTCTGCTCTTTGAGTGTGGTTTATATAGCCCAGGGAAAGTAGTCCCAGGTAAAGTAGTTCCAGGCCCAGCCACGCCCTAGAAACTAGACTACATAGCTCAGTTCTTCAGGACTGGGCTATGTGTGCCTCCATGTTCACTGGAACCTCATTCCATGTGGTCAAATAGTATGAGCCTGGTGCCAAAGGCGCCAGGACTGGTTCCAGAAGAGACTCTGATAAGGTTTGTGGTCTTTAAAGCCCCAATGGAAGCCTGCAACTTGGGAAGGCTGGTTTGGCCCTGAAGACTGGGGACATGCATCATGACACCTGGTTATACTCAAACATTGCCAGCCAATCCAAAATATCAAGTTTAGCCTCATACATACCCACAATTTCTTTAGGCATACGGGGTCTCTTAGGAGTGGAAGACCTAGCAGACTCTGGAAGAGAAGCATTCTCAATAGACAACTTTTTCATTTCTAGTGCATGATTGAACTCCATTTCTCTGAGCTTAAGTTCTTGATGCTTTTGTTCAGTTTGAGCATTGAAACGTTTGAATTCCAATTCAAGCCTCATCTTTTCTAGAGCAATGAATTCAGGACTGGAGTGTAGGACCTGAAGGGTTCCCAGTGGACAAGGTTTCAGGTTTCTGAGCAGGTAGAGGAGCAATAGGGCCTACATTGTGAGACTCATCTGCCTCATCTAACACATCCATAACATTTGAAACATTATCTTCCTCATCACTTTCCACATTTGCTGGAGGGGTAGGCATTCCAGACCCACTCCCCAGACTTTGGCTCTCCAACAACTTTTCAATTAATTCAGACTTTATGCCCTTAACAGAGAGATTCTTATCTCTACACAGATTTTTCAAATGATCAACAGTGTAAGTAAGGAGGGTCTCCTGACTGTAGCCTTCCATATCAGACATGATTAAAATTGCTTTTAGTGGTGTTTAGCCTTTTGGTTAGTTGAGCCAAGGTAATAGCAGCACTCTAAGTGCTATACTTTATCCTCACCACTGTAAACCAGTGTTAGGCAGAATCATATGCATTAGCCTTTGGGAACACCACACATAATTAAGACTACAAGTGCAAGTACAAATTCACCTTTGGGACACGTCTGTACTACACAGTATTTGGTAGCGGTGGCTGAGCAGGCAGACCAATCCCAAGAATAAAGTGAGCAGTATAAGATATTACACAAAGTACAACAATTACTATGGTTCAAATAAACACTGATTCAAGGTTTCTGAGTTAAAGAATATACATTTTATTACACCATCATTTATAAAACAGTTCACTATCATAAAGCAGCAGATAATCACAGTCTTAATATACTACAACAACACCTCATCAAATCTGGACAAGTTGAGCTCAAAATGAGGTGTGAGCAAAATGGCACTCCAGCAATATAAAAGGGAGGAAAAACAAGGTTATCCAAAATCAATAGCACCAACAAGGTATAGGCAGTGCAATCTAGAAAAGGCTACTATAACTAGGATTCAAGTCAATAGGTCTGGGCCAATGTTACTGGTTCAGAGTCTTTGCAGAGGATCACACAGTTCAAAGTAGTTTGCGGTTAAGTATTTGCCAAGAGTTCAAAACAAGTTGGTAGGAGGAAAAGTTCCTTAAAGGAGAAGAGAAGGACAAGCCTTCGGAGAGGTGAAAGATTTCCCGCGCTTTCACCGCGGACGGAACGAACGACCGAATTTGCACAGTACCTTTAAAGAAGAAGAATGCTGTAGCTGAGGAAGTTGTTCCTGGCAGTTCCTGCAGGTTTCGCGGTTCCTGAAGCTTCTGTCGTGGTGACAAGAAGGAGGACGGCTGGAGGGTCCTGCACTGCCCAGGGAAGAAGCCAGCTGCAGAGCAAAACGGCGAATAAAAGGTGTGCTCCTTAAAACCCAAACTGGTTCTCTTCCCAGTGGCTATCCGATCTACTGCAGCGATGCACAGTAAATTCGACCAGGATGAGGACAGGGTCAGGTGTTTGGCGAGCTGGTTGTTCCCACCAAGCTCAAGGGAAGAAGATCCCTTGCAGATCTCCTCTGTCATCGAAGTTTCAGGTGATTCGGACCTGCAGCAGGGCTTCACCGGGTGTCCAGTAGTTGCAGCAGTCGTCTTCCTTCAGCTTCTCTTTGGTTCTCTCGTTCCAGTGGCAACCCTGCTTTCCAGTCCAAGAGACAGACTTTTTATGCACCAAATCCCCCATTCACACAGACTGGCTGTCAATCACACAGCAGGGTGGTTGTCTGGCAGGGCAGCCACCTAGCCAATCAAACAAGAGTGCGACTTGGGTCTCCAAGGAGACCCTGTGCAGGGAGCCTTAAACCCCTCCCTCACATCCGGCCCACCAAGACACTCAGGCGCCTAAGGGGGGCTTCTGTGCAGAAGCCCATCAAAGGACGGCGGACAAAGGAACCAAACCTGGTTTGGCATGCAGAGTAAAACACTAGAAAGACCTTTACAAAAAGATATGGCAAAATAACTCGACCGGAACCAAGTAAAAATAAAAGTGGTTTACCGGGTTTGAGTTTGAGGCTACCACCATAACCTCAAATGGTACCAAAGGCTATTTTCATAATCTGCGATAGAATAAAAATGGTAGATACCATTGCCACCAGCCAAATCCTAGAGAAAGGGGAACATACTAAGGTTCCATGAGAATCAGACAAAAGGGGATAACGATTAACCTGTCCAGTACTCTATTGGAAGATAGGGTGTACTGGGTCTGTAAATTTAAAAAGACTAGTAAAGTCAATGGTAACTTTACATGTTCTGGGAGACATTAGTCAGTCCCAGAAAATGGAGTTTAAAGTGGAAAGTCTGAAAAGACCACCCTGTGTCACTGCACTAAAGGTGCTGGGTGACACACAGTAAAAGATAATACCTATGGGGTGGGTGAGACTCCATAGTCCATGAGCATAAACACAGCAAAACACATCTAAGAGTGGGGAAAAAAATGCTCACACTCTTACCAGGTAAAAAATGGAACCCTAGAAATCCAGCAAAGCTGCTGAGGGACTTAAGCCATTCTGGAGAATTCTCCCTAACACCGCCCATTTCTTTGATAGGTGGTAGTGAAAAAATGTATGGGAAGATCTTAATACATCGATTAGAAAATTGGGCACTGGACAACCAAATTATTTCAAACCTACAGGCTTGATTTAGACAAAGTATCAGTACAATCAACCAGGTTGTTAGATTGTACCTACTAAATGAAACATTTGTTCAGCTCCAGCATCAACATTTATTCCCTTGTCTTCATAGATCTTCCAACGGCTTTTGATGCTGTCCCCAGGAGTAAATTATGTGAATCATAAAAGAGCATTGGAGTTCCCAACAATGTTCAGATAGCTCTTGTAACAATGTACAGCAATAATTATGCTAAAGTACACCACTGAATAAAAAGTGACTCAGAAAACAATATGACAAAAACGAAATACTTAATTTGGTCGAATAAATCAAGAAGGAACTTAGGTACAGAGCTGCAAGGTAAAAACCATGAAAGAGTTGAATGTTATGACTACCTAGGAGTTAGAATAGATGAACGCGATTTCTGGGTGTAGCCGTTAACAAAGAGCGAACTGACTTTGAAAAAAACATGTTGGGGCCAGAAATAGTTTTTACAAATGTTTTTTTTGGGATTTGAGCGGCACTGCCTTTGGTTTTCTCTTTTGGATTGCCCCTGCATTTGGTTGCCTTGGATTGAGACTTGGAGTTGGACCTGGACTGCTTTTGGATTTCCCTTTTGGATTTCCCCTGGACTAGGTTGCCTGGTATTGAGACTTGGAATCGGACCTGCACTGCTTTTGGATTTCCCTTTTGTATTTTACCCTGGAGCTGGTTTTGTTTCTAGATTCCTTCCTTCTACTCCACGCTCCTAGTGATCAATGTTGAGCTCCCGCTGGAACCTTCTTTCCTTTCATTATCAGATAAGCCTGATTCAGGGTTTGGGTGGGGGGATTTGGTGGAAGTCTGGGAACCCTTTTAACTTTTTTACTTAAAATGAATGTTTATGTATATGATGTTATAGTATGTTGATTACCAAAATATCAATTTATGACGATGATAAACCATTATACATCTGTATTGAGTACTAAATTATAATAGGCCTGCTAATAGCCCTTCTACCTCTTATCGACCAATATTTCAACACTTCTGTTACTTTAAAACATTTTCAAATTACCCATGAAGTTACATTTGCCAATGATGCAAACACTTCACTTTCCCAAAGACACATATATATGCTAGAATCAAAGAACTGTTTCCAGGTCTCTTGCTTCCCTTGTGGACATGGTGCTGTAAACTGCTAATGTATGTGTGCAATTTACAACATGCTTATAATAACTAGGATTAGAATTCTGCAGGTTTTGGGTTAGAGAAATTATGTTTTCAATTTGCAATGCAGACTATTATGACTCACTTAACCCAACCTGAAAAAAATGTTTTTCAGATTATACTGAACAAATGTAAATAGCCCTCCCCTTTCAAGTCATATATGAATCTCACAGTGTAATTTTAGAATGAGAGATTGCATGTGATTCCCAGTCACACTGTTTTTATGGGACTAGCAATGACTACTTTAAACTTGCTCTCATCTCATCTTGCTTATTAAATAGCTATGGCCCTCACAGAATACACATTAACAAACATATCTTCAGTAGGCTTTTGTAACGCATACCTCTGGTGCCCTGCAGGAGTGCCTGGTCCGGATCGCTAGATGTGTGGTTCTTGGTGGTAGCTGCTAAGTCCAAACCACTCCCTCCCCACTGTTCTGCTGAAAGGCTAACTGTCCAGTGCACTGTAAGGTTGGGAGTGATCTGGAGGTCCTTTTTGTGGTGGTTCTGGTGCTGAACCCTCTGGGTGGATCTACAGGTCAGTAAACAAGCAAAGGTAAGCTACTGGGTCTTATGCCTTCCTCCCACCAACCCAGCTTCCCCAGCATGTGCTGGCTGGCAGGCTATTCGGGGAATGTTCTCAACTTTGTACAATACACAAAAGCAGGGTTAACCGGATTGGCATCTGTCTGCCAGTTGCTTCACTGCAAGTGGTGGCCCAGTCCTGCTGCGGCGCACAGGATGCCGGTAGGTAAGAGTTCCTGCTTTGCTTGCTTAAATGCAGTGTCCATAAGCGCTGTATTAATGTTCTCAATTGTCCTTCAGCTACTCTACTGTAAAGCGCTTTGCAAATATGTCCCCCTACAGTTCTACTGAAGTTTGAAATGTCCGCTCTGTTGCCAAGCGCTGCTGACGTGTCTTTTCCTTTTCCTTGCAGGCTCCCTGCAGCGAGATGTTTCCTGCTGCTGCTGATGAGAAGTGGGAAATGCTGGGAACGCTGATGACAGCTGTCAAATTACTGTCGGAGGTAAGCTGATGGAATGAGGGATAGGGGCATGCCGGGAAACGCTCCGAATATCACTTCTGACTTTCTGTTTCTTGCCTCCTAGGTGCTGCGCATCGCGGTGGTTGAATGAAGCTCCCCAGAGCATCCAGACAGGCCAGCGGTGAGTATTCAGGCAGGGGGAAGAACAGCTGTCTAACACGTAGAGTTCTGCAGGGCAGAGCAAGCGTTACGCTGCTTGTACTCTCGCAGCTGGAGAGAACGCTAAGCACTAGGTGTGGCCCAGGGCGGGGCTTATATAGCCTTGGGCTTCACCCAGAACCACTGGACCACCAAGGATACACCTGATAGGGTTTGCCAGGGCCCATCTTGGTTATTGCCTGGCCTCCTGCTTTGGGGGCCATTTTGGAGGTGGCATAAATGCTGCAACCTGCGCCAGCCAGCAACCCCTAGTATCCAGCCTTGCCTACGATGTGGGTTCTGCTAGGGACCATGACAGCTTTGCAATTGACTTCATAATATCAGAGCCCAGTGTAACTATTCTGTGAAAACACTTTGGGTACAATTTAATGAGAATATGATTTTTAAAGAGTAGCCCGCCAAAATGCACAGAAGCTCTATCTGTACCATTGCGCACAAAACTCTGAAAGGTATTTTAAGTTAGATTGAATTGACCTCTCACTTAATTGTACATACTGTGAGATTGCACTAATTATTTCCAATTTAAATCACTGTATTTTCCCAAACCACCAGCTTTCTGGTACTTAGCAGTAAAATAGTTATAGAGAATATATATAATTTCTTTTTGGGGAAATTTTATACTAACTTTGATTAGTCTTTAGAGTTGTGGATTCAGGAGAAACCATCATGTGTTTTGAAAATGTTTTTATTGTGCTCTGGTTAAGCAAATACACCTTTCACAATATACAAATAGAGAAACATGGTAACAGCAGAGGAACAAATGAAGTAATAACACTGAAACAAATACAGAATAAAATGTAAAGGTAGCTCGGGACAGTAACCCTAAAGTATCTTTTGCTTTTGAATTATGATGATGATGAAACAGAACTTTAGTCAGCGATTTAAACCATAAAAGCAAGGATACAATTCGAGAGGTTAAAATTCCACATCATAAAATTCAAACCTAAAAGCAAGATTAACACCATAGTTCCAAATTAATATCAAGTGCAAATTCAGTGCTCCATCTAAAAAAAATAAAAACAGTACATTTTTGAATACACCATATGATTAAAACCCACCGGTCAGATATCTGACTACAATATGTTATAATAGTGAGCATGTAGCAAAAGCATACATTTTTAGGGTTCAAAGTACTGACAAGCGATTAGGCAGGCTGCACCGACTCAAATCATGTTAGGCCTTCTCAACTGGCCCGATGCAAAAACGTTTAAACAGAAAATACGGCATCCAAGTCTTTAGCAAGCTCAAGTGCGGTTTGTACGGACCTCATATTTCTGAATCTAAATAGAGGTAACAAATAACGAGATCTAAAACAGTTGTACCCAACACAAAAAAGCATAAAATGCATCATTGATTCCTCAGTGGCACCACAGGCCGTACTCACAGCGTCATTGGTAGGCTTCCATTTAGCCAGGGCTTTAAGTGGGCCGGGGCCTGCCAGGGCTGGGCCCCGGCAGGCTCCGAAATTTCGTTTTGAGGCGGGGCCCTGCCTGGGCCCACTAATCTCCCCTGGCAGCCCCGGCCACTACACGAAAAGGCATTTTTTCCTACAGCCTGAAGCTCTCGCTCGTGTACGAGAGTTTCAGGCTTCAGAAAAAAAGGCCTTTCAGCCGTAATGGTGGCGCCGCACCTGCGAGGCATCCCTTTAATCAGGGGATGCACGTGGGCCGGCGCCACCATTATGGAGAAAACATGAGGCCGTTGGAAGCAGAGGCCTTGCTTTCTAAATACTGAATCTCCCGCGGATTCGCGGGAGTTTCAGTATTTAGGAAAAAGGCCTCTGCTTCCAGTGGCCTCTCCCTTTTAGCCTTAATGGTGACGCTGCCCTGCCCAGCTGGCGAGGGGCAGCACCACCATTAAGGCTGAATAGGCGAGGCGCTGTCCCCTGCCAGGCAAGCCTATAGAAAATAAATACAGAGATTAGCACCCTCTCCTGCACAGGGGAGAGGGTGCTAATCTCTACAAAAGACTGCCTGGCAGGGGTGCCAGTAGCCCATTGAGCTGGGGCTTGTCAGGGGGACGTGGCCTAAAGGGCCAGCAGGACCCCGCTGTTAGGCCACGCCCCCTGGATGAGCCCCGGTTCGATTTGTAATGCCACTTAAGGCACTGCATTTAGCCATAAAGGATGCCACTTTCAATGTGTTAGTGTGCAATTGTATACAAAGAGAGCGTGCATACCTAGGACTAACCTTGTCAAGATCGTCTTCAAACCTGTGTAGCGGCTTGCTAATCATATAGAGGCGCTCAGTGCTCAATGCCATGCAATCCTGCTTCATTTGAGCGATTAACGCTCATGGCATGCTTTTCTTGATGAGCAACTTGGTGTCTAGATTGATGCTGCTCGGACTCTCCCATAATGAGGCCAGGCCTATTCTAGTGAGCTTCACTCTCACAAACTTGAACCAAGGAATTGAGTGAGCCCCGTTCAAGTTTAGGAACTTTGTTAAAGCTAGTCGATAAGGAGCTAAATTATTGTTAGGCCAAATATATATATCCAGTATAAAAGGGACCTAAAATGTAAGGCCCCTGTAAGAAAGAGATTAACATTTTAAAGAAACGACCGATTTTAAAAACCTGAGTGCAGCTAGTTTCAGTTGAATTTGGAGACCAACCAGCACTTTAAGCCACAGATCTTCCAGTGTAATTACTCTAAACTTCTCTAGAAACTTCCCGAAGTGTCGATGACGAAGACCTTTCAGGGCTCGACATTCCAACAGTAGGTGCTCTAGCGTTCGATCTTATTTGTTGTACTATAAAATTCGACATACCCTAAGATGCCCGTTTTTAAAACAGGAAGACATGAAAAGCGACCGTTCTTAGCATTAATCATACTGCTTGAGAGGCCAATCTTGTCGCTTTCTGCTTCAACGTGCTGATACAATTCCAATTGTAACAACCTTCACTCATGCTATATTGTAAGTACTTGAAGGAAGAAATTGCTTCCAACTGTGATAGATTGAGAGAACATTTAAAGGTAGCAAAGGATTGTTTTTTCAAGGACCTCATTATCACAATTTTGGTTTTCTTTATGTTGGGGTTTAGGTCATTATTCTTAGCGTACTGTTGAAGCTCTGTGAGCTGCCTCTGCAGGCCAACAGGATTCTGATCTAGCACACAAGGTCGTCATCATAAAAACACCAACTGAACTTGCTGTGTCCCAGTTGTGGAGGGAAAGATTGTACTATTAACAGTGCTTCTCCTATGTCAGAAATAAATAAGGTAAAAAGCATAGTGGCTAATATGCAACCTTGTTTTAGTGCTCGTTCTTTATGCACTGAAGATGATAGAAGGTCTTCTTTATTTAATGTTATTCGAAATGGAGGTTTCTGAATAGAAAGATTTGATTATATCTACCAAATAAGGAGAGCAGCCCCAGTGCAGTACTTTATAGCATATTAGCATTTGATTTACACTATTGAAGGCCATGGCAAAATCCACAAAAGCTATAAAAAGCCTCTTTCCCTTATTAAGGGCCCGTTCCTTAAGTCCCGGTACCCTTCACAAAGCCTGATTGAAAAATATTGCACTTTCTGATTCCCACAGCCCATTTGTGTAATTGACGTTCCACCTTTGTGGGACCCGACCTTAACGGCTGGTCTACACCAGCCGTTAAAGTAGGGACCCGCAAAGGGACCTTGGTGCTAAGTACGGTACCGCAATTTGCGGTACCGTACTTAGCGCCTTCCCCATTCCCATAGAGCCCTATGGGGCGAAAATGGGAATGGGGAAGGGCCATGGTGCAATGGGAAATTACCGCCCCGTCAACCTTGGAATGGGGTGGTAATTCCCCATTGAACCATGGCGGACCCGTTACAACAGTGGCACCAACCATGGTGCTAATAGCGCCATGGTTTAGCGCCGGTGTTGTAATGAGGGCTATTGTCCTGTTAGACATTCCTAGTAAAATATTTGCGTCCCTGGTGGACATACTGGCAAAGTGGGTGGCACCCAATCAAGATAAACCCATGCGCTATCCATATCAGGAAAAAGGCACGGAGTAAGACCAATAGAACAGAAGTCGTCAGCAAACTCCAATAACATTTTAGTTATAATATGTGATTGGACTCTGCAGAGGGCTCTATGATTGTTGAAAGTTGCCAATTTGACCCAGTCAAGGTCCTTAGATGAAAGATTCCTAAGCGCCGGAATCTGGAAAAACGAGTTCATCAAGAATGACCTATTTATGCGAGCGGGGCCATTTATCTCTGGATTACTAGTCCAACCAAGAATTAATTTCATGTCCTTTGGTGTATGCATGAAGGACAGGACGTCGGGAGTAGGTTTTCCAGCAAGTGTTTGCGGGGAGTGCACGACCTCCACAATAGGAGGCCGTACCAAAGATGCCACAATCTCAGGCGCTTCTGGTTGGGGAATAGGACAGACGTGATCTTCAACTACCACAGTGGAAGGTGGGGAAGGAATAGCAGCTACTACCGTATCATCCAAGGACGCTTCCACCTGTACGGGGGCGCTACTTGGGCTCACAGCAGATGGCAGTATTGCATTAACTGAAATCGTGGTGTTCGCCTTTCTAGGCTGAATGATGGGAAAGAAGGAATGAAGCTGAGATTGCAGCTTGACCAAGGGAGTTCCTTGAGGTCCACGAGGGGCGATCTGAATGTTACTATTTTTCAAAGCTGCAATCTGTAGATGTTTCCTGCTTTCCTCATCAAGATCGCATAACACCAAACCAAGGTCAACATGGCTAATGCCAATACCCGGATTTGCTTTAGGTTCAGATAACAACTGGGCGCCAACAGGAGTTTGTGTTTTAGAAAGAGCTTTCTTCTGGCTAGCCTTGGTAAGGTTTAAGCGTTTTTGGGCTCTTAGAAAGGATTTCCTTGCTTTACACGAAACAAAATGTCGTCCTTCATGTACCACAGGTCCTTCCTCCAAGTCCGGGAATGAGTCCGCCACCGTTGATACCGGATTAGGCAGGTCCTCAATGATGTCGACCAAGGGAGAGGGACTGTCCGGAGGAGCAACAAAACCTTGAGTAACTGCGGATCCCTCTCTTAGGGAGTCTATGGGATCCAATTGATGCTGGGTTACAGCCAGCTTATACAGAAGCTGTTCTACTTGTAATAGACGTTCATGCTGGAGGTTAAGAACCTCTACCAAGTCTATGGCCTCCGAGTTTATATGCTCCAGCACGGCTGGCTGATCTCCTTTCACAACCTGAGAGCAAGAACTCTGAGGAAAAACTGTGAAGCAACAGCCCGAATCAGTTTGGGAGCCTTGAGTAGAAGTCAGAATAGTAGTAGGGAGCTGAATTGTTCTAGCTGGGACATTCTCCAGGATTTTTTCAAAATGGGCCAGATAAAAGGATCTGGAGTGTTCTTCTGCAAGAATAAAGCCTTCAAGTCTGGCCATCTTATCTTTTATAAGAGATAAAGAAGACTGCATCTCCCTTATGGAGCAATGTGTGAGCTCATGCCCCTTGTCCAGCAAGTTGAGAATGCGTGAAAATACCGGAAAGTTGAAGGAGTCATTGCACTGCTTGTGAGAACAAGAATCCTCTGGGGTAGAAGCCGATCTAACGTCACCCTTTAGGGCTGCAGGGTCTATCTCTTCATTTACCAAAGAGAAAGGATCGACACCTCTTGAAGGAAAAGGCCCTACCGGCAGCTCTGCATCAGCCTGAATAATGTCATAGGGAGAGTCAGCTCCCCCTTTCAGAACCCTGTTGTGGGAGGACGACGGAACAATCCCGTGACCACCGTCTTTTTCACTATTACTTTCTGAGGGGAGGTGAAAATGGACTTGTTCTCGGAAAGGAAAAGCAGATGACGCAGGAGACGAGGGGCCCAGAGAAAGCCGTACTCTTTTGCTTAATTCGCTGACAATAGTGGGTGCCAAGAAAGAAGTGTCAGCGATACAGGGGAGGCCTCGAAGGCCTTGCATAGGAGAGCAAGCAGATTCGTGGCCATGACCAGTCACACCACCCTCATCCCCATCATATTCATTAGCTTCTTGTACTGAAAAGGTTGGCACTGCCAAAGTCGGGGGCAAACCATATAGAGATAAGGGAGTGGCTAATGGTGGTACAACCATTTTGACATTTTCATTACGCCCCTCTTGGCCCAACAAAGCCCCCCTCTCTAATAGTAAGGAGGACATCGATAAAGAGGATTCGTTTGCTGCCGGAGACTGTGGGGGGAGCGTGAGTGGAATGATGCTGACCGACTCTAGGGCGGGTTCCGGCGGAGAGGAGCCGGTTTTGCAGCCACTTCTTAAGGTCGGGCTCATGCTCAACTGCTGTGCACACCCCAAAACCAAACAGTAAAACCACCCCTTTTAATCCAAGAACCGGGACTGTACCAAACAGCAAAGGGCCAGGTAATACAATAACACAGGCCCACACTTCAGGAATATCCTCTGTGAATACACCCAGAGATTTACCCACGGGTGTGCATAAACTCTAGACCCATGATGAAAAACATATTAGAGTTATGCCAAAGAGTGGTACACTTCTATCTACCCCTGGACACAGTATAGAAGGCGCCCCGCACAAGGAAGCTCCCAAGGACCTAAGCCCCACTTCACAGACTAATATGCAACAAAATTCCAGTGCAGCGATTGGAAACAAGACTAGCAAATGAATTGCACCTTACTTATGGTAGAGGGAATACGTATAGACACGCCGCACTGAACCATGCAAGACGCAGCTGGAGGGTCAGAAACCAGGCTCCGCGCGAACCGCGAACCGCAAACAGCCAACAGTACTTAGAAGGTACTTGGCAGGTGCGCGGCGCGGGTGCGCGAGGAGGCTGGGTTTTAAGGAAACCTCCTGAGCGTCACACGGCGCAGGGGGCGGGACTTCCTCCTAGACGAAGACCTAGGGGGAAGGAACGAGGAGAAAAAACATTAACCACACCTCCAAAGTAACGCTATTAACATACACAGTTAGAGCAGTAGAGCAACTAAAGAGCTATAGCAAAGGAGGTTCCCTTCCCAGGGGACAAATCAAATGCGAAGAGACAAATCAAGTGGGCAGGAGCAAGTGGGCAGGGGCTAGTCAAGCTTTATGAGAACAGTCACCTCCTTTCCTCGTTCGAGGGCCAGGCAAACTGTGTGTCACACAGTAGTACGTCCTCCTGGCTTGCAAGGAGATCGAGCCGTCAACACGGCAACAAAAGAATGAAGTGCGGCGCGGCATGGCGCTGCAGAAAAGGTCCAAATAGTCCAAAGACAGGGCAATCCAATCCAACAGCCAACAGTACTTAGAAGGTACTTGGCAGGTGCGCGGCGCGGGTGCGCGAGGAGGCTGGGTTTTAAGGAAACCTCCTGAGCGTCACACGGCGCAGGGGGCGGGACTTCCTCCTAGACGAAGACCTAGGGGGAAGGAACGAGGAGAAAAAACATTAACCACACCTCCAAAGTAACGCTATTAACATACACAGTTAGAGCAGTAGAGCAACTAAAGAGCTATAACAAAGGAGGTTCCCTTCCCAGGGGACAAATCAAATGCGAAGAGACAAATCAAGTGGGCAGGAGCAAGTGGGCAGGGGCTAGTCAAGCTTTATGAGAACAGTCACCTCCTTTCCTCGTTCGAGGGCCAGGCAAACTGTGTGTCACACAGTAGTACGTCCTCCTGGCTTGCAAGGAGATCGAGCCGTTAACACGGCAACAAAAGAATGAAGTGCAGCGCGGCGCGGCACGGCGCTGCAGAAAAGGTCCAAATAGTCCAAAGACAGGGCAATCCAATCCAACAGCCAACAGTACTTAGAAGGTACTTGGCAGGTGCGCGGCGCGGGTGCGCGAGGAGGCTGGGTTTTAAGGAAACCTCCTGAGCGTCACACGGCGCAGGGGGTGGGACTTCCTCCTAGACGAAGACCTCCTTTCCTCGTTCGAGGGCCAGGCAAACTGTGTGTCACACAGTAGTACGTCCTCCTGGCTTGCAAGGAGATCGAGCCGTCAACACGGCAACAAAAGAATGAAGTGCAGCGCGGCACGGCGCTGCAGAAAAGGTCCAAATAGTCCAAAGACAGGGCAATCCAATCCAACAGCCAACAGTACTTAGAAGGTACTTGGCAGGTGCGCCTCTTTTTTGCTAGTGGTACCCTCTTACAGGCTAGAACATTCAGGTGGCGATGCTTTCTCGTGGCAGGCTCACAGTTATGGAACTCCTTACTTTTGACTCTTTGTTCATTGACTGACTTTGTGCTATTCAGATCATCTGTCAAAACGTATCTGTTTGCCTAGTTCTCTCGTTTGTCTTTCGGCTTTCTCATTTCTAGCAGTGCCTTGATGCCTCTGGGGATTAGTCTGTGCTATATAAATATGATTCATTGATTGATTGATTGATTGATTGATTGGAGGTGATTTGAATTCATCTCATTACAGTATAGACCAGATTGCTTCGAGTGTTGTGACACTCTAGTAGGATTAGCCTTAGTTGATAGTGCTAGTCTTCTTTGCTCCATCGTAGTAAAGGGGACCTCTTCTTTGTACGATTGGGCTTTGCCCATTGATATTATTTTAGCTAAAACAGTGGGTTGACCCCTCTCTTGAACATCGAGGATTTCCTGCATCACTTGTTGGTTCACGGGTACATTGTACACATGATTACTCGTAGGAGTTTTAGCAGTCTCCTTGATGGAATAAGTGGAGATATTGAGTAACAGATCAGCCATCTCTTCTTGAAAGGCCTCACTACTATCCACGACCTCACTCGTGGCTGCGTCATCCTTCTGTTGTGAGTTCCCCTGTAATGTTCGTTATTTTCTTGTAAGTGCCACCTCTTGTTTCTTGCTCCTTTGTAGATTGTTTTTCCTATTACCATTAGGGCACACAACCTCCATCAATGGTAATTTGATGTTACGTAAGAATTTCCGGGAACCACAATTGTTATTACAACCTACTGATTTCATATTTTTAAATTGTTTCCCCTTTGAGCCCACTGTGTTTCAAGGTGCCCTCTTTTTTCTTCTTGGTAAAAGGTAGAGTGGTTAAAATCTTCAGTGGCTAACGGCTCGACCCTCGACACATGGTCAGGCGAGGACAACTGGCTAGTTAGATGAGGTGAAGTGCCATTTATTAGCTTATCTAGAGGAGTTTTGTCTTCCTCGCCCTGACATTTTTGCTTGATCGGATGAACCTCCCGGGGTGTTTTATGAAGGGTTTCTGAACGGGGAGACGATAATTGAAAGCTACTGCGATCAGGAGGCTTAAAAAGGACATCATGTTTCCTGGAGGCCATAATATAACCCTCCATAAAAGAAAGGATTTTTAAGGGTCAAATCGACCCTCCCAGGTACAACTGGGGTCTTTCCTCTCTGACATCTTTTTCTCTACCTGTGGTGTCCCCCAGGGTTCTAACCTCTCTCCCTGGCTGTTCAACCAGTATCTGGCACTTCTTGCAATCCGCATCTCTGCTCTCTGCCCCAACTTTCAGTGCTATGCGGATGATACCCAGCTCATTTTCAGGCTTCCTTCGGCCTCTTCTTCTCCTTCCCTCTCTCTCTAACTGTCTTTCTGCTATCCAGGAACTGTGTGCCACCAACGACCTCTGCCTTAATGCCAGTAAGATTGAGATTCTAATCATCGGCACACCCACTCCCTCCTTCCCTGCAGCTCTCTGGCCGGCCTCACTTGGCCCTCTTCCTGCTCCTACCTGCAAGGCAAAAAACCTTGGGGTCATCTTCGACTCCACACTCTCCTTCTCTCCTCACATTTCTGACGTTTCTAATAAGTCACACTACCAGCTGCACCTCCTCAGAGGTATCCTTCCTTTCCTCTCCTTCCCCCAGAAGCTCACTGTCTCCAGAGCCCTGGTTCTCTCAAAGCTGGACTACTGTAACAGCCTCTATCTAAATCTGCCTGCCTCTACTCTCCGCCCGCTGCAAATCATCCAGAACAGGACTGCGAGACTTGTCCCTGGCCTCAAGCCCAGGGACCGTATCTCTCCAGGACTGAAATCGCTACACTGGCTCCCTGTGGCTGCGAGGATAAAGTTCAAAACCCTCTGCATTGTCCACAAGGCCTTCTGGGGCCTTGGGCCAAAATACCTTCAACTCTCCCTTCCTAAATATCTTCCTTCTCGAGCTCTTCGCTCATCCGCCTCCAACTCCCTCAGGGTCAGCCGCTTCTCCAAGCAACGAGTTGGGGGGAGATCTCTCTCCGCAGCAGGGGCCTCCCTCTGGAACAGCCTTCCTGCCTCCCTGAAACTTGAGGAGAACCATCTCCGGTTCCGGAAGCACCTCAAAACCTTCCTCTTTGCTTCTGCTTTCTCTTCCCCTCTCCCCTGCTAAATCACTGAAACTGTACTGAATCAGCAACTGGGCCACTCACCAATCATGGTCCTTGGCCCAGCCACTCTCCCCTGCACTGCCTCCCTGGCAACCCCTGCACTGCGGGACTGTCTCTGTATCCCTACAGCCCCCTTCCCAGCACTTGTCTGCACTTATACTGCACTTGCCACCAGCTGGCCCTTACTATTTATCTTGTATTTTACTAATCACTTTGTACTGCACTTTCCCCTCTCCCTTTCCCCTTGCACTTTTAGCCGTCCCCTCTACCCATGCACTTGCACGATCTGAATGACACCTGGCCTAGTAGGATTGTTTGTCTGTCTCCCCTTGTTCCCCCCTCCCTGCCTCGTTGCGCCTTGAAACACTTGTGTATAGGCGCGTTACAAATGCCATATCATATCATATCATATCATAAGGCTAACAGCGATTTCTGTTCATTTAGCTTAGAGTTTATGTTTTCATAGAGAATGTAGGGCATACTTTAAAGCAGAGATTGCAGTTGCGTCCAGAGTTGGAACGGAGCTTGGGGCAGCCATTGTAGGGGGAAAAAAGTGAAGTAGTCAATGCAAGCAAGGATTGCTGGTCATTTTCCTGTGTGTCATAAATTAATTTCAGAGACTGTTTGTCATGCCTGCTGGACATATCTCTGGACCGGGAACAACCTCTCCATACAGAATGAGTTACGCCCATAGAACCACTAGACCGTTCTATTCGAAATGGAGATTGTTTGATGCATTGCCAGGAAAACGACGTCTGCATTTTTCACGTCGTTAAATTCACGTGACTTAGTTCCGTCACGTGTGTTACGGCAGTACGTACATAAGCAGCGTGGAAACGTCGCTCGCTGCTTCTGATTAAGACATTTTGGCGTTTTTGTAGCTGAACTCTGGACCTGCGTCCTCGCATTCCCTTCAGCAACTTCTTTGGCCTTTTGTAGCGTGTTTTCCTCCACACGCTAATTCCTGGAGCCGTGTATCCGGTTCGCGTTCTTATCCACACGCGAACGCTGTCTTCAAGCGTGGCTGTCCTGGGCTGCGTGTATCCTGTTCGCGTGGCAAATCTCCACGTGGACGCTGTCTTCAAGCGCGGCTGTCCTGGGCTACGTGTATCCTGTTCGCGTGACAAATCTCCACGCGGACGCTGCCTTCAAGTGCGGCTGTCCTGGGCTGTGTGTATCCTGTTCGCGTGACAAATCTCCACGCAGACGTCTTCAAGCACGGCTGTCCTGGGCTGCGTGTATCCTGTTCGCGTGCCAAATCTCCACGCGGACGCTGTCTTCAAGCGCGGCTGTCCTGGGCTGCGTGTATCCTGTTCGCGTGCCAAATCTCCATGTGGACGCTGTCTTCAAGCGCGGCTGTCTTGGGCTGCGTGTATCCTGTTCGCGTGCCAACTCTCCACACGCAAACACTGTCTCCAAGCGCGGCTGTCCTGGCTGCGTGTACGCTGTCGCGTGCAATCCTGCACGTGGTTCTCTGAACTACTTTGAACCTTTGGTACCTGTGATAGTTAACAGGTGAACTTCTTTTTTTTTGTTCTTCGTGGGAAAGGAAGTATTTCATGAACTATTGGAAGGTGATTGTGCACAGTACTTTGGACGCTATCCTGTGGTGCACCAACCCGGTATCTAGCGTGAGCCTCGTGCCGTTCGGGATAAGTCTCCCTTACTAATCTTCCCCTCCTTTCTCGTTTGTTCAACTCCTGGTTTTCTTCAAGAGACTTTTGTTGGATACTTCAGTTCTTGCCATAAGGTCAGTGTTTTGAATTAATGCTAATACTATGCTATCATAGTGAGTTGAGTTTGGGACAGTTTATTATGATACTTTATCTATCCTAGGCTGACTTCTGATACAATACCCACGCCCTTTCCTGTGATCCATCTCTCTGCCTGTTTCATCAGTCAGAGAATTGTATCATTTGGAAGATCTAATTTGACTTCCCTACAATCAAGTCGTGTGAACAAGGATCCGGAAGAGCCCTACTAATTGTATCCTTTTTTGGTTACCGTATCCTTTTCAATTGATACATTGGTGATTTATGACAAAATCAGAAGCCATGGAGGGTACGGATCCTTTAGCTGTTTTGACTCAGTTAATCACCGACTTGAGAAATGAAATGATTACGGCACAGGACATGCTACGGCATCGAATGGATGTTATGCAAGATGCCATGCAGGCCACTCCTCAGGGAGCACAGGTTCCAGTAGCCACTGCATCTGGATCTGGTACTACGGCACCATCATTATCACAGGAAACTCTTAAAGTGGTTATTGCAACACAGTTTCCCTTGGCTCCCCCGGAAAGGTTCACAGGTGATCCTAAAACCTATAGAACTTTTGTTAATCAGTGCCGACTCCATTTCCTTTGCCGGCCTAATTCGTTTCCCGACCTAACTACTAAAGCAGCATTCGTGCTTTCCCATTTGGGGGGTACAGCTGCTGCTTGGACTAATCCTTTATTGGAATCAAATAGTCCCTTGTTGTATGATTGCGATGATCTTCTGGCTGCTATGAGTAAAGTCTTTGATATGCGCTACGCTACTCAAGCCACAGATCTGGAGTTGCTGAGTCTACAACAAGGCAGTCAACCTCTGTTGGCTTACATCGCCCGATTCAACCAATTAACAGCTGAAACCCAATGGCCTGAGGACAAGAAGACGGCTGTTTTCTACAAGGGTCCTTCAGAAGAACTCAAAGATGCCTTGTCCACGGTTCCAGTGGTTCCTACAGGTTTCTCAGAATTTCTTGATTTGATTCTACAAATATATGCCCGAAGCAATGCTCGCAAAGGAGAGAGAAACCCTTTCCTGCATGCACCGGTTCGTTCTGAGACACCCGCAGCTTCTTCGAATGATCCTGAACCAATGCAAATTGGTGCTGTGAGAGGCCGGTTGTCTAGAGCAGAAAGAGAGAACCAAAGAAAAAACAATTTATGTATGTATTGTGGTTCATCTGAGCATTTACTGGCGGCATGTCCTAAAAAACCAGTTAAGCCTTCGGGAAACGCCAAAACTCGACAGTAGCAGGAGTCCCTGTGTCAAGTGTTACATTGGACTCCTATACATTTCCAGCTCACGCACCTATAGCTGTTGAGATGACTGTACGTTTTGATGATCAAGAATTGGTTTCCAAGGCTATGGTTGATTCGGGAGCCACTAATAATTACATCGATATCACATATGCCAAGAAATGTTCTATACCCCTTGTAGACAAGAACAAACCTGAAACAGTTAATACTGTGGATGGATCGGTCTTCATTTCCGGTATGGTAACTCAGGAGACTGTACCTATTCAGATGACTTTATTAAATGGTCATTCGGAGGAAATAGTCTTCGATGTCATTGCGCCTCCTCAGTACAAAATATTACTTGGACTTGCTTGGTTGACTCTTCATAATCCCGCCATTGACTGGGTTACGGGATTGATCCAATATCCTTCCGTTTTTTGCAATGAACATTGCTTTACCAGTCAGGAGATGTCAAATAAATCACATATGTTGGCCTCTGTGGAGGGAATTTCCACTATTAGTGTGGTACATCAGAGTGGTATACATATACCAAGTGAATATACAGATTTTGCTGATGTGTTTGACAAAGGCCAGGCAGAACAGCTGCCTCCACAAAGGCAGTATGATTGTCCAATTGAACTAATTCCTGGAGCTAAAATCCCTACTGGTCGAGTCTATTCTTTAACTCCCAAAGAAGATGTTGTCTTGAAAGAATACATCGATAAAGCTCTTGATATGGGATTTATACGGCCATCTCAATCGCCTGCTGCCTCTCCTTTATTTTTTGTTCCGAAGAAAGAAGGAGATCTAAGGCCCTGCATTGATTACAGGGCTCTGAACGACATCACCATAAAGAATCAGTACCCTTTACCACTGATAAATGTTCTGTTAGATCAACTAGGAACTTCCAGGTACTTTTCTAAATTGGACTTGCGCGGAGCTTACAATCTGGTTTGCATTTGTGAAGGCGATGAATGGAAGACCGCTTTTAAGATGCAGTACGGCCTTTATGAATATTTAGTGATGCCTTTTGGTCTTTGTAACGCGCCCGCCACATTTCAGTTCTTCATGAACGATATCTTCAGAGATATGATGGACCAATTCGTGGTGATTTACTTAGATGACATTTTGATATATTCATCGTCTTTTCCAGAACATGTTAAACACGTGTTAGCTGTCTTACAAAGACTCAGAGAGAACAAGCTCTTTGTTAAAGCCGAGAAATGTGTCTTTCATACACAAGACATGGAATTTCTGGGTTACGACATTACCAATCAAGGTGTTCGAATGAGTCGTTCCAAAGTAAAGGCCATATTGAATTGGCCCGTTCCACACAATGTCAAGTCATTACAGTCATTCCTAGGTTTTGCAAATTTTTATCGCAGATTTATTCGTTCTTTCTCCAAAACAGTGGCCCCATTGACAGCTTTAACTAGTTCCAAAGTTCCATTCTGTTGGAACCAGAATGCCCAAGCATATTTTGAGATGTTAAAGGAAGCATTTACCACTGCACCTGTACTTCAACATCCTGATCCGGATTGTCAGTTTATCATTGAAGCAGATGCTTCCAGTGTCGCTAAAGGAGCTGTACTTTCGCAAGTTTGTGCAGAAACCAAGGAGGAGCATCCAGTTGCTTTCTTCTCACGTGAAGCTTACCTCATATGAACAGAACTATACAGTCAATGAGCGGGAATTACTGGCAATCAAGGATGCTTTCCGAGAATGGCGACATCATCTTCTTGGGGCCAAACATCAGGTGCTGGTGTACTCGGATCATAGAAATCTTCAGACATTCAAAACTATGAAATGTCTTACAGCTAGACAGGCCAGATGGCATGTCTTTTTTGCTCAATACAATTTCCAGATTACTTATCGCCCTGCCAGACAACATGTCAAGTCGGATGCTTTGTCTCGCATTGGTGAAGAGGTGAAGGAAGAACCATCGGTGCAAAATAAGTTGTTGGCAGATCACGTGATATGTAGTTGTTCTGCACAACCTTCCCTAAAAAACGAGTTACAGGAGTGGGTGAAACAAAATCCACAATTGATTCAGGGATTGAATCTTGATATATACAATGGTTTGCCTTTCAAACAAGGAGTACTCTATCTACCAACTGTTGCCACTCGGAACAAGGCCCTCAGTTGGGGTCATGATTCCTTGATTGCAGCCCATCCTGGACAGAAGAAGACCCTAGAGTTGCTTAAAAGATGGTGTTGGTGGCCGTCCATAACACAAGATGTTATAAATTATGTTTCAACATGTTCTGTATGCATTCAATGCAAGAACACTCCTGGCAAACCAGTGGGTTTACTCCAGTCCCTACCTGTTCCTCAAAAACCATGGGACATGATATCAATGGATTTTGTGGTAGAACTTCCAAGAAATAATGGCTACGATACCATATGGGTTGTGGTGGACTACTTTACAAAATTGGCTCCTTTTATCCCCTGTATTGGTTTACCAACAGCTGCTGGTCTGGCTGATTTATTCATCCGGCATATATTCCGTTTTTTTGGTCTACCTTCAGTGATAATTACCGACAGGGGCTCACAATTTGCGTCACGTTTTTGGAGAGCACTAAATTCGGCATTACTAATTGATGACAGGTTGTTGAGTGCTTATCACCCTCAAACGGATGGTCAGACTGAGAGAGTCAATAGCACTATGGAACAATATCTGCAATGTTTGTGCCTGCAGTTTCAGTCAGATTGGCTCAATGTCCTGCCGGCAGCAGAGTTTGCCTATAATAATTCCTACCAAAGTGCCATAGGTACTTCGCCTTTCTATGCTCTGTATGGGCAACACCCCCGATCCATTCCTTTGGATTCCAGTTTGTCTTTGGATACTCCTGCAGCAGGACGTAATATTAGAGATCTAAAGAGTCTACAGACGAAAGTTAAGCAGCAATTGGAGCAAGCA